>NC_138131.1:67062849-67487086 GCF_964188305.1 Podarcis bocagei
TCTACCACAACCATGATGGCTGTTTTCCCTCTGGACTTTGGCAGATCAGTCATGAAATCTATTGCCACTGCTTCCCATGGTCTTTCAGGTGTGGGTAGCGGTTCTAATAACCCTGCCGGTGCCCGCCTCTCCCCCTTGGCTCGCTGGCATTGGTCACACCCTCTCACATACTCCCGCACATCTTCCCTGACCTTGGGCCACCAAAATTCCCTGGTAACCAGCCACATGGTTTTGTGTTGCCCAAAATGCCCTGCTGTGGGGCTATCGTGCAGTTGCTTGAGTACCTTCTCCCTCAAATCACCTTCAGGTATATATAACGCTCCCTTGTAATACAACGCCCCGTTTCTCTCCTCAAAACCCCCGGGTTTATCTCCCTCCCTCCTGAGACCCCTGAGTTTCTCCTGGGCGTATTCATCATGCACCGTTCCCTCTACCAGTTCCCTTTGCCCCACCAATGCCGCCCCACACACCCAGCGGTCCTCTGGAATGACATGTCTTTCTTCGGGTGCTCTCTCCCCCTCCAAATATTCAGGTTTGCGTGAGAGAGCGTCCGCCCTAACGTTCTCTGGGCCTGGCACGTAACAAATCTCAAAGTTAAATTTGGAGAACTCCTGGGCCCATCTCAACTGCCGTTGGTTGAGCACTCGTGCCGTTCTCCAATACTCTAGGTTCTTGTGGTCAGTGCACACTTGCACCTTATGTTGTGCGCCAATTAGCAGATGCCTCCATCTCCGGAAAGCCTCATGAATAGCAAGAAGTTCTCGGTCGTACACCGTGTAGTTCCTCTCGGATTTGTTCAGCTTTCGCGAAAAAAAGGCACACGGTCTCCACTCTGACTCCTCCTTCCCTGGCTGCAGAAGAAGCACCGCCCCTATGGCTCTATCTGATGCGTCTGTTTCGACTCTCATCTTTTTTTGTAAATCCACATGCAGAAGTTGTCCTTCAGAGGCGAAGGCCCTTTTCAGTTCCTCAAAAGCTCGCTCCGCCTCCTCAGTCCAAACAAATTTCTTCTTACTGCTGAGACAGTCCGTAATGGGCGCCGTCAGGTGTGCAAAGTTTCGGATGAACTTACGATAAAAGTTCCCAAACCCTAGGAACCTCTGCACATCCTTCTTGGTTTTGGGTGCTTTCCATTCCAGCACTGCCTGGACCTTGCCGGGATCCATGGCCAATCCCTTGTCTGACAGGCGGTACCCCAGGAATTCCACCTCCTTGGTATGAAACTGACACTTCTCCAGTTTCACCCACAGCCGGTTGGCTTGCAGCCTGCTCAACACTTCTCTGACGTCTCTCACATGCTGCTCCTCATTCTCAGAATACACCAACACGTCATCTAGGAAGGCCACACAATTCTTGTAAAGCAAAGGCCCCAGTACGTGGTTCATAAACGATTGGAAGCACGCCGAGCATGCTTGTAAGCCAAATGGCATAACGAGATATTCAAATGCCCCCAAAGGGGTGAACATGGTGGTTTTCCATTCATCCCCTTTCCTTATACGTATCAGGTTGTACGCCCCCCTTAGGTCCAGCTTTGTAAAAATATTTCCCTTCCGCACCCTGGTCAAAATGTCGTCAATCCGGGGCATAGGGAAAGCCACGGGTTCTGACACTGCGTTTAACGCCCTGAAGTCACACACCAGTCTCGGCTTGTCCATGTGTTTTTTATCCACAAAAAACACTGGGCTACCTCCCACTGCTTTGGACTCTCTGATGAAGCCTCTCTTCAGGTTCTTGTCAATGAACTCTTTTAGCTCCTGCATTTCTCTGTCTGACATGGCATACAACTTGCTTACAGGAAGCTGTGCCCCAGGGAGTAAATTGATTTGACAATCAAAGGGTCTATGCGGGGGTAGTTGGTCAGCTTCCTTCTCGCTGAACACGTCGCTGAGATCTGCGTATTGTGGTGGTACCTTCACTTTCTCCATTACTTCCGTCCCTGCTAGGGTGGCTTGGGCCCCTGCTGAACCCTTTCCCCCTTTGCAGTGTTCTAAGCAATGTGCTGAACCAAAGGAAACCACTCTCTGATGCCAGCCCACCAGCGGATCATGTAACGCTAGCCAGCTCATCTCCAAAATAATAGGAGCTCCTCCCAAGGTGGCCACATTAAACGCTATCAGTTCTGTGTGCCTTGCCACCTTCATTATCATTGGGACGGTCTGCAAGCTGACTTCTCCTCCCAACAACTCCCTGCCATCGATCGTGGTCACCTGCAGGGGGTTGCTTAAAGGGATAGTCTGTATTTGGTGTTCAGCTGCAAACTCTTTGCTCATGAAATTGCAGGAGCTGCCTGAGTCCAACAGCGCCTTTATCTTTAGGGGGTGTCCATTTTGCAGCTCTAGCGACACTTCTATCACTAGGGCAGGTTGAGGAGCTTCTGGCATGGGCACTTTCACTGCTCTTTGGCCTGGCTGCTGTGCCCCGACTGTGGCAACCAGGCGTTGGCTTTTACCTGCTCCGGTTTTTCCTCCTCTCTTCCCTCAACAGCTCCCATCATCCCTTGCTATTCCTTCCTCTAGGGGCAGACTCTGGCAAAGTGACCTGGCTGTTGGCAGAGATAGCATTTCCGGGCGCCTTTTCCCTCCTTCTTTCCCCCCTCACTGGGCTTTGAAACTGCGTGCGCGCGCGCTGTTCCGATTTCCATCGGCTCTGCCGGCGGGAAAGTTGTCTCTGGAATGTCTGGAATGCGGAACTCCTTCCAACGTTCCCCCTTCCCTTCCCGCCTCTCCAAAGCTCTCGCCTCCTGGCGCGCTCCTATGGTCAGCGCAGATTTAGTCAGCTGATCCATAGAATCCGCCCTAGGACCCCGGGAAAGTTCGTCTTTCACAGCCGAAGCAAGGCCTTCTTCAAATAGCATTTGAATGGGTGCCGCCGATAAGTCCCACCCCAATCTGTGAACCAGCATGGTGAACTCAGTCCAGTACTCACGGACAGATCGGCTTCCCTGCTTGCAAGCCATTAGCTGTCTGCGCACCACTCCCTGCTCAATATCGCTGGAAAACATGAGATCCATTGCACGAAAGAACTTCATGGTGTCCTTTAGGACGTCATTATGCGTTGCCATCAGGGGTCTAACCCAGTCCCTCGCCCCCCTTTCAAGATGCCCAATCACGAAAGCCACTCGCGATTCCTCGTCAGGGAATTCATCAAACTGCACATTGAGGGCATATTGCATCTCTGTTCTAAAGGCATGGTAGTCCTTGGGGTCCCCCCCAAACTTCTGCACCAATCCTGGTACCTTTCTGGTGAACTGGGTGGCTCTCCCCTTCTTGTCTGCATCCTGAGCCCTTCTCTCCTCAAGCCTCGCCGTCTGCAGCGCCAGTTGGATTTCCAACACTCGGTACCTTTCTTCCAAGCTTGGACCCGCTCCAACTCCTGCTTCTCCGGTTCCGGCTGGGTCACTCATGATGCCTTCTCCTGCACAAACAGCTTACAAAGACTGTCGGAATGCTGTGATGGGATGATGAGCTGCTTGTGCGTAAAATCGTAGTCCCTCAGAGTTTGTGCAACTCCACAAACCTCTGTGTGTGACAGAGCTCCTCAGACATGTCTGCTCTAGTCACTTGCAGATTCCGACAGTGGTTGTTTTCGGAAGCGCTTCCAGCATAAAAGCTCCTTAACGGAAACACGTCTTCGGGATTCGCGGCGTGACAGCTTCCGGCGAGGAATAGGTCTCCCTATGGGAGCTTCTGACACCTCCCCACTGTTCTCGCTGGACGTGTCCCTGAGCCCTCCCTCTTGCTCGCTTTCCCTCAGAGATCCTCCCCTTTCCCTGCTAGTTCCTGCTTTAGCTGCTGCGTCTCTCTCAGCCTTTGTGAGACTCTCCTCCAGAGACCCATCTCTCCCCCTGCTGGTCCCTGCTTCAACTGTTGAGTCCCTCCCAGCCTCCGTGAGCCCTTTCCCCACCTGTTCCTCCGATGGCAGTTCCCTGACATGTACTATGAAGCAGCAGCGTTTTGCTGGCTGAAAGAGTGGATGCTCCTCGAGAATACAGATATCTTGGATTTAGAAGGCTTTAATAATACATTTGGTTGGCATGCATATCTATGGTATGATAAAATCAAAGTGCATAAGGCCTTTAAAAATCACATTGTCAGAAAAGCGTTGTTTAATGTTTGGATAAGATATAAAGATTTGTTGGAAAACAAAACCCCTAGATGGTTGTCACCCTTGGAGGCTAAGGCACTGAAGAAACTTAATATGGAGGTCGGATGGCCAAAGTATTGGGAAATTTTGGAACAGGATGGAGATAAATTGAAATTACAAAGTCATGAGAAATTGAAACCTAAAGTACGAGATTGGCTCCAATATTACCAAATAATGGAGGTTTACAAACAGGACAGGAAAATTGGCTTCCAGGTGGAGAAATCAAAATTAGAAACTGAATTGTTAGAACCCAATACTAAGAACTTATCAAGAATGTATAATTTGCTGCTGAAATGGAATACACAAGATGAAACAGTTAAATCAGCTATGATTAAGTGGGCACAGGACATTGGCCATAATATTATGTTTGCTGACTGGGAATGGTTGTGGAACACCGGTATTAAATTTACGGCATGTAATGCCTTAAAGGAAAACATTATGAAAATGATCTATAGGTGGTACATGACCCCAGTCAAGCTAGCAAAAATCTACCATTTGCCTGATAACAAGTGTTGGAAATGTAAAGAAACTGAAGGTACTTTCTATCACCTTTGGTGGACATGCCCGAAGATTAAGGCTTTCTGGGAAATGATATATAATGAAATGAAAAAGGTACTTAAATGTACTTTCCCTAAGAAACCAGAGGCCTTTCTCTTGGGCATTGTCGGCCAATTGGTGTCAAAGAAAGATAGAACTTTCTTTATGTATGCTACAACAGCAGCAAGAATACTTATCGCAAAGTATTGGAAGACACAAGATCTACCCACCCTGGAAGAATGGCAGATGAAAGTGATGGACTACATGACATTGGCTGAGATGACTGGCAGAATCCGTGACCAGGGAAAGGAGACGGCGGAAGAAGAATGGAAGAAATTTAAAATCTATCTTAAGGACTATTATAAACTTGATGAATGTTAGAATGTCGAGGTTTTGAGAAAGAAAGGGTTACAGTGATATAAGATTAGACTGAAGGAAAGATTAAGAGGACAGAGGCTTGAGAGAAATAATTAGAAGTTGCTAAAAATTTTGGACATCGGGATGCAGAAAGGGGAGGTATGGGGGAGTCTGAGAAACAAGGTTTATGAAAAAAAGATTATGAAACTATACGTGTTTGTATGTCTTTTTATATGTTTGTATTGTTTTTTAAAAAATTGTAAAACCAATAAAAAAAATTATAATAAAAAAAAGGGGGAAGCAGCTCCGTCGGCAGGAACGGAGGGGAGGTCAGAACAAGCTATCCTCCCGGAAGGGGAGGGGAGCAGTGAGAGGAGTGATGTAACGATCAGGAGAAAGGTTGGAAGCTGGGCGCGCGCGCCAAGTTCAAATGTGCAAGCGCGCGGGGAAACGGAGAGCCCGGGGGAGGAGCCAGGTCCCAAAGCCCGCAGGAGAGCCATCTGTGGATTCAGCGTCAGAGGAATCCAGGAGGGGTGAAACTCCAGCGGGCAGAAAGACCCTGCGGAAAAGGAAAGGCAGGAGGAGGTGGAGCAAAGCAAGCATCTTAAACTGGTGCAGGGGAGGGACTGATTCAGAGGGGACTTCAGCGGTCTAGCGTTACGGACGTGGGGCTGCGTGCCTCGGCTGTGAAACGAAAAATGAACTGCAATAAAATTTCTGTATATAAAGAGAGACTGGCGTTGGTCCTTTGTGAGCTGGGACCTGAGGCAGCCCTGACAGTAAGTCCCCTCTCTGTACGCAAAAAAATTTTTTTTGCAAGCTCACGAAGGTTGGCAGAGATGACTGCGGAGGAGCAACTAACAGAACTGCGAAACGCAGTAGCGGAGCTTTCCACGGCAGTACTGATCTCCAAAAAGACAGGAGAGGAAGCAGAAGCGCGATGCCAGGATCTGCAAGCCAGGTGGGAGCGTGCATGCAAAGAAGGGTTCCCGGGGCCCAGGTCAGAGGGAATTGGACTCGGCTGGCAGGGGGGCAGTTTAGTAGCCCACTTCGATGGGAACCTGAAGCATTATCCCAGTTTCAGAGCTGACGTCGTATATGCGCTGCATTTGCTTCGGAAGGATTTTAGAGATGAGGAGGAGAGAGTAGGCTTCATTGTATCCCACTTGCATGGGGAAGCTAAAGCCTGGCTACGCAATTTATGGCGCGAAGATGGTCCTGCCCGCAGGGATTCTGACGCATTTATCGCGGCCATGGATGCTTGTTTCCAATCTACCGTGGACATTGATGTGGCAAGGCGCGAGATGCATGGATTGAGGCAAGGCAAGGCTACAGTACGACAGTACCATTCCCGCTTTTTTGCATTGCTGAATGTGCTGGGCTGGGAAAAGGACTCCGTGGCAGTGAGAGATTTGTTCTGGGATGGACTCAATGGCTCCGTAAAGGATGAGTTGGCAAGGGGGGACAGACCTCAAACCCTCGCAGACGTCGTGCAGAGAGCGCTCACGATAGGAGTGCGCCACGAAGAACGCCCTTGGCACAGTGATGAGGGTCGCCAGGTGCGTGCACCGGCTAGAGCGTCTCCTTTTCTTCCCAGGGACCTGGGACGTACGCATCCCTCGCCTCCGCTGAGGGAGGGGGAGGAACCGATGGAGCTTGGTGGTGCCAAGGCTCAGACAGCAGCCGGAGCCCCAGCGCCCGGAGCAGTCAAGACTAAGCCTCCTAGAGGGAGCAGGAAGTGCTACATCTGTGACAGTGCACAACACATGGCCAAAGAGTGTCCCCAGAGGCTCCAGAAGCACACTGCAGCCTTAGCAACAGTAACAGAGGCAGCTCACCACGGAGAGCAGTTTCAGGGAAATGACAGTGCCTGGCTGGAAGCAGAGATGCTGGGGCTCAGACAGGCAAGTCAGTAAAGCAGTCCCCAGCGATTTTGCAGCCTACAGACCCCCTACCACCCAAGCCAGTGGTGCAACTCACTGCAACTCTCCAGTTACCTAATGGACTCACCCTGGAAGTCCCTGTTAGCATTGACTCCGGTAGCAACGCAGACTTCATGGGGGTGCAGTTCATCAAGGAACATCACATAGCGCTTCTACCAGCCACGCTGCCCTTAAACGTTGTCACAGTCGATGGCAGGAAGCTGCTGGGCGGGCAGGTGGTACAACAGACACCACCCATGGTGATGCAGATTGGGAATCACCGCGAGGTCATCAGTTTCAACGTCACCCGCCTGTCAGACACGCCTATAGTGTTGGGCATGAGTTGGCTGGATAGACACAGCCCGTCATTAGCGTGGTACCAGCGACAACTCACCTTTGGTTCATCCTACTGCGCACAGCACTGCATCCAGCCCGGCCAGGAAGCGGAGGGCCAGGAGGAAGGGCAGCAGCTGCACCTGGGCATGGTGCAGTCGGTGCCCCACAAGTACAGGGGGTTTTTGGAGGTCTTCTGCGAAAAGGAAGCTGACCAGTTGCCCCCCCACCGGCCCTACGACTGCGCAATTTACCTCTTGCCAGGAGCGACGCTGCCGACTGCGAAGCTGTATTCCATGTCCGAGGACGAGATGCAGGAGCTCAGGGAGTTCATAGAGCACAATTTGAAGCGGGGATTCATCCAAGAATCCAAGGCAGTGGGGGGCAGTCCTGTGTTTTTCGTGAAGAAGAAGGACACGCCCCAAAAAAGGCTCATCGTAGACTTTAGGGCCATAAACTCGATGACAAAGCCCAAGGCATTTCCCATGCCTAAGATTGACGACTTGCTCGCGACGGTGCGAAAGGGGAAGATCTTCACCAAGCTGGATCTGCGCGGCGCGTACAATCTCATACGCATGAGGGAGGGTGATGAGTGGAAGACGGCCATGTTTACGCCGTTGGGCACCTATGAATACAAAGTTATGCCGTTTGGCCTCCAAAATGGCTCCCACTGTTTCCAAGCATTCATGCACCACGTGCTAGCGGGACTCCTTTACAAGAAGTGCGTATGCTTCCTCGACGACATCCTGATCTTCTCGGAATCGCCGGAGGCTCACGAGAGTGACGTAAAGGAGGTCCTGCAGAGGCTAAGGGAGCACAGACTCTACGCCAAACTGGAGAAGTGCCAGTTCGACGTGACGGAGGTGGATTTTCTGGGCTACAGGCTGTCCGACAAGGGACTCGCCATGGACAGCGCCAAGGTCCGCGCGGTGTTGGACTGGAAGAGCCCACACAATCGGAAGGAAGTCCAGAGGTTCGTCGGCTTCGCCAACTTTTACCGCAAGTTCATCAAAGGTTTCGCGAAAGAGACGGCGGCTATCACGGACACCCTCAGTTCCAAGAAGAAAAAGTTCATTTGGACGGACCAGGCGGAGCAGTCCTTTCGGAGACTTAAGAGCCTCTTCGTGTCCGAAGAACAGCTGCTACACGTGAATCCCAGCAGGCCCATGCGGGTTGAGACTGTCGCATCGGACAGAGCGGTGGGGGCGGTCCTCTTGCAGCAAGATCCGCAAGGGAACTGGAGGCCTTGCGCGTTCTACTCCAGAAAGCTCAGCAAGTCGGAGCAGAACTACACCATCTGGGACAGGGAGTTGCTGGCCATTCATGCAGCCTTCAAGGCGTGGAGGCACTTCCTCTTCGGAGCCAGACACACTGTGCAGGTCCGCACGGACCATAAGAACCTAGAGTATTGGCGCACGGCGAAGCTCCAGAGCCAGAGGCACATATGCTGGGCGGAGTTCTTTGCGGATTTCGACTTCAGGATAGAGTACATCCCAGGAGACAACAATGTCATAGCAGATGCGCTCTCCAGGAAACCCCAGTATCTCGAGGAAGCGGCACCAGTGGCGGCCAAGCACATTTTCGCACCGCAGGCATGGGCATGTGCTTCAGCCGCCGTGGACCTGGACGCGGTGCGTCGCACGCTGCAGACGGATCCGTTCGCGCAATCCAAGATGGAGGAACTGTGGAGGGGCACAGCAAAGGACGGCGATTTCCAGATACGCGACGGCCTGCTAACCCGCAAAGGTGCTCTCTACGTGCCGGGGGACGATCTCCGCGCGAAGGTCCTGCAGCAGTGGCACGACGCACCCAGCGCGGGTCACTTCGGCAAGGAGAAGACGGCGGACTTAGTAGCCAGGGACTTTTGGTGGCCCCAGATGCGAGGAGAGGTCGCGGATTACGTCGCCAGGTGTGACACTTGCCAGAGATCCAAACCAGTGCACAAGAAGCCAGCGGGACTACTGGAACCGCTGGAGACGCCACTACAGCCGTGGGAGAGGGTGGCGCTGGACTTTGTTACTGATCTACCCAGTTCGCGAGGCAAGACGGCGGTACTTGTGGTTGTAGACCTGTTCACCAAGATGGCGCATTTCATTCCTTGCGCGAAGGTGGCCACAGACCGCCAAGCTGTTCATAGACCACGTGTTCAGGGTTCACGGCTTGCCACGGTTCATCCTGTCCGACCGGGGCCGCCAATTCATTTCCAGTTTCTGGCAGAAGTTCCTGGGTATCCTGAACGTCAAGATCAACTTAGCGTCGGCGAGGCATCCGCAGACCAACGGCCAAGCGGAGAGGGTCAACGCCATCATGCAGCAGTACCTGCGATGTTACGCCAATCAACAGCCTGCGACTTGGGTGGACTACCTACCGCTGGCCGAGTTTGCCTACAACAACATGAAGCACGCGTCAACGGGGGTGACACCGTTCTGCGCCAACAATGGGCGACATCCCAGAACCTTCCCGGGGTTGGAGACGACGGCACAGGGGGAGCCGCAGGGAGCTGAGCACTTAGCAGCAGAATTGCAGGAGGTCCACGAGGAACTCCGACGGCACTTGGAGCTAGCTAAACACGCCTACAAGGAGCAGGCAGACAGGCACAGGAGGGCAGGGGAAGACATCCAGGTGGGGGACTGGGTATGGTTAGCGGCCCAGGCAGTGCCGGCCAAGTCGTTAGCTAAGAAGAAGCTAGGACACAAACAGCTAGGGCCATACCAAGTTGAGGCCAGGATCAATCCTGTAGCTTTTTGGTTGACTCTCCCAGAAGGTTCCAGAATGCACCCGGTCTTTCATAGGTCGGTGCTCACACCCTACAAGGCCCCACACAGGTTTCAGGAGCCAGGGACAGCACCAGACCCACGCAGAAAGTCACCAGAGGGGGGGAAGTCACTGAGGGCTACGACATTCAACGAGGTCACGGAGATTCTGGACTCGAGATGGGGGGGAGGAGGGAGTAGAATATCTCCTCGCCAGGGAGGGTACCCCGGCCAGCGCCAACAGTTGGGTGCCGGATTATGCTCTGGAGGAACCGCTTCTCAAAGACGAGTTCCATGCACTCTTCCCACACAGGCCCATGCCAGCGGATTATTTCGACAGCTGGCTTTTTACGCCCACACTTTCCGCCAGCACGTTCCAGGGGTTCTCCTCCGCAGAGGAGACGACGCCGGAATCGAGCCCTCCAAGGGGATTGTGCTCTTTTTTTATATATATATAAATTTTTTATTGGTTTTACAGCATTTTTTAAACAATACAAACAAATAAAAGGACAAACAAACATGTATAATTTCCTAACCTTTTTTTCATTACCCTCATTTCTCAGACTCCTCCATACCTCCCCTTTCTGCATCCCAATTTCCAAGATTATTTCAGCAGCTTCTAAATAATTTTATCAAATATGTGTCCTCATAGTCTTTTCTTCAACTTATTCTTATGTCACTGTAATCCCTTTTTCTTTCTCAACACCTCGACATTTTAGCATTCATCAATTTTATAATAGTTCTTAAGATAAATTTTAAATTTCTTCCAATCCTCTTCCGCCGTCTCTTTCCTCTGATCACGGATTCTGCCAGTCATCTCAGCCAATGTCATATAGTCCATCACTTTCATCTGCCATTCTTCCAAGGTGGGTAGATCTTGTGTCTTCCAATACTTTGCGATAAGTATTCTTGCTGCTGTTGTAGCATACATAAAGAAAATTCTATCTTTCTTTAACACCAATTGGCCGACAATGCCCAAGAGAAAGGCCTCTGGTTTCTTAGGGAATGTACATTTAAGTACTTTTTTCATTTCATTATATATCATTTCCCAGAATGCCTTAATCTTTGGGCACGTCCACCAAAGGTGGTAGAAAGTACCTTCAGATTCTTTACATTTCCAGCACTTGTTATCAGGCAAATGATAAATCTTTGCTAGCTTGACTGGGGTCATGTACCACCTATAGATCATTTTCATAATATTTTCCTTTAAAGCATTACATGCCGTAAATTTTATCCCGGTGTTCCACAACCATTCCCAGTCAGCAAACATAATATTATGGCCAATGTCCTGTGCCCACTTAATCATAGCTGATTTAACTGTTTCATCTTGTGTATTCCATTTCAGCAGCAAATTATACATTCTTGATAAGTTCTTAGTATTGGGTTCTAACAATTCAGTTTCTAATTTTGATTTCTCCACCTGGAAGCCAATTTTCCTATCTTGTTTGTACACCTCCATTATTTGATAATAATGGAGCCAATCTCGTACTTTGGGTTTCAATTTCTCATGACTCTGTAACTTCAATTTATCTCCGTCTTGTTCCAAGATTTCCCAATACTTTGGCCATTCGGCCTCCATATTGAGCTTTTTCAATGCCTTAGCCTCCAAGGGTGACAACCATCTAGGGGTTTTGTTTTCCAGCAAGTTTTTATATCTTATCCAGACATTATATAATGCTTTTCTGACAATATGGTTTTTAAAGGCCCTATGCACTTTAATTTTATCATACCATAAGTATGCATGCCAACCAAATGCATTATTGAAACCTTCTAAATCCAAGATAATCCAAGACAGTAAGAGCTGTTCGACAGTGGAATTTGCTGCCAAGGAGTGTCGTGGAGTCTCCTACTTTGGAGGTCTTTAAGCAGAGGCTTGACAACCATATGTCAGGAGTGCTCTGATGGTGTTTCCTGCTTGGCAGGGGGTTGGACTCGATGGCCCTTGTGGTCTCTTCCAACTCTGATTCTATGATTCAAGATATCTGTATTCTCGAGGAGCATCCACTCTTTCAGCCAGCAAAACGCTGCTGCTTCATAATACAATTTTAAATCCGGCAGGGCAAATCCCCCTCTTTCTTTTGCATCTGTCAATATTTTAAATTTTATTCTGGGCTTTTTGCCCTGCCAGACAAATTTTGAAATGTCTTTCTGCCACCTCTTGAAACAGTCCATCTTGTCAAGAACCTGCAAAGTTTGAAACAAGAATAACATTCTAGGCAATACATTCATCTTAATAACTGCAATTCGGCCTAACATTGACAGTTTCAAATTTGACCATATTTCTAGATCTTTTTTGATTTCTGACCAACATTTTTCATAATTGTCTTTATACAAATTCAGATTTTTAGATGTCAGATGAACCCCTAGGTATTTCACCTTCTTAACCACTGTCAAACCTGTTTCATTCTGGAATTTCTCCCTCTCCATACCTGTTAAATTTTTCTCCAAAACTTTAGTCTTTTGTTTGTTCAGTTTGAATCCGGCCACCTGACCAAATTCTTGAATTATCTCCAACACCCTCTTTGTACTAGTATCTGGCTCTTGTAAAGTAAGTACCAAATCATCTGCAAAGACTCTTAACTTATAATGTTTTGCTCCGACCTGTACATCTTTAACCTGCTGGTCATCTCTAATCATATTTAGCAAAACCTCCAGGACTGATATAAAAAGCAATGGGGAAATTGGGCACCCTTGTCGTGTCCCTTTTTCTATCTTAAATTCTTCAGTTATCACATTATTTACAATCAACTTAGCTTTTTGTTCAGAATATATCGCACCCATACCATTCTCAAATCCTTGGCCTACCCCCATCCCATGAAGATTCTTTTTCATAAAACTCCAAGAAATATTGTCGAAGGCTTTCTCCGCATCCACAAATATCAGCACTGCTTTAGTGTTTATATTCACCTCCAATAGTTCCAAAATGTCTATTATGTTCCTCACGTTGTCTGATAAGTGCCTTTTTGGGAGAAAGCCTGCTTGGTCCTTGTGAATCTTCTCCATCAACACTCTTTTCAATCTTTTTGCCAAAATGTCTGCAAAGATTTTGTAATCCACATTGAGTAATGATATTGGGCGGTAGTTCTTAAGCTGAGTCTTTTCAGTCTCTGTCTTTGGTATGAGTGTAATATAAGCTTCTTTCCACGATTCTGGCGCCTTTTCCCCCTCTAGAATCTCGTTACAGACTTCCTTTAACGGTTGTACCAACCACTCCTTCAAAGCTTTATAGTATCTGGAAGTCAGTCCATCTGGTCCTGGAGATTTGCCCAGTTGCATGTTCTGAATGGCACCCTCTATCTCTTGTTCTGTTATTCTCTGGTTTAGATCCACCTTGCTTTGATGAGAGATTTTTTGTAGTCCATATTTTTTAAGGAATTCATCTATATCCTCTTCCTTCTGCGGTCCTTGTGAATATAATTTTTTAAAGTAGCTCAAAAAACAGTTTCTAATCTCATTGGGTTTGGATATATTCTTTCCATCCACTTCTAGGTTTGTAACTGTATTTAGTTTCTGTCTTTTCTTCAATTGCCAAGCCAGAAGCTTACCACATTTATCTGCAGATTCGAATGTCTTTTGTCTCATTTGCTTTATCTTCCATTCAATCTCTTGGTTCATCAGTTCCATATATTGTGTCTGGTATAACTTGATCTCTCTCAAAATCTCCTGGGACTTTGGTTTTGATCTCAATTTCTTCTCTCCTTCTTTTATCTTTTCCAGGATCTTTTCCTTCTTCTCATTTTGCTTTCTCTTTTTTACTGAATTTTGTTGGATTAGGAATCCTCGCATCACAGCTTTACTTGCGTCCCAGATCACTCTTTTTTCTACATCAGTTTTTAGGTTTAATTCAAAATAGTCCTTTAAGGTTTTTTGGGCCTTTCTGTGGATCTCCTCATCTCGAAACAGGGTGTCATTCATCCTCCATCTAAATTGACCAGTTGTTATAAATTTCATTTCCATCTTCACGGCGTTATGGTCAGAGCAAGTCTTGGGGCAGATTTCTATATTCTTGATCTTTGGAGCCAGCCCACTAGTAATCCAGATTTGATCGATTCTGGTCCAGGTCATCATTGCTTGAGAAAAGAAAGTTCCCTCTCTTTCGAGTGGGTTCCTTGTTCTCCAAATATCTATCAAGTCCATATTTTCAGTCATTTCAAAGAAGGTCTTCGGAAGTCTCCCTTCCTTAGAGATTGTCTGTCTTTGTGCCTTGTCCATATTTGTAGAAACCACACCATTCATATCTCCCATGATTACTACATTATAGTCCAAATAGTCCATCAGAGTTCCATGCAGCTTCTTAAAAAATTCCGCCTTCCCTTCATTTGGTGCATAAATTCCAACAATTAACAGTTTTTCTCCTTGTATTTGTATTTCAATTGCCAAATATCTTCCTTGTTCGTCTTTAAACATCATTCTTGGGGCCAATTTCTCTTTTGCATAAATCACCACTCCTCTTTTCTTAACTTTATCCGATGAGATGAATTCTTGTCCTAGTCTTTTATTTATAAGTAATTTCCTGTGTACCCTTGTCACATGGGTTTCTTGTAAGCAAATCAAATCCAATTTTTCTCTTTTCAGAATATGAAAAAATTGACGTCTTTTCCTGGGCATGTTCAGCCCATTACAATTCCAGCTAAGGAATTGCAGGGCCATCTTGTTATTTGTCATTTACTCCTCCTACCGCTCCAAGTTGCTGCTCTTCCTCTGATGGTGGTTTAAGTCCAAACGATAGATTCAAGATATCTACCGCCCCTTTTACCTCTGGAATTGGGTCTACCGTTCCCTTCTGCAAATCCTCGTGGTTTTTCTCCAAAAACTTCTCTTTGTCTTGAATTGTTTTTATTTTCACCTTCTTTCCCTTGTAGTTAAAGGACAGTCCTTGTGGGAACTCCCACCTAAAAAGTATGTTGTTCCTTTTCAGCAGGTAGACCAGATCTTTATAGAAGGTTCTCACCTCAAGAATATATTTAGGGATGTCCTTGAAGATTTGTATATGAGAGTTTTCAATTTCCAAGGCCTTTTGGCAATGTAGTTTTAATATTTTGTCCCTTTCTTCCTTGGATCTAAAAGTAATCAGGCAATCCCTCGGAGTCTTTCTGTTCTGTCTCCTGCCCAATCTGAATGCTGTTGTTATCTTAAATTCTTCCTCCTGCAATTCTTCCTGCCAAAAGTCAGAAAACTCTTGTGTGAGGAACTCCACAAGGCTGTCCCCTTCACTTTCGGGAACTAGTCTTAATTTCAGGTTTCTCTCCTTTCTCTGTAATTCCAGCAAAGACAAGGTCGCATCATGTTCATACACTTTTCTGGAGATTGGTTCTAGTTTTTCCTGTGTCTCTTCAGCAATATGTCTGGCGTCCTCTGCGATTTTACGTGTTGCAGAGTTTTCTTCAATCAGCTTATTTATAGATTCTATGTTAGATGTCACACTTTTCGTATTCAAGTCCAACCTTGCTGTTAATTTTTGTGAATTTTCTGTACTCTGCTTTGTCAAAGCTTCTAAAGATTGATTTAACTTGAGTAACGCCTGTGTCATTGAATCCATTGAAACAGCTGTCACTTTTTCTTGCCCAGCTGCTCCTGTCGGTGTTAGGCTTGATATTGAGCCTCTTTTCTTTTGTTGTTGTTGTTTTGCTTTAGCTCTGGTAGTTATCTCATCTGCTGGGCCGCTCATGTCCCAAGGACGTTCTCACAGGAGCAGTTTCCTGATGGAAAATCCCACTGTCTTAATCCGTTGCTCTGCAACTGTTACTTCTCAACCCTCTAGAGGGAGCAAACCAAAATGTCCAAGTGAAGGAAACAAAGAACAAAGAGACCAGGATTCCTCAATATAAGTGCTGCAACACTTTTTCTATATAATTACTCTGTCCACACTATCCAAAGAGTTGTTGCAGCAAAGTCCCAACACTGTAACAAGCAGAGCTTCCACAGTATAACTTTGTAACAAGTTGTATCAAGTTCTAAATACAGTTCCTGGTATCTTATTTTGACAGTCCGTCTCAGGGGATTAAGGCAGCGGAAAACTTTTCTCTTTTAAAAAGTCATGCAGGTTATAAAGTCACTTTTTCTCCCCTCTGCCCCTGCCTGCTAGAGAGGAGATCATGTCCAATGCCAAGGTTAAGCAGTCATAAGATTATTTTCCTTCAGATGCAGCTTTGTGTTTTCGTTGCTTAATCTGTCATGCAGTTGGGGGAAGGCAGACTTCCTTATTTTTTGCCTTTCCCGTTTCCGGCTGAATTTTAAATTTTAGTTTTAAAGTCCCAAATAATCTTTCAGTCCTACTCACGGGTTTTTCAGTCGAATTTCAATTTACAGGAAGGAATCGGCGCTCTCCGTTCATGGCAACGCGGCTTCACTCCGCGGGCTGGGTTGCGACTCTCAGCACCATGCTCACTCCCGATGCCGTTCCGGAGCCTTTAAAAAGGCTCTTTCGCAGTAAAGGGGGGCGCTTCTGGTTCCCACCGAGTCTCCTTGTTCACAGGCTTCTGCGCCTGTGATTTTAGGGGTCCCCCGCTTGCCGTAGCGGGTCAGACCCGAACTCACGGAGCAGTCCTTCTCCGGAGCTCGGAGAAAGGACAGCCATTAAACGCTGGCGCCGACTGGAAGTCTCCAAGGGGGGGATCGTGCTCGGGGGTGGACACGGACCGCTCTTACTGGTGGGACGATCAGCCAGAAGTGGGGTGGAGCAGGAGGTGGCTAAGGTGGCCTTGGCAAACAGCATCGCCCGAGGTAACAGGGGGAGAGGCGGACATGGACGTGTTGGGGGAGGAGCCCGGGTTCGAGCACACATACACTGAATTGGAAGCAGAGGAGATCGACGTAGATGAGGTCGTCAAGGACTGGCCGGATCCAGTTGGGGGGCGGCAGACCGGGGGAAATGAACTGTTTCCAGCATTACCCCCCATGGCAATGGAGCACCCGGAACCAGCACCCAAGCAGCGGGAGGGGGGAAGGGGGGGCTTCGAGGGGGGATGGATGTCAGGGGTTCAGGAGCAGAGGCACATGGGAGGCAGGAGAGGGAGGACTATTGGGAAGAGTCCGAGGACAGCGAGGAAGAGGAGGACGGTGGCCCGAGGGATTCCATGAGCCTTTCCAGCGAATCGGGGGATTCCCAGGAGGGGGCGCCTGTAGCCAAGACAAGAGGAGCCCCAGGGGGGACTCATCAGGGGGAAGGAGCAAATAGGGAATCCCGAAGCAGCAGCTGGAGATCGGGACCGGCTTCCCCTCCAGAGCATAGCGAAGGGGGGGAGGTTCCAGTGTGTCAGGGGAAGCAGCTCCGTCGGCAGGAACGGAGGGGAGGTCAGAATAAGCTATCCTCCCGGAAGGGGAGGGGAGCAGTGAGAGGAGTGATGTAACGATCAGGAGAAAGGTTGGAAGCTGGGCGTGCGCGCCAAGTTCAAATGTGCAAGCGCGAGGGGAAACGGAGAGCCCGGGGGAGGAGCCAAGTCCCAAAGCCCGCAGGAGGGAGGGAGAGCCATCTGGGGATTCAGTGTCAGAGGAATCCAGGAGGGGCGAAACTCCAGCGGGCAGAAAGACCCTGCGGAAAAGGAAAGACAGGAGGAGGTGGAGCAAAGCAAGCATCTTAAACTGGTGCAGGGGAGGGACTGATTCAGAGGGGACTTCAGCGGTCTAGCGTTACGGACGTGGGGCTGCGCGCCTCGGCTGTGAAACGAAAAATGAACTGCAATAAACGTTTCTGTATATAAAGAGAGACTGGCGTTGGTCCTTTGTGAGCTGGGACCTGAGGCAGCCCTGACAGGCGCGAAAATGATCCCGCCCTCCAGGATTCAAACGCATTTATCGAGGCTATGGACGCTTGTTTTAAATCAACGGTAGATGTGGATGTGGCCAGGAGGGAAACGCACGGGCTGCAGCAGGGCAAAGCCATGGTGAGACAATATCACTCCCACTTTTTTGCGTTGGTAAATGTGCTGGGCTGGGAGAAGGACTCTGATGCCGTGAGGGATCTGTTCTGGGAGGGGCTAAATGGACCCGTGAAAGATGAGCTGGCGAGGGGGGAGAGACCTACCACTACCACAGAAGTCGTCCAGAGAGCGCTGACGATAGGGGTACGCCTGGAAGAACGCCCTTGGGGCAGGGATGAGGGTCGTCTGGCACGCACACCGGCCAAAACACCTCCCTTCATACCCAGAGAAACAGGGCACGCGCACTCCACGCCTCCACTGGGGGAGGGAGAAGAGCCGATGGAGATCGGTGGTGCCAAGGCTCAGACAGCGACCAGAGCCCAAACACCAGGAGCAGTCAAGACGAAGGCTCCTAGAGGGAGCAGGAAGTGTTACATCTGCGACAGTGCACAGCACATGGCCAAAGAGTGTCCCCAGAGGATCCAGAAGCACACTGCAGCCTCAGCAACAGTAAGAGGAGCAGTTCAGCAGGGGGAACAGCTGCAGGGAAACGACGAAGCCTGGCTGCAGGCAGAGGCACTGGGGCCCAGCCAGGCGAGTCAGTGAAGCAGTCCCCAGAGATTTTGCAGCCCACAGACCCCCTCCCACCCAAACCAGTGGTGCAACTCACCGCATCACTCCAGCTGCCAAATAGATTCACCCTGGAAGTCCCTATTACCATTGACTCTGGTAGTAATGCAGACTTTGTGGGGGTGGACTTCATCAGGCGACATCGCATAGCGCTCCTACCAGCCACGATGCCCCTAAACGTTGTCACGGTCGATGGCAGGGAGCTACTGGGTGGACAGGTGGTACAGCAAACGCCGCCTATGGTACTGCAAATTGGAAATCACTGCAAAGTCATCAGCTTCAATGTCACCCACCTGTCGGACACGCCCATAGTGTTGGGCATGAGTTGGCTGGATAGGCACAGCCCGGCATTAGCATGGTACCAGCGGCAATTGACCTTCTGCTCCTTCTACTGCGCAGAACACTGCATCCGAACCGGCCAGGAAGAGGAGGGACAGGAAGATGAACAGCAGCTACACCTAGGCATGGTGCAGGCGGTGCCCAACAAGTACAAGGCAATTTTGGAGGTCTTCTGCGAGAAGGAAGCGGACAAGCTGCCTCCCCACCTGCCCTACAACTGCACGATTGACCTCCTACCGGGGGCGACACTGCCGACTGGAAAACTATATTCCATGTCTGAAGACGAACTGCAAGAACTCAGGGAGTTCATAGATCACAACTTGAATCCAAAGCAGTGGGGGGCAGTCCCCTGTTTTTCGTGAAGAAGAAAGACACGCCCCAACGGAGAATCGTAGTTGATTCCAGGATCATAAATTCCAGGACAAAGCCCACAGCATTCCCCATGCCCAAGATCGACGACCTGCTTGCGACGGTGAGGAAGGGACGGATCTTCACCAAGTTGGATCTACGAGGGGCGTACAACCTTATACGCATGCGGGAGGGCGATGAGTGGAAGACGGCCATGTTTACGCCTTTAGGCACCTATGAATATAGAGTTATGCCGTTTGGTCTGCAAAATGGCTCCCATTGTTTCCAAGCCTTCATGCACCACGTGTTAGCGGGCCTCCTCTACAAGAAGTGCGTATGCTTCCTAGACGACATCCTGATCTTCTCGGAATCGCAGGAGGCTCACGAGGGAGACGTCAAGGAGGTCCTGCAGAGACTACGGGAGCACAGACTTTACGCCAAACTGGAGAAGTGCCAGTTCGACGTGACGGAGGTGGATTTCCTGGGCTACAAGCTGTCCGACAAGGGACTCGCCATGGACAGCGCCAAGGTCCACTCGGTGTTGGACTGGAAGAGCCCGCGCAATCGGAAGGAGGTCCAGAAGTTCGTCGGCTTCGCCAACTTTTACCGCAAGTTCATCAAGGGGTTCGCGAAGGAGACGACGGCTATCACGGACACCCTCAGCTCCAAGAAGAAGAAGTTCACCTGGACGGACCAGGCGGAACAGTCTTTTCGGAGACTCAAGCATCTCTTCGCGTCCGAAGAACAGCTGCTACACGTAAACCCCAGCAAACCAATGAGGCTTGAGACGGACGCATCGGACAGAGCGGTGGGGGCGGTCCTGTTGCAGCGAGATCCTCAAGGGAACTGGAGGCCCTGCGCATTCTACTCCAGGAAACTCAGGAAGTCGGAACAGAACTACACCATCTGGGACAGGGAGTTGCTGGCCATTCATGCAGCCTTCAAGGCGTGGCGGCACTTCCTCATCGGAGCCAGACACACTGTGCAGGTCCGCACGGACCATAAGAACCTGGAGTACTGGCGCACGGTACTGGTTCCTGAACCAGAGACACATCCGCTGGGCGAAGTTCTTTGCGGATTTCGACTTCCGGATAGAATACATCCCGGGAGACAACAACGTCATGGCAGATGCACTATCCAGGAAATCGCAGTATCTCGAGGAAGCGGCACTGGTGGCGGCCAAACACATTTTTGCACCGAAAGCGTGGGCATGCACTTCAGCCACCGTGGACCTGGACGCAGTGCGTCGCGCACTGCAGACGGATGCCTTCGCACAATCCAAGATGGAGGAGGTGCGAAGAGGCACAGCGAAGGACGACGAGTTCCAGATACGCGACGGACTGCTCACCTGCAAAGGAGCTCTCTACGTGCCTGGGGACGACCTCCGAGCTAAAGTCCTGCAGCAGTTACACGACGCGCCCAGTGCTGGGCACTTCGGCAAGGACAAGACGGCGGAATTGGTGGCCAGAGACTTTTGGTGGCCCCAGATGAGGGGAGAAGTCGCGGATTACGTCTCTAGGTGTGACACATGCCAAAGGGCCAAACCAGTGCACAAGAAGCTGGCGGGACTGCTGGAACCACTACAGACGCCGCTCGAACCGTGGGAGAAAGTGGCCCTGGACTTTGTCACAGATCTGCCCAGCTCGCGAGGCAAAACAGTGGTACTCGTTGTCGTAGACCTGTTCACCAAGATGGCGCACTTCATTCCTTGCGCGAAGGTGGCCACAGTGGAGCAGACTGCCAAACTGTTCATAGACCAGGTGTTCAAAGTTCACGGCTTACCACGGTCCATCCTGTCTGACCGGGGTCGCCAATTCGTCTCGAGCTTCTGGCAGAAGCTGCTGGGCATCCTGAACGTCAAGATCAACTTAGCGTCGGCACGACACCCGCAGACCAACGGACAAGCGGAGTGGGTCAACGCCATCATGCAGCAGTACCTGCGATGCTACGCGAATCAACAGCCCTCGACCTTGGTTGACTACCTACCGCTGGCCGAGTTTGCCTACAACAACATGAAGCATGGGTCTACAGGGGTGACACCGTTCTTCGCCAACAATGGGCGGCATCCCAGAACCTTCCCGGGGTTAGACACGAAGGGGGAGGGGGAGCCACGGGGAGCAGAGCACTTGGCAGCAGAGTTACAGGAGGTCCACGAGCAACTCCGAAGGACCTTGGAACTAGCAAAACACGCCTACAAAGTGCAGGCAGACAGGCACAGGAGAGTCGGGGAAGACATCCAGGTGGGGGACTGGGTCTGGTTAGCGGCCCAGGCAGTGCCGGCCAGAACGTTAGCTAAGAAGAAGCTCAAACACAAGCAGTTAGGGCCATACCAAGTCGAGGCACAAATCAACCCAGTGGCCTTCCGGTTGACACTCCCGGAGGGCTCCAGAATGCACCCGGTATTTCATAGGTCAGTCCTCACACCCTACAAGGAACCCCACAGGTTTCACGCGCCAGGGACCGCACCTCGCCCACTTAGAAAGTCGCCAACGGGGGAGGGGTCACCGAGGGCGGCACCACTCAACGAGGTCACGGAGATTTTAGACTCAAGATGGGGGAAAGAGGGAGTTGAATATCTCCTCGCCAGGGAAGGTACCCCGGCCAGCACCAACAGGTGGGTGCCGGACTATGCCTTGGAGGAGCACTACCTCAAAGACGAGTTCCATGCACTCTTCCCGCACAGACCTATGCCGGCAGATTTTCACACCCACACTTTCAACCAGCACGTTCCAGGGGTTCTCATCTGCTGAGGAAACGGCGCCAGACACAAGCTCCCCGGAGGGATCACTCTTGGGGTCTGCCACAGACCGCTCTTATTGGTGGGACACTCAACCGGAGGTGGGGTGGAGCAGGGAACTGCTAAGGGGGCCCTGGCACGCAGCATCACCCGAGGTAACGGGGAGAGACGGACATGGACGTGTTGGGGGAGGACCTTGGGTTCGAACACGAATGCAGAGAGATGGAAGCAGAGGAGATCGACGTCGGCGAGCCCATTACGGGCTGGCCGGATCCAACTGGTCGGCTGCACGCCAGGGGGGAAGGAACTGTATCCCGCACTCACCCCCACAGCACTGGAGCACCAGGAACCCGCCCCAGAAGAGGGGAAGGGGGGAAGGGGGGCTTCGATGGCGGGATGGATGTCAGGGGCTCAGGAGCAGAGGTACAGGGGAGAGAGGAGATGGAGAGCGAAGGGGAAGGATCTGAGGGCAGCGTAGGGGGCAAGGGGGGTCCCAGGGGAGACACACCAGAAACAAGGGGCCAGCGGGGACTCCCAAAGCAGCAGCTGGAGATCAGGACCAGCTTCCCCACCAGAGCATAGTGGGGGGGAAGAGTCCCAGGTGTCAGGGGCAGCGTCTCCTCCAGCAGGGAGAGAAGAAGAGTCGGGACTGACCACGCCTCTGTCGGAGAGTGGGGGAACAGAGGGGAGGTCAGGTCCAGCTGGCCTCCCCGAAGGGGGAAGCAGTGACAGGAGCAGTGTAACGGTCAGGAGGAGGGTTGCCAGCTGGGCGCGCGCGCCAAGTTCGAATGTACAGGCGCGCGGGACAGCAGAAAACCCGGATGGGGAACCAGGTCCTAAAGCCCGCCGGAGGCAGGGGGAAGACTCAGGGGACTCAGCGTCAGAAGAGTCTAGGAAGGGCGAGACCCCAGCTGACAGGCGGACCCAGAGGAGGAAAGAGCAAAGGAAGAGGTGGAGCAAGGCTAGGGTCTTAAACTGGTGTCTGGAGGGAGGAAACTCAGACGGAGCTTCGGCGGTCTAGAGTCTCAGACGTAGAGCTGCACGCTCCTGATGTGAAAGACAAACTGAACTTCAATAAAGACTTTTGTATATAACAACGGACTGGCGTTGGTCCTTTGTGAGCTGGGACCCTGGGCAGCTCTGACAATAATGAACTAAAAAAGGTATTTAAATATACCTTCCCTAAGAAACCAGAGGCCTTCCTTTTGGGCATTGTTGGCCAGAGGGTGCTAAAGAAGGACAGAATTTTATTTATGTATGCGACAACAGCAGCAAGAATACTCATCGCAAAGTACTGGAAGACAGAAGATTTGCCCACTCTGGAAGAATGGCAGATGCAACTGATTGACTACGTGGAATTGGCAGAAATGACTGGCAGAATGCGAGACCTGGGAGAAGAGACAGTGGAAGAGGACTGGAAAAAATTTAAGGACTATTTGCAAAAGTACTGTAAAATGTATGAATGTTAGAATGATGCAGGATATAAAGACAACATGGCATTAGTAACCTAGTTGAACGAAATATGAAAATAACTGAACTATAAGAACAAAGATGAAATTTGAATAATATTATGTCAAGTTTAAATATCTAAATATTTGATAACAAAGGGTAAAATTGGAGACATAATAGCTGAAAAGTTTAATTTAAAACAAATTCTGAGAGAAGGTGAAGCATTGCTGAACATGATTTGGTAAATGGGAACACAGGAAAGGGAGAGGCGAGGGGGGTCAAGAAAGAGGGTTATGGAAGTTTGGTTTAACTATGTTGTATGTTTTATGTCTGTATTTTTGTATCGTATTGTTTTTTGTTTTGTGTGATTTCGTACTTTTTTTGTCTTTTACTGTGAAAATTTAATAAAATATCTTTAAAAAAAACATAAAAAACAAACAAAAACACCAATTTGAAATAAGCCCAATCAGAGCTTTATCATCTTCTTTTTATGTAGATGGAACCCAAAATACCCTTTTTCCATTGGTTTGGGGTGATTCTGGCGCACACCCAAATAACACCATGTGAATTGAAAAAAGCCCAATCAAAGCTTATATGTCTTCTCTCTATGCATATGGAAGCGAAAAGATGGTGTTGTGTTATTTTGGTCTCATTACACACACTTTGCGATTTCTGTGTCAATGTGCATTAAAAGCAAAAAACACGAAATGAAGTAAACGCAATCCAAAATTCTTTTTTCTATGTAGTTGGAAAACAAAACAACCTGTTTGGCTTTGTTTAGGCTTATTGCACAACTTTGCTATTTGTGGGTGAATGAACACCGAAAGAGCAATCGAAGCTTATTCGTCCTTTTACTATTGAGATGGAACCAAAACACCTATGCTTGATTTGGGCTGGTAACAAACATGTCACCTGCGATTTTTGGTTGAATGTGCATTCTAACCCCAAAAACACCAATTTGAAAAAAGCCCAATCAGAGCTTTATCATCTTTGAATCATAGAATCATAGAATCATAGAATTGGAAGAGACCACAAGGGCCATCGAGTCCAACCCCCTGCCAAGCAGGAAACACCATCAGAGCACTCCTGACATATGGTTGTCAAGCCTCTGCTTAAAGACCTCCAAAGTAGGAGACTCCACCACACTCCTTGGCAGCAAATTCCACTGTCGAACAGCTCTCACTGTCAGGAAGTTCTTCCTAATGTTTAGGTGGAATCTTCTTTCTTGTAGTTTGGATCCATTGCTCCATGTCCGCTTCTCTGGAGCAGCAGAAAACAACCTTTCTCTCTCCTCTATATGACATCCTTTTCTATATTTGAACATGGCTATCATATAACCCCTTAACCTCCTCTTCTCCAAGCTAAACATGCCCAGCTCCCTTAGCCGTTCCTCATAAGGCATCGTTTCCAGGCCTTTGACCATTTTGGTTGCCCTCCTCTGGACACGTTCCAGTTTGTCAGTGTCCTTCTTGTACTGTGGTGCCCAGAACTGGACACAGTACTCCAGGTGAGGTCTGACCAGAGCAGAATACAGTGGCACTATTACTTCCCTTGATCTAGATGCTATACTCCTATTGATGCAGCCCAGAATTGCATTGGCTTTTTTAGCTGCCGCGTCACACTGTTGGCTCATGTCAAGTTTGTGGTCAACCAAGACTCCTAGATCCTTTTCACATGTACTGCTCTCAAGCCAGGTGTCACCCATCTTGTATTTGTGCCTCTCATTTTTTTTGCCCAAGTGCAATACTTTACATTTCTCCCTGTTAAAATTCATCTTGTTTGTTTTGGCCCAGTTCTCTAATCTGTCAAGGTCGTTTTGAAGTGTGATCCTGTCCTCTGGGGTGTTAGCCACCCCTCCCACTTTGGTGTCATCTGCAAATTTGATCAGGATGCCCTTGAATCCATCATCCAAGTTGTTGATAAAGATGTTGAATAAGACCGGGCCCAAGACAGAACCCTGTGGCACCCCACTAGTCACTCTTCTCCAGGATGAAGAGGAAGCATTGATGAGCACCCTTTGGGTTCGGTCAGTCAGCCAGTTACAAATCCACTGAGTGGTAGCATAGTCAAGACCGCATTTTACCAGCTTCTTTATAAGAATAGCATGGGGCACCTTGTCAAATGCCTTGCTGAAATCAAGGTAGGCTACATCCACTGCGTTCCCTTCATCTACCAGGTTTGTAATTCTGTCAAAAAACGAGATCAGGTTAGTCTGACATGACTTATTTTTCAGAAATCCATGCTGACTATTGGTGA
The DNA here is from genome assembly GCF_964188305.1 of Podarcis bocagei. Classification (NCBI taxonomy): domain Eukaryota; kingdom Metazoa; phylum Chordata; class Lepidosauria; order Squamata; family Lacertidae; genus Podarcis; species Podarcis bocagei. The sequence goes on from NC_138131.1 coordinate 67,088,513, forward strand.
TCACAGCTTTCCTTTCTAGGTGCTCACAGACTGTTTGCTTAATGATCTGCTCCAGAATCTTCCCTGGTATTGATGTCAGACTGACTGGGCTGTAATTATTTGGGTCCTCTCGTTTCCCCTTTTTGAAAATAGGGACAACATTTGCCCTCCACCAGTCTGCCGGGACTTCGCCTGTTCTCCAGGAATTCTCAAAGATGACTGCCAGTGGTTCTGAGATCACATCTGCCAGTTCTTTTAATACTCTTGGATGAAGTTCATCTGGCCCTGGAGACTTGAATACATCTAAACTAGCCAAGTATTCTTGTACTATCTCCTTAGTTATTCTGGGCTGTGTTTCCTTTGCTGAATCATTTGCTCCAAATTCTTCAGGTCGGGCATTGTTTTCTTTATCGGAGAAGACTGAGGCAAAGAAGGCATTGAGGAGTTCAGCCCTTTCTGTGTCACCATCTTCTCCTCTGAGTGACCCCACTGTTTCTTTGTTCTTCCTTTTGCTACGAACATACCCATAAAAGCCTTTTTTGTTGCTTTTAACCTCTCTAGCAAGCCTGAGTTCATTCTGTGCTTTAGCTTTTCTGACTTTGTGTCTACACGTGCTGGCTATTTGTTTGAATTCCTCTTTGGTGGTTTCCCCCCTTTTCCATTTTTTGTACACATCCTTTTTTAATCTTAACTCAGTTAAAAGTTATTTAGATAGCCACCCTGGCTTCTTTAGGTCACCTTCCATGTTTCCATCTCATTGGTATTGCCTGACGTTTTGCTTTTACTATCTCCCTCTTAACAAACTCCCAGCCATCATGAACTCCCTTTCCTTTTAGTATTACTGTCCATGGGATCTCACCCAGCACTTCCCTAAGTTTTATGAAGTCGGCTTTCTTAAAGTCAAGAAATTGAGTCCTAGTATGCTTGGCTGCTCCTTTCCGCTGTATAGAAAACTTCAGAAGAGCATGATCACTCGCGCCTAATGATCCTTCCACTTCTACCCCACTAACCAGGTCATCAACATTGGTTAGGACCAGATCTAAAATGGCTGTTCCTCTTGTTGCTTCTCCCACTTTCTGGACAATGAAGTTGTCTGCAAGGCCAGTGAGGAATCTGTTTGACCTTATGCTCTTGGCCGGGTTTGAAATCCAACAAATATCCGGGTAACTGAAGTCCCCCATTACTACTATCTCCCTTCCTTTTGCATGCTTGGCCATCTGTTCCAGGAAGGCATCATCTATGTCCTCCGTTTGGCTTGGGGATCTATACTAAACTCCCACAATGAGGTCTCTGTTATGTTTCTCTCCCTTAATTTTGACCCAAATGCTCTCACTTTGGCTTTGAGGTTCTAAATCTTGGATCTCTTCACAGGTATACACATCCCTGACATATAACGCTTCCAGTGAAATCAGCGGAGAGAGCACAGGACCTCCGCTTGGCACGCCCACGCTGCGCAGAAGGCTTCCACGCAGAGAATCTAGGAGGAGACTTGGAGTCAAGCAACTTTTATGTTGGAAGAAATTTAGGTCACACCCACTGACGGATTCTGCCAGTGACTAAGACAGTCGCGTTTCAAGGGCTGTCAAACCAGGGAAAGTTTTAGCTATACGACTAGCTTGCAGCAGTTTGCAGTTTACGCACAAGCAACCCCAATTCCCATTACAGCAATCCGTCAGTCCCTTGTTGCTTGTGCGGAGAGCAGCAGAGGCAGTGTCATGAGTCAAGCTGGAGGAGCAGGCGCCGGAGAGGGGCCAGGAAGGAACCAACGCTCGAAGAGAGAAACAGAGAGTTGGAGCAGCAACTGGCTATAGTAGCGGCGCGGCTGGATGAAAGGCGGACTCAGGATGCCCAGGGGAAGCCCAACCCCATCGCAAGGAAGGTACCGGGACTAGTGCAGAAGTTTTCAGGCAACCCCAGAGACTATAATGCTTTTAAGACAGATGTGCAATATGCGCTGGACCTGCAGTATGAGGACTTTGCAGACGATGGGGGGAGGGTCGCTTTTGTGATAGGGCACCTGGAAGGCGGGGCCAGAGAATGGATTAGGCCCTTAATGGCATCGGAGAATGCCGCCTTAAAGAACTTGAGGAAATTTTTTAGCGCCATGGACCATATGTTCTCAAGTGATGTGGAGCAAAGCGTGACACGCCAGCAGCTGATGGAGTGCAAACAAGGGAACCAATCAGTGAGAGAGTACTGGTCACGATTTGCAATGCTAATCCACAAACTCGGGTGGGAACTGGGTTCAGAACCAGTGCAAATGCTATTTGAGGAAGGCTTAGCCTCTTGGGTAAAAGATGAACTTTCCCGCTCGCCCCGCCCGCAATCGATGGACCAGCTGACTAAAATGGCGCTTGCTGTGGGAGTACGCCAAGAGGCGCGCGCTCTGGAAAGGCGGGAAGGGAGAGTGGAGCGTTGGCATGACAATCGCATTCCAGACGTGCCTGGGCCACCTGCACCACCCGTGCTGCCCGCGGAACCAATGGAAATTGGAGGAGCGCGCGTGCGCGGGGTTTCAAACTCCGGCGAGGTTCGCAAGAAAGAGGGGAAAACGACCAGGAAGTGTTTTCTCTGCCTACAGCCGGGACATTTTGCCAGAGTCTGCCCTCAGAGAAAAGCGTGGTAAGGAATGGTGGGGGCCGCGGGGGGAGAGCAGGAGCAGGGAAACGGCAAGGCTTGGCTGCAGGAGAGCGGGCACAGCAGCCAGGCGAGCAACCAGTGAAGGTGCCCAAACCAGACCCCCCCCGGGCAGCAATAGCCATAGAGGTGGTGTTAGAACTCCCCAACGGACACCCTATTAAGGTGAAGGCATTGCTGGATTCTGGCAGCTCTTGCAACTTCTTTAGCAGGGATTTTGCACTAGAACACCAACTCCAGGTGGTGCCTCTCGAACACCCCCTGCAAGTAACAACCATTGATGGGAGAGAACTCTTGGGGGGGGGAGTGACCCACTAGACCCCTCCCATGAAAACGAGGGTCTCCAGACACACTGAGACAATTGCCTTTCACGTTGCCACATTAGCAGGGCCACCAATCATACTGGGAATGAGCTGGCTGGCACTGCACGATCCAGTAGTGGGGTGGCACCAGCGGACAGTCACCTTTGGGTCAGCTCACTGCGTAGAGCACTGCCACGAAGGGGAAGCCCCGAGGATGGCAGTAGCCAGGATGGCAGGGATAGCGGTGGGAGAAAAGGTGAGAGTACTGTTATTGGTTTCAGAACTCACAGGGTTAAGGAGTTCTGTGTGACGTCTCTTACCTGAGGCGTGGTTAGAAACTCTTATGGGAGTGGATTGACTCTGAGAGTTTCAGTCTGGTTTCGCTTTTGCGGAGAGAGGACGCAAGATGGGTGGCTTTCACCAGGTTTGAAGTTATGCTGTTAAACTTCATGATTAAAGGCTAAGAAGATAAGGAACGCCTTTGTGTCTGAATTTATTACTGCAATTGCTTCACCGCTGTGTTTATCTCTGCTACCGGCAAGAGGGAGAGGCAGGAAGGATTTTTGGATCAGCACGGACAGACAGCAGAGCTGCGCAAAGGGAAGCGTGCTGGACTCCATGTTTGTTTTTCTTGGAACTCATGGCAACTTTGGCCTCTCCGTTGCCATAAGTACCACCTCAGTATGCAGACCTGGAAGAAGTTTTCAGTGAGAAAGAGGCGGATAGACTACCCCCTCACAGGCCCTTTGACTGTCAGATCAACCTACTCCCAGGGGCTCAGTTACCAGTGGGTAAGCTGTACGCCATGTCAGACAGGGAGATGCAGGAGTTGAGGAAGTTCATTGACAAGAACCTGAAGAGGGGCTTTATACGAGAATCAAGGGCGGTGGGGGGCAGTCCAGTGTTCTTTGTGGACAAAAGAGACTCCAAGGAGCCCCGCTTGGTCGTAGATTATAGGTCGGTCAACCGGGTATCGGAACCAGTGACCTTCCCTATGCCCAGAATTGATGACATTTTGGCCAGGGTAAGGAAAGGGAAGGTTTTTACCAAGTTGGACCTTCAAGGGGCGTACAATTTGATAAGGATGAGGGAGGGGGATGAATGGAAAACCACGATGTTCACCCCTCTGGGGGCCTTTGAGTACCTCGTGATGCCCTTCGGATTACAATCGGGTTCCAGCACATTTCAAGCTTTCATGAACCACGTGTTGGGGTCCCTGCTGTACAAGAATTGTGTGGCCTTCCTGGACGACGTACTTATCTACTCAGAGAACGAGGAGCAGCATCTGAAAGATGTCAAGAAAGTGCTGAAAAGGCTGCAGGAGCATCAGCTGTGGGTCAAACTGGAGAAATGCCAATTCCACGCCCGAGAGGTGGGGGGAGAGCTTCCAAGATGGCGCCGGCAAGGGCAGCCCTGCTCTAAGCTCCATGCTAGTCGTGCAGTTTTTTATTAGTTTTTAACAGTTTTATTAATTTCTTTTTACCTGTTTTAATTGCTAGCTAAGGCATTTAAACCTACAAGTGACACAGCAATTTGTCTCCCTTGTTGGAAGGACACTGAATCACCGGCTACACAAGGAACTAGAAGGCAAGCGTTGGTTAAAATTACTCCCGGGCACTGGATCACCGCTGCTGTAGCTGTAGCCTGGAGACAGGGTCTGAGCGGAGTCTCAATACTTGGGGAAGGGAAAGAAGCCAAGCCGAAGTTTTGAAGCCAGGCCAGGGGAGGACCAGAGGAGACCATAGGAGTCCTCAGGTGCCTGGACAAGCAGCTGAACCCGACGGGCTTGAGGACCCAGCCTCCCTCCCGAGCCGCTTTCTCCAGCTGCACTTCGTCATCCTACCAGCTAGTGTGGAAAGCTGTGAGGCTGTGAGGCTTCGGGTTGCTGAAATTACACTTTGAGAGGCGAAGAAGAAGTCTACGGCAGAGAGAGGTGAGAAGAAAGGAGACAGAAGTTCCAATTAAACAAAACAAAAGCCTGGAAGTTCGCAAAGCGGTGAGACCCTTCTGTTTTAAGTAAAGCCTGCCTTCACTTACCCCAGAGACCGAATAGGGGAGGGACGGGGGACCGGATAAAGATTTAAATTGAGAGCCCTTGACTTGTATAATTAACCGTGAAGAGGGCTGAGCTGGAGAAGATTTACTAGAGCCCTCAACAGGAGTAAATCTCTATCGGAATTTTACTCTTATTATAGCTCTTCAACGAACTGTGGAGAAATCCCTGGAGTTAAATACTCAGCTGCACAGCTAAATCACTGACTGTGGTAGGAAGTTCCCTTCTTCTCTCCTGTATTATTTATATTATTTAGTTCATATTTACTGTGGCTATGGGCAAGAGGAAACGCCTCAGAGAAGCAGAGGAATTACTGCTTCTCCCTAGCCCCAAGCTACAAGCTAAGGGAAGAAGAGTCCAGTCAAATCCTCAAGCAGCAGTTACTACACACAATAGATTTCTTCCACTAAGTGACTTGGATGTAGCCATTCCCAAGCCCCAAAATACCATCTTACACACTTGTAATCTAACGAGCACTCCCATTAAAGGTGGGTCCGACGTGGATGGAAAAAAGATCCAGGATAAAGAGAACCAGCTGGGAAATGAGTCCTCCCATTTACAATTAGTCATTAGGACACTGGACTGTATATTTAAAAAGATAGACTTTCTGACGTGCTCAATTTCCAAGCTAACTGAAAAAGTGATGGATATGGATGCCAAAATTGCCCTCAAAAATAACTACCAGAGGGGACCTCCACGGATAGCCCCACCAAAATCTGGGGCAAAGGGGATGAGAAAATACAAACTAAACAATCTCATGTGTAAGCAAAATCTAACACTGCAACCAAAGAAGGTGTGCCTAACGATAAGGTCAGAGATATGGGACTGGTCAAGCTTAGAAGGAGCTAAAATTGCCCTAAGTAAAATCCTGAGAATAAGCACAGTTCATATCGATCTTCGTGCTTTACTTCCGCTAACTCAATCAAATGGCCCTTACAAAGTTATTTTAGCCTTCCATTCGCTGAGATTACCCTTATTAATAATAAGAGAAAAATGGAAATTCATAAAAACAAAAATCATACCCACAAGGGTTTTTGCGGACAGCATAGTAAATCCACTACTTGTGGAAAAAGGGAAAGAGACATTAGATTCAGAAACAAGCTCTATAAAATCGCCAGACAAAGAGATCTTGCTCTCCCCACAGAGAACGGAGGAGATCGTCTGCAGCCCACAACTAGGAATGAATTTGGGTAGTTCCAGAATATCCAGTGGTGAAAGCGCCCTTATGAATTCATTTGATGAATTACAATCACAAGAAAAAGAAAAAATAATAAATAAATTAGACAAATTAAGAGAGAAGATGTTTCAGGCCAAAAGTAAAATAGGAAACAAAGAAATTCAAACAAACAGGGCCATTGAAGGCTCGGTGGACCTTCTCCAATTTAGCCCACAGCCCCAAAATAGGTCTATAAAATCCAAGGCAACGATACAGACAATCGTCCCGCCACCTTCATTAGTTAATTTGGAACCAGCTCATCCTGTACCAACCGGAATGGATATATCTACTAAAGAACAGCAAAATGTAAACAAAATTTCGACACATTCCTCAATGCCTGACCTGGAGTCATCATTATCGGACGGAGAATCCCTAGCTGATGATCTAGAAGTTCAATCTGTTATCGATACGGACTGGACAGAAGACCCCTTGGGCCATATAAATAAGATGATATACCCATGGAAGGAAAATCTAATAATAGCTAAAACTTGTACCGACCTAATCTCTGCCCCCCTAGGTGATAAGCTCTCTGATAAAACAAGGGATTTCAGAGAGGAGATCAGACCAAACCAGGACACTACCCCTATAGGACCGAGCGAGCAGAGCAAAATTATAAACAGCTCAAGAGGCACACCTGCGTCAAAAGGAGAGAAGTCATCTACTATTAGTCAAAGGAAAATTACTGACTTCTTTAAATCTGACAACCCAAGATCAGCGTTCCCCCCTTCTCCATTGTGACTACCCAAACCCCAGTCAAATCTCCCCCCCCCCCCCCGTTCTCCTTTTTAAGCTGGAACATAGCAGGTTGGAAGGGGAAAAAATCTGACCCGGACCTTGTAAAACTAATAAACTTACACCAAGTAATTCTTTTACAAGAAACATGGGAAGAGGGGAGAGTAGATATTAATGGTTTTGATGTTACATCATTACCGGCATGCCCGTCTACTAAAGGAGGCCGGCCTAGTGGAGGATTAGTTATAGCAATTTCCTTGAAAATACAGGCAAAACTCACGCTTGTAAATGCTTCCACCTTTGCAATTACAGCCCTGATTACGGGGAAAAAATTTGAACTTGTTATAACAAATGTCTATCTTCCTCCTGGAGGCAACACTGCAGACTTATACAATAAATGGGGAATTTTGGAGGAACATCTTACTCTTTGTCTCTCCAAATACCCCAATATACCCAATGTTATAGCAGGGGACTTCAATGCTCGCATTGCAACAAACTGGGAGTCTTTAATCAAAGCCAAATGGTGGATAACTCCAGAATTCATTAATGACCTCGCCCTCCATACTCAAAGACTTTCCAAAGACAAAAGGGTAAATGAAGCAGGAACCCTTCTTTACCAATTGGTACTACGTCTAAACTTAGTGATTCTAAACGGGAACTGCCCACCAGACGTACCGGGTGATTTTACACACATAAGCTCCTCTGCAAACAGTGTCCTGGATTATATGTTAGTATCTCATGACATTTTCCCCAAATTTTCCCATTTTAAAGTTGAAAATATTCAACTGAGCGACCACCTACCGTTGGTCGCCACAATGACTATAGACTGGACCCCAGATGGAGACAGGCACCCAACACATCTGATTACGAACTCAGTATTGCAAATCAAAAGTGTTAAATGGTCCGAATTACAGGCCCAAAAATACTCAGCATATTTCCAACAAGGGCTAAAACAAGCATATTCAGGCTTAATTGAGGACTACTACGATTATGACCAAACTCTAAGACTATTCTCGAATCTGTCAGAAGATCTATCGTCCTTCTTCTCTGTTCCGACGCCTAAAATAAATCGAACACAAAGGAAGATAGGTGCATTGTGGTTCAATAGTGCTTGTAAACAGGCTAGACAACTTCTTGGTAACATCTACAAAGAATATAAAGCAACGGTCCTGCCAAAAGAATATTTCCAAGCAAAATCGGCCTACAAGCAAATTCAAAAGGGAGCTAGACAGGAATGGCAAGTGAATCAATGGCGGGCAATCATAGAAGCCTCATCATTACGGAACTCCAGACAATTTTGGCTCCTGGTAAATAAAAGAACTAAAAGATACCCTTTAACTATTATTCCTGCCCCGGTTTGGGAATCATACTTAAAAAATTATTTTGCCACAACTGACTGTACTGCTAACACAAGAGATGAATTTCAAGAACAGCTTCCCCTCTGGCCCCCCACTGATCCGGAGGACATCCATGATTTGATCGTTAAACTCAAAACAGGGAAAGCGCCTGGGCCAGACCTGATCCCGGCAGAAGCTATAAAATACCATGCGGACTGGTGGGCTTAAGTCCTGGCGACCATTTTTGATGCCGTTAACAACTCTGGAATGATCCCGGAAGTATGGAAGGACGCTATTATCGTTCCAATCCACAAAAAGGGCTCACCAGACGACCCAGGAAATTATAGAAATATCAGTCTGCTCTCAATAGTGGGGAAACTGTATGCCCGCTTCCTGTTGAACAGACTTACCCAATGGGCCGAAGAGAAAAAATTAATTGGGCCCGAACAAGCTGGATTTCGCCCAAAACAGTCAACAATTAATCATATTCTAATTTTACAGCATCTTGCCTGGAAATATTCCACCCCAAAGGGTGGCCAACTCTGTGTGGCATTCATTGATCTAAAGGCAGCATTCGATAGTATCCCCAGGAACATCCTCTGGGAAAAACTCACCCGCTGGGGCATCGACAGAAGGCTTCTCTGGCTAATAATTAAACTCCATGAGAACTCAGTGGCCAGAGTGAGACTCACTCCGGAGGGCGATCTCACCAATTCAATTCCCATTAACAGAGGTGTCCGACAGGGCTGTATATTGGCTCCATTCCTGTTTAATTTATTCATAAGCGACATGAGGACTCCCCTAACAGAGGCTCAAGAAAGGATTCACGCACCCCGCCTAGCACTTTATCGTTGCCCTCTGTTACTATATGCGGATGACGCAGTCATCCTCTCCTTTTCTAGAGTAGGTCTCAGGAGGGCCTTAAAATTTTTTGGATCATATTGTAACACAAATTCCCTTACAATTAATTATGGAAAATCTAAGATCCTAGTTTTCTCAAAGAGCCGGAAACTCCATAATTGGAGAATTGATGGGAGAGTCATCGAACCAGTTTATAGATTCCAATACTTGGGAGTTTGGTTACAACATAACCTTAGATGGAAGGCCCATGTAGCTTATGTTACAAACAGAGCCAAAGCTATCTCCTTGGCGATCTTGCGATTCTTCTTCACCGATGGAGCCCTCCACATCCCATCGGCGTTGAAAGTGTTCAAGGCCAAGGTGATCCCGACAATTGCTTATGCCATCTCAACTTGGGGGACTTTTGTCAACCTATCTCACCTACAGGTTATTCAAAATCAGTTTTTAAGAGGGATATTGAAACTGCCCAACTGTGTAAGTAATACAGCGTTACACATGGAACTTAATATTGTATCCCTGGAAAACGCCCTGTGGAAGCACATACTCTGTCACTGGTTATCTCTATGGCACAATCTCCCAAACTTGTATTTGATACAATGTATGTGGAGAGATGATTTCCAGAGCCCATGGGTAAAAAATTTACAACTGAAAATTACGGCAATGGGAATCTCCCCATCTAAATTACTAGAGCAGGACATAGTTCCAGCTAAAAGAACAGTAACCTGTAAACTAGAGGAGATGGACTTGCAGCAGAAAATGGTGTTGGGCAATGGTACCTGCTCACCTCAAAACCTTGGTTTATTACCCCTCTTAAGGCTCCCAAACTATTTGAATTCCTTAACTTCTTCAACTCATAGATATGCCTTTATAAAGGCAAGATTCAACGCCATCCCATCGAACATGCTGAGAAATAGATTTTCCAATGGACAGATATCGCTCTTATGTGATTGTAATTGTGGGGCACCGGAATCGTTGCATCACATAATCTTTGATTGTGCTTCTCACTCATCGGCCAGGAGCAAGTTTCTTGATCCATATCTAAAGGGAATCGCCGATGATTGGAATGAAGCCAAACTGAGATATCTACTAAATGATGAAGATCCCCTAAGATCACTCACGGTTGCCAGATTCTTGATCAGCGTCCTATCCCTAAAGAAGAAAAACGGACTCCTGTGCGGCTCAGATGACCCTTTTAAACCATGATATATGTTTTAGGATGTAACTAGGTGATATCACCACTGATGTCTTTTATTAATTTATGAGCAGAAGACGATGTCTATGTTGCAAATTTATTGTAATGTATGTTGTTGGGTCTTTTGCTTATTTTGCTTTGGTTCTTGTCTGTTCTTGTAAGTTTTTAGCTGTTTTAAATTTGGAGGTTTAAGTATATATATGTTGGTGGGAAACTGTCGTGTGACGGGCCAATGGCCGTAATAAATATCAATCAAGAATGGAAATAAAAAGTCCATTGTATAAAATACATTTGAGGGTCACTTGAGCAGGAAGCACGTGAGGCGCAGCAAAACACAGGCCGATAAACAGTAGACAAAGCCCATCTTTCCCAAACATCGCAGGAAAAGGCCAGAATTTACGAAGCGCATGAACCATCACAGCTTTCCTCAATGATGAAGCAATTGCTAATATATAATCATAGAACTAGGGAGTTTGAAAGGGCCACGAGGCTCATCTAGGCTTACCCCCTGCAATGTGGGAATCTTTGCCAAAGAGCTTCCCTCTTGTGGCTTATCCCCACAACAGATACTGACTTTGGGTTTTAGTCAAGCAAACAGTCTAATCCAGGCATTCCCAACCTGCGGCCCTCCAGATGTTTTTGTCCTACAACTCCCATGATCCCTACCTCACAGGACCAGTGGTCAGGGATGATGGGAATTATAGTCCAAAACATCTGAAGGGCCGACGGCTGGGGATGCCTGGTCTAATCTGTCAGTGCCTAAATGATCTCAAGTGTCAGAACAACTTGACTGCTATCAGGAAATTTCCCACCGTCCCATTTCGACTCTCCAGCACCTGATCTGCATCACCAAGCAATCCCAAAATGCCGACAGCTTTGAACCTTGCAAGATCAAATGTCTCGCCCTGGACTGGACTCGAGGGACGATTCCGACAGATTCCACATGGGAAACGCTCATGTCCCATGTAGCACCAAATCAGTAGTGCATGTGCTTTATAAAAAGCCTTGAGGAGATGATTGTGTTGTTGTTTAGTCGTGTCCAACTCTTCGTGACCCCCTGGACCAGAGCATGCCAGGCACTTCTGTCTTCCACTGCCTCCCGCAGTTTGGTCCAACTCATGCTGGTAGCTTCGAGAACACTGTCCCACCATCTCGTCCTCCGTTGTCCCCTTCTCCTTGTGCCCTCCATCTTTCCCAACACCAGGGTCTTTTCCAGGAAATCCAGGAAATGCTGGGTGAGATCCCATGGACAGTAATACTAAAAGGAAAGGGAGTTCATGATGGCTGGGAGTTTGTTAAGAGGGAGATAGTAAAAGCACAACGTCAGGCAATACCAATGAGACTGAAACATGGAAGGTGCCTAAAGAAGCCAGGGTGGCTATCTAAAGAACTTTTAACTGAGTTAAGATTAAAAAAGGATGTGTACAAAAACTGGAAAAGGGGGGAAACCACCAAAGAGGAATTCAAACAAATAGCCAGCACGTGTAGACACAAAGTCAGAAAAGCTAAAGCACAGAATGAACTCAGGCTGGCTAGAGAGGTTAAAAGCAACAAAAAAGGCTTTTATGGGTATGTTCGTAGCAAAAGGAAGAACAAAGAAACAGTGGGGTCACTCAGAGGAGAAGATGGTGAAATGCAAACAGGGGACACAGAAAGGGCTGAACTCCTCAATGCCTTCTTTGCCTCAGTCTTCTCCGATAAAGAAAACAATGCCCGACCTGAAGAATTTGGAGCAAATGATTCAGCAAAGGAAACACAGCCCAGAATAACTAAGGAGATAGTACAAGAATACTTGGCTAGTTTAGATGTATTCAAGTCTCCAGGGCCAGATGAACTGCATCCAAGAGTATTAAAAGAACTGGCAGATGTGATCTCAGAACCACTGGCAGTCATCTTTGAGAATTCCTGGAGAACAGGCGAAGTCCCGGCAGACTGGAGGAGGGAAAATGTTGTCCCTATTTTCAAAAAGGGGAAAAGAGAGGACCCAAATAATTACCGCCCAGTCAGTCTGACATCAATACCAGGGAAGATTCTGGAGCAGATCATTAAGCAAACAGTCTGTGAGCACCTAGAAAGGAATGCTGTGATACCAATAGTCAGCATGGATTTCTGAAAAATAAGTCATGTCAGACTAACCTGATCTCCTTTTTTGACAGAATTACAAGCCTGGTAGATGAAGGGAACGCAGTGGATGTAGCCTACCTTGATTTCAGCAAGGCATTTGACAAGGTGCCCCATGATATTCTTGTAAAGAAGCTGGTAAAATGCGGTCTTGACTATGCTACCACTCAGTGGATTTGTAACTGGCTGACTGACCGAACCCAAAGGATTCTCATCAATGGTTCCTCTTCATCCTGGAGAAGAGCGACTAGTGGGGTGCCACAGGGTTCTGTCTTGGGCCCGGTCTTATTCAACATCTTTATCAACGACTTGGATGATGGATTCAAGGGCATCCTGATCAAATTTGCAGATGACACCAAAGTGGGAGGGGTGGCTAACACCCCAGAGGACAGGATCACACTTCAAAACGACCTTGACAGATTAGAGAACTGGGCAAAAACAAACAAGATGAATTTTAACAGGGAGAAATGTAAAGTATTACACTTGGGCAAAAAAAATGAGAGGCACAAAAACAAGATGGGGGACACCTGGCTTGAGAGCAGTACATGTGAAAAGGATCTAGGAGTCTTGGTTGACCATAAACTTGACATGAGCCAACAGTGTGACGCAGCAGCTAAAAAAGCCAATGCAATTCTGGGCTGCATCAATAGGAGTATAGCATCTAGATCAAGGGAAGTAATAGTGCCACTGTATTCTGCTCTGGTCAGACCTCACCTAGAGTATTGTGTCCAGTTCTGGGCACCACAATTCAAGAAGGACACTGACAAACTGGAACGTGTCCAGAGGAGGGCAACCAAAATGGTCAAAGGCCTGGAAACGATGCCTTATGAGGAATGTTTAGCCTGGAGAAGAGGAGGTTAAGGGGTGATATGATAGCCATGTTCAAATATATAAAAGGATGTCACATAGAGGAGGGAGAAAGGTTGTTTTCTGCTGCTCCAGAGAAGCGGACACGGAGCAATGGATCCAAACTACAAGAAAGAAGATTCCACCTAAACATTAGGAAGAACTTCCTGACAGTAAGAGCTGTTTGACAGTGGAATTTGCTGCCAAGGAGTGTGGTGGAGTCTCCTACTTTGGAGGTCTTTAAGCAGAGGCTTGACAACCATATGTCAGGAGTGCTCTGATGGTGTTTCCTGCTTGGCAGGGGGTTGGACTCGATGGCCCTTGTGGTCTATTCCAACTCTATGATTCTATGATTCTCTTCTCATGAGGTGGCCAAAGTCTTGGAGCCTCAGCTTCAGGATGTGTCCTTCCAGTGAGCACTCTGGGCTGATTTCCTTCAGAATGGATAGGTTTGATCTTCTTGCAGTCCATGGGACTCTCAAGAGTCTCCTCCAGCATCATAATTCAAAAGCATCAATTCTTCGGCGATCAGCCTTCTTTATGGTCCAGCTCTCACTTCCATACATCACTACTGGGAAAACATAGCTTTTACTATACTGACCTTGTTGGCAAGGTGGTGTCTCTGCTTTTTAAGATGCTGTCTAGGTTTGTCGTGAGATGATTACCCCTCCTTTATTGCCTGTTCCGGGTTGCCCAACCACTACCCCAGAGTCCTCTCTTGGCAGATCAAGAGGAGCAGGTGACGGCAAAGGCGGCCGGGTTTTGAGCTGGGGCAGTCAGAATAAGGTCCACTCTCGATTCAAAACCCTCAAATGTATTTGATATCATTGATTTTTCATTTCTATTCCTTGCAGATCATCTCGTTGTTTTATTGCTACAACCAAGGGCTGATGCAAATTAAGAGGATAATGAGAATGATGATGATGATGATAATAATAATAATAATAATAATAATAATAATAATAATAATAATAATAATAATAATAATAAATAAAAAATAAAAAAAACTTTTATTTGTATCCTGCCCTCCCCGTCCGAAACCGGGCTCAAGGAGGCTAACACCAAATATGTAACACTGGTATAAAATCAAGCAATAACGAAATTACCTCCTGAAAACAAGCCAGGATCAAATTCAAATCCAATTAGATGGCTTTCCGCAGGATTAGGGTTGGGAACAGTAAACGCTCATCAGGCCCAACTCTTATATGGGCCTGTGAGAACACTGGGAGGCCTCTTTCATACTAGTCCTTACACAAAAAGAGAAGGGGAGTCAGGTTGAACCAAAGGCCCGGCGGAACAACTCCATCTTACAGGCCCTGCAGAAAGATGTCAGATCCCACAGGGTTCTGATCTCTTGTGGCAGAGAGTTCCACCAGGCCGGGGCCAAGGCTGAAAAGGCCCTGGCCCTGGTCGAGGCCAGCCTAATCTCCCTGAAGCCCAGGACCTCTAACATTTTTTTTATTTGCAGACTGTTAGATCCTCCGTGGAGAGGCGGTCCTAGGCTGTATTCATTCGTTTGGCCCAACGTGGGGCTCGTACCCATGACCCCAAGATTCAGAGTCTCAGCGCTCTGCCGCCTGAGCTACTCACACAGCTGCCCTCTTGTGCACCTCACCTCAAATTTGTCCGAATTGTGCATGCCTGGGATTCACTGCATGAGATGGGAGGTGGGGTGGTTCCCAAAGTCAGAGCTCAGGTAGTCAACGCGGAGCCGGCCCTCACTGCCTTTCAGGTCCTTGGGGTGCTCGTAAGGCGGCTTGTGGAGCACGTTGATCTAGCAAGGGGATTCAAGAAAGCCGGGTTACGGAAATGACATGGGGGTGGGGGACATGAGGCCACATCTTTGAAGTTGTTCCAATGTTACAAATATACATACCTTTGACTTGACAGCCCAAGAAAGACACGCAGAAAATCTATGCTTTAACCGACTCTCCTCATTCCGCCATTTGAACGAATTTGGGCTCCACCTCCCTCCATGAGCCAAGAAGCAGGAAGTCATGTAGGCAGCAGGAACAGGGCATCCCGCCAGAATTCCCCAAGCCTGAGAGCACATACACGGCACCCCACCGAGGGAGGGACCAAGGGGGCAACCATAGACATCTGCCAAGGCAGTTTAGCAAGGCAGGTGTTCTGAATGCCCATCTCCAGACAAGTCCAGTGGGAAAGGACGTGTCAAGAGTTTTATTGTTCTTTCAGTGATGGAGATTTAAGGGGTCTGATAAAGGGACCTCATAGTGAATGCATAACCCTTGTATACCCCTCCTCATTTGTGATGTGCTAGTGATGTAGTGATGATGTATCAACGATGCTGCTTGAAGTGTATTCTGGGGGGAAGAAGGAAGTTTTAAAAGTTGACATTGCCCCATGCTCGGGGTTCTTACTCCTGGGCAGACCTGTGGTGCAACAGTAAGAATCATGGTCTACTGACCACTGTTTTGCTCCAAATTACCGGGCTGGGACTTCCTCCTTTTACTGACAGCATGGACCCATGGGGGACAAGTGCCCCGGTGAGCTAGGCTGTCAAGGAGTCACTCACCCTGGAATTTTTTCGCTTAACAGCCATTGGCGCCAATACAGAGCAGGCTTCCTAAACCTTGGCCCTCCAGCTGTTTTCAAACTACAGTGCCCATCATCCCTGACCACTAGACCTGCTAGCTAGGGACCATGGAGCTGTAGGCCAAAAGCATCAGGAGGGCCAAGGTTGAGGAAGCCTGATAGAGAGCTCTACCTCTCTTTCAAATCAGAGCCGGCAAAGGCGGTGGAGTTCCTGCGCGGGTGCCTCGAGGCGGTTGGAGGATGGATGGCAGCTAACTGGTTGAGGTTGAATCCTGACAAGACTGAAGTTCTGTGGTGTGTGGGCGGGTGGGGGGGACTCCCTGGTCCTGAACGGGGCAACTGTGCCCCTGAAGGACCAGCTGCACAGTCTGGGGGTCATTTTGGACCCATGGAGGCACAGGTCTGTTCTGTGTCCAGGGCAGCTCTATCTGGGATGCAGGATAAGACCCTCCCTGCCCACGGACTCTCTTGCCAGAGTGGCGCATTGTCAGGGGTTCAGGAGCAGAGACGCAGAGAAGGGAGGAGACAGAGAGCGAGGGGGAGGAATACGAAGGAAAGATGAGTGGGGATGACGAACCGAGATCACCGAGCCTGTCCAGTGAGTCCGAGGATTCCCAGAAGGGAGCGCCAGCGGTCAGAGCAAGGGGGGAAAGCAGGGGGACACCCCAGGAAGAAGGGTCCAGAGAGGGATCAGAGAGCAGCAGTTGGAGATCGGGACCCACGTACCCAGCCGGGAGCAGCAGGGAGAAAGGGGACCAGATATCGGGTTCCGGAAGCTTTCAGAAGGAGGGAGGGCATGAGTCAGGAGTAGTCACGCCCACCTCGGGGAGCGACGAAACGATCAAGAGGAAGGTAGAGAGTTGGGCGCGCGCGCCAAGTTCAAATGTAGCGGAAGCTGGCGCAGTAAGCAGCCCAGAGAGTGAGCCAGGTCCCAAAGCCCGCCGCAAGGAGGCGGAAGGGTCAGGGGGGTCCGCGTCAGAAGAGAGTAGGAAAGAAGAGACCCCGGGGGGCAGAAGGACCCAGAGACGGAAGGAAAGGCGCAGGAGGTGGAGCAAGGCTAGGGTATTAAGCTGGTGTGCTAGAGGCGGAGACTCAGACGGGTCTTCGCCGGTCTGACCTAGAAGAAGTAGGGCTGCACATTGCAGTTTGGAAATGGAACCTGTAATCCAATAAAGACTCTTTTAACCTGAACGCTGGCTAACGTGGTCCTATGTGAGCTGGGACTGAGTGGCAGCCCTGACACGCATGCTCTTGTTATCTCCAGCTTGGACGACTGCAATGCGCTCTATGTGGGGCTACCTTACTGCAATTAATCCAGAATGTGGTAGCCAGACTGGGGGCCGTGAACAGCCGCAGAGACCACATAACACCAGTCTTGAAAGACCTGCATTGACTCCCAGTACGTTTCCGGGCACAATTCAAAGTGTTGGTGCTGACCTTGAAAGCCCTAAACAGCCCAGCAGATGAAACTTTCCTCTGGTTGTCAATATTAAGAGGATGCCAGCAAGATCAAACCTTTCTGTAAAATAAAGGATTTAAATCCAGTCTGACTGAGACCACATACCACCGGTCCCAAGAGATCTGCTTTGGCTCCCAGTACGTTTCCAAGCACAATTCATAGTGTCGGTGCTGACCTTGAAAGCCCTCAATGGCCTCGGCCCAGTAGACCTGAAGGAGCATCTCCACCCCGGACACCGGGGTCCCTCTCCCGAGGGCCTTCTGGCGCTTCCCTCCCTGCAAGAAGCCAAGTTACAGGGAAGCAGGCAGAGGGCCTTCTCGTGGTGACGGCCGCCCTGTGGAACGCCCTTCCATCAGATGTCAAAGAAATAAGCAATTATCTCACTTTTAAAAGACATCTGAAGGCAGCCCTGTTTAGGGAAGTTTTTAAATATTTAATGCTGTCTTGTGTTTTTAATATTTGGTTGGCAGCCACCCAGAGTGGCTGAGGATACCCAGACAGATGGGCAGGGTAGAAATAATAAATTATTATATATTATTATATATCCAAAGCCAACATGAAAGCATTCAAACTCTGACGGAACGGAGCGGCGCACACCTCTTCACAGCATAGACCCACCTTGTCCAGGCAAAGGTTCCCATGTCTCTCGGCAATAGCCTTTCGGAAGCCGTGAGACAGTGGATACAGCATGCTGTGATGCGGGTGCACCGAAGGGAGCCGGTTCTTCTCCAGCTGGTCAGCCACAATACTGACAAGCTTCTTCATTCTCTCGTCATAATCGGTCCAATCACAGACGATCTGAAAGGGGGCAAAGAAAACCAGGGTTCTAGATTCAGGTAGGTAGCCGTATTGGTCTGATGAAGTCAAAATATATTAAAATTGTCCAGTAGTGCCTTAGAGACCAACAAAGTTTGTTCTTGGTATAAGCCAGGCACCCCAAGCCTTCGGCCCTCCAGATGTTTTAGACTACAATTCCCATCATCCCCGACCACTGGTCCTGTTAGCTAGGGATCATGGGAGTTGTAGGCCAAAACATCGGGGGGGGGGCGCAGGTTGGGGATGCCTGATATAAGCTTTTGTGTGCATGCACACTTCTTCAGATACACTGAAGCGGAAGTCCCCAGACCCTGATATACAGAGGGAGAAGTCCCCAGACCCTGCTATATAAGAGTAAGGAGAAGCCCCCAGACCCTGATATATAGTGGGAGGGTGAGTTGGGGTTTTTCTCCGAAGGGTAGTAGGAGTCAATGGGTATGGTCCACCTGCTGGCAACTGTGAATGACTGAAAAAACAAGGGATGGTACACAGATGACCTGAAATAGTTTTAGGATATGTAATGAGACACAGTCGTCCACAGGTTGACCATACCGATTGAGTCCTACTACCGTTCAGAGAAATACCCCGCCCCACCCTCCCTCTAAATATCAGGGTGTGGGGACTTCCGCTTCAGTGTATCTGAATAAGTCTGCCTGCACATGAAAGCTTAGACACAGAACAAACTGAGTTGGTCTCTAAAGTGACATTGGACAATTCCTGAATTAGGTGACGCTTTTACCATTACCGTGGTACCTTGGGACTCAAACGCCTCGGTTCCCAAATGCCGGAAACCCTGGGAGTGTTGGCCCTTAAAACTCTGCCTCACCTGCAAACAGTGCGCCAGGTTGCAGTAAGCGTCAGGAAAATCCGGCTTCAGTTTCAAGGCGGTGCGATACGAAGCAATTGCCTCTGGGATGTTTCCGGAATCCTAGAAAGGGAGGGATATTTCAGCAATTGCCACTAGCTTTTTTTCTCAACCATCAAAACCAAAGATGAAGAACAGACAGAAGGCACGATGATCCACACCTGGTAGACTTATAAAGTAACATTCAACAATCATTGGAATAGAACAGGGGTCGGCAAACTTTTTCAGCAGGGGGCCGTCCACTGTCCCTTAGACCTTGTGGGGGCCAGACTAGATTTTGGGGAGGGGGAAAAAGGAACGCATTCCTATGTCCCACAAATAACCCAGAGGTGCATTTTAAATAAAAGGACACATTATACTTGTGTCAAAACATGCCGACTCCCGGCTAGATTGAGAAGGCCATGGGGCCGTAGTTTGCCTCCCCATGCTATAGAATAATATTGAGTATCAGCATGTAAAAATTCAATAGAAACCTACTCTTAACAATTACAATAAATTGTAATTAATCGTACAATAAATGAATATTACAATGAATGATTATTGTAATTGATCATAGAATAAATGTTACAATAAATGGTTATAAAACAATGGCAAGTCACAGTGTCTACAATAGCCGCAGCGAGAATCTTAACAGACAAAGGATGGAAAGGAGAATCCCATCCCTACTAAGTTGGCGTAGCTAGCAAAAAGGCTAAAATACGCAGAATTAGCAAGATTATAATACAGGCAGAATTACGAGAGGTTTTGGAAGAAACATTTCATAGAGAACAGGACACTTGCAGAGTACAGTGGTACCTCTGGATGTGAATGGGATCCGTTCCGGAGCCCCGTTCGCATCCTGAAGCGAATGCAACCCGCATCTGCACGTCGCAATTCGCCGCTTCTGCGCATGACATCATTTTGAGGGTCTGTGCATGCGGCGAAACCCGCAAGTAACGTGCTCCGTTACTTCTGGGTCACTGCGGAGCGCAACCCAAAAATATTCATCCTGAAGCATATTTAACCCGAGATAGGACTGTATTGTCTAAATTTACAGGGGTGCCCAAATTTTCCCAAAGAGGGCCAGATTTGACATGAGGGCGGGGCAAATTTGTTGAGCTGTTTTAGGATTTAACCCCAAGGTTGTTGAGCTCTTTTTAGGATTGAAGTTGTTGAGCATTTGGGGGGGGGGGGTTGCCCCAGTAAGTAAACCAGGTTACGCTCCCCGGCCACACGCTGGACATGTGTGGTCTAAAAAAAAATGTTGGGAAAATTTAAATTCTTTGGCAGGTGTGGATTGACAAAGGACAGCAGGAAATATGACAAAACCAATGCATTTTGAGATCTAGGAGAGACGAGCAAAAGGGCGCCATCGGAAATGTGACGTAGGGGTGATTGGAAGTCACAATGAGATTTTTGGGTGTGGAACTCCACCATACTTTCCGTCTATATAAGCCACCCTCTATTTGGGGGGGCTCAAATTTAAGAAAATGAGCCATTCACCCACCCAATCACCCGTATAAGACCTCCCCCCCATTTTTATTTCAAAGTAAAAATAGCAATTTTTTCATTTTCCTTTTAAAAAAATTATTTACAAACAAACACATAGACACAAAACAAAATTCGTATTACCCTACCACCCAAAATTTCAGACATTAAAACCACCCTTGTGGCTTCCCTCCACCGCCCCTCACCCTCCTATATAATATTTCACATTGCCATTTTTATTTCCCCCCTATTTATTTATTTATTTATTTTTGATTTCATTTTACATGCTAGTTGCCGTACATTTTCAACACTATACATTACATATATGGATTCCCCACATCTAACCCTATACACAACTCAGCATTTACCCAAATACCCACGTGACTTCCTTCACTCACATTCACATTGCAATTTTTATCTAAATTTATATTTCTTAACTCTTTTAACTTACTATTTATTATTATTATAAACCAGATTTACAAACATTAAACCAAACATATCAACATGTTAGTTTTTGAGCAGTACTTGAACACATAATCTTCAAACCATTTCCATTATATTTTTATTTTCCAGTTTGATTGGTACCTTATTACTGCACTTGACCTTGCCAGTTCTATAAATTCAATTAGTTTCTTTATCCAGTCATCCTTTGTGGGTATATATTTCCTGTTCCAGTTTTGTGCAAGGAGTAGCCTTGCTGCAGCTGTCGCGTATAAGAATAATATCTTCCCATCTTGTGGTATTTCTTTACCTCTTATACTCAGTAAATATGCCTCTGGTTTTCCCCTCTAAATTAATTCTGATCATCTTTTTTATTTCCTCATGAATTTTTTAACGTTTCTGTAGCCCCACCATAAACGTATCGGTGTGCCCTCTGCCTCCTCACACTTCCAGCATAAATTCCAATTCTCCCCTTTTTCTTTTTGTGCCCCATCTCGGTTTGGGACGGCTTTTGCCAGTTGTTTTCCTTTTGTAAAAACTAAGATTCCCCTGCTGCCCCCCCCCCAGTTGTTTTTTTTAAATAGATTTAGCAGAGACACAAAGCTTACCTTATGGATGGAAGCGAGGTTGCTGTGGGCATCGGCAAACGCAGGATTTATCTGGATTGCTCTTGTGTAGCATTGCAGAGCTCCCTGGACGTCTTGCATTTCCTTCAAGGTGTTCCCCATGTTGGAATAGGCGTCTGCAAAAGTGGGGCTGATTCTGACATGGAGGGGGAGAGAAAAAGTGCCATTTTGGTACAAAAATACTCTGAAGTTACGCTGGAAATGTAAGGGTCAAGAAGGCTCTTTCTATCCTATACGGTGGTCTTTAGGGCAGTTCATTAAAAAAACTTTTTTTAAAAATGCCTTCTCCAAAGCCTTCACAAAATAGGAAAACGTCCAAGAAAACAGCTATTTTCATGGAGGGTTGAGATATTAACTGATATGCACAAAATTTCAGATATAGCTATATAATCCCTAGTGTAGTAAGATAAGACCTTGGGAGCAGGCATCTTCAAAAAAGTGTTTTTTTATGAACCACCCTAGTGGTCATGTGAGACAGTGAGACCTTGGTTCTCAAATGTTTTTTATACAGGTTTCTTTATACAGAAGGTTTTTTATACAGAAAGGTTCAGCATTGTGGCATCCTCTTCATACGGACAAGCAGCACTTTCCTTTTGGGAAATTCCATGCTCCTCAATTCTGGCAATTATTAATCACTCTCAATTCCACCCTAATAATTGCCACCTGCCCGGATTTTAACTTGTCTGAATTAATTTTTATTTGAATTACTTGATGTCTGCTTTTAGGCTCGTTGTGTTGTTTTTATGATGTTAGCTGCTCTGAGCCCAGCCTTGGCCGGCGAGGGTGGGATACAAACAAAAACAAATTATTATTATTATTATTACTACTACTCAAACGCTTTGGTTCCCAAATGCCGAAAACCCAGAAAAAGTGTTCCAGTTTCCAGGCGTTTTTCGGAAGCCAAACATCAAATTTGGCTGTCAGCTATTCTTTCTGGGGCGCCTGCACCAATCAAACAGACTTCGGGAACAGATTAAGTTTGGTGCTTTGGTTTTTGCAATTTATGTGGTGTTTTTGTTTCGGAGGCTTTTTTGGTTCATTTGTTTTTGCGACTGTGCGGATCCCAGTTTAGTTACTGATTGATTGATTGATTGATTGATTGATTGTGTGATTGCAGAAACGGATAGAAGCCCCGGTCCCCATCCGAACAATGACTATCATCAGTGCAGGTGAGGAAAAAAAATAATTTTCATTTTTATCATTTACAAGACTGTTGTATTTATTTTAGAGTACAGTACATGGATGACTGCTTTCATTTTAGGGATCAGTGGTCTCGTTAGATAGTAAAATTCATGTTAAATGGCTGTTTTAGGGATTGTTTTTCAAAGTCTGGTACGGATTAATCCGTTTTGCATGACTTTCTATGGGAAAATGCACCTTGGTTTTGGAACACATTCAGTTTGAGAACCAAGGTACCACTGTATAATTAACTGGGGGGGGGGGGAGAGAACATTTGTGTAAAAACCAGAAGCCTTTCTAATAGGTTTAACGGGTGAAGAAATACCAAGAGACCTAAAAAGACAGTGTATTCTATTTATGCCAGAATGTTCTTAGCCCGGATGTGGAAGGAAGAGAAGGTCCCAACAAAAGAAGAGTGGATTATCAAAATGACTGTGAAGATCAGACATCAAGATGATAGGAAATTTAAGCAAAGAAAAAAGTTAAAAGGACAAAATGGGGAAAATAATGAAGATGAAATGTGAAAAAGCATGGTGCAAAAACCTTAAGGATATAACCATCGTTAGTTCAAAGATGGCAAAATTAAGGGAGAATGAGATAGGCAGGAGAAGTAAATATTTAAAAAACCAGAAGAGGGAAGCTGGGGGAGATTGGGATTCATCTATGCTGTCTGCAAGAATGATGTTTGTGTTGAATATAAAATGCTAAAACTTAATAAAAACTATTTATATATATAAAAAAATTAAACAAGAATGGGAAAAATTTATTGAATACCTTAAAGATACATATTTAGATAATAATAATAATAATAATAATAATAATAATAATAATAATAATAATAATAATAATAATAATAATTGTATCCCGCCCTCCCTGGCCGAAACCGGTCTTAGGGCAGCTAACATCAAATATATAACATTAGTATAAAATCAAACAATAATTAAATTACCTCCTAAAAACAAATCAGGATCAAATTAAAATCGAATTAGATGGTTTTCCACAGGCAGGATTGATATAACATTGATGAAGCCAAAGTAGCAAATAAGGAAATGGAATAGAACGAATCATTGTAATTACATGCAAGAAAAGATGGCAAAATATGGAAACGGGGGGTGGGGGGTGGGGGAGAGTCCAAGGGGTTTGTATAATCCCAGTATTGTATATATTGAAAATGTTTGGAGTGTATGGAAATAAAATGATAAAATAAAAAAACTGAATAATAATAATAATAATAATAATAATAATAATAATAATAATAATAATAATAATAATAATAATATTTATATCCTGCCCTCCCCAGCCGAAGCCGGGCTCAGGGCGGCTAACAACAATCAAAATAGTCCAACATTTTAAAACATTCATTATAAAATTAATTAAATCAAATTAAAATCAAATTAATGGCAACCATCAAGCAAAATTCTGTGCAGGTTGCCAGAGGAGGGAGTCAGTCTGCGCCCTGACCAAAGGCCTGGTGGAACAGCTCTGTCTTGCAGGCCCTACGGAAGGATGTCAGGTCCCACAGGGCCCTAGTCTCTTGTGACAGAGCGTTCCACCAGATTGGAGCCGCAGCCGAGAAAGCCCTGGCTCTAGTTGAGGCCAACCTAACCTCTCTGTGACCTGGGATCTTTAGGGTGTTTTTATTTGCAGACCGTAAATTTCTCTGTGGGACATACCAGGAGAGGCAGTCCCATAGGTACGAGGGTCCTAGGCCGTATAGGGCTTTAAAGGTTAAAACCAGCACCTTAAACCTGATCCTGTACTCCACCGGGAGCCAGTGCAGCTGGTACAGCACCGGATGGATATGATCTCGCAGCAAAGACCCCGTAAGGAGTCTCGCCGCGGCATTCTGCACCCGCTGGAGTTTCTGGGTCAGTCTCAAGGGCAGCCCCACGTAGAGCGAGTTACAATAATCCAGTCTGGAGGTGACCGTCGCGTGGATCACAGTGGCTAGGTCAGGGTGAGAGAGATAAGGAGCCAACTGCTTAGCTTGGCGGAGATGAAAAAATGCCGCCTTTGTTATAGCTGTAATCTGCGCCTCCATGGAAAGGGAGGTGTCGAAGATTACACCCAAACTCTTAACGGACGATGCTGGCACTAATTGCACCCATGCAAGAGATGGGAGTTGCCCCCTCAATCCCATATCGCTCCGTCCCAGCCAGAGGACCTCTGTCTTCGAAGGATTTAACTTCAACCGGCTCCCACGTAACCATCCAGCCACAGCTTCCAGACATCTGGTCAGTGTATCTGGGGCCGAGTAAGGATGGCCATCCATCAACAGATAGAGTTGGGTGTCATCGGCATACTGATGGCAACCCAGCCAAAAACTCCGGACAAGCTGGGCGAGGGGGCGCATAAAGATGTTAAAAAGCATCGGGGAGAGTATCGCACTCTGAGGCACTCCACACACCAAGGAGTGGCGCGATGACAATTCCCCCCCCCCAAGCGCCACCCTCTGTCCCCGACCGGAGAGAAACGAGCGCAGCCATTGAAGGACTGTGCCCTGGATCCCCACGTCGGCAAGGCAGTGGTCCAGAAGTTCGTGATCGACCATGTCGAAGGCTGCTGACAGGTCTAGAAGAATCAGCAGCCCCGACCCGCCTCGATCCAGCTGCCTGCGGAGATCATCTGTTAGGGCGACCAGAGCCGTCTCGGTCCCATGACCAGCGCGGAAGCCGGACTGGAATGGATCGAGAGCAGATGTTTCATCCAGAAACCTACCAAGCTGTTCAGCAACCGCTCTCTCAATCACCTTACCCAGGAATGGAAGATTCGAAACCGGGCGGTAATTGGATAGATCTAAAGGATCTAATGATGTTTTCTTTAAGAGCAGACACACCACTGCCTCCTTCAGTTCCCCTGGGAATATCCCAGTGCCAAGGGACAAATTGATGATATCCCCCAGGGGGGCCCACACCTCGTCTGGGCACGCTCTAATCAGCCAGGACGGGCACAGGTCAAGAGGACAGGTGGTGGGCTTTCCAGCTCGGAGGAGTCTGTCCACATCGGCTGGGGATATCCGGTCAAAGTGGTCCAATACTGGACCCGAGGACAGTCGAGGGGCCTCCAGTTCCTTTATTGTATCCAAATTGGCAGGGAGGTCATGGCGGAGCAACAGGACCTTCTCCGCAAAAAAGCTCGCAAATGCCTCGCAGCTGTGTGTCGAATTGTTATTTAAATTTGGCTGTCCTTCAAGGGACAAAAAATAAAATAAAAATAAAAATAAAAAATAAAAAAACCTAAAAGAAAAAGAGAAAGTGCTTTATCCACAAGAGGAGAGCTTTCCCACAGGCACCAGACCAGCGCATGAGGAGTAATAATAATTATTAACAACAGCAACAATAATTTATTATTTATACCCAGCCACTCTGGGCGGCTTCCAGCAAAAGATTAAAATACAGTAAGGAGGAGCTCTTTCAATCTATTTTCCCCATGGCTTTGGAAGCTCACCTGATGGCCTCCTTGTAGTGCATGAGGGCCTCCTGGAGCTTCCCCTGCTGTTGCAAAACACTGGCTAAATTTGAATGCGCAGCTGCAAACTCCGGGAAGACCTGCGGGGAAGAAGCTCACTCTTAGTTTCCCTGAGAAGCATTCTAAAGAGACGGAGGCTGCTCTTTGAGGCTCAAAGGTTGTGGGCGTGAAATAAATCCTCATTTGGATTGACTTGCAAAAATTAAGGAGGAGGAGGAACCTATGGACTGCCTTTTTAGCATGCATAGGAAATACTGTTGGGAGATCAGACTGTCAAATGACCAATGCCATATTTTAAAGAGCCCCTCTTTGATGCTCAAATGTGGCAGGGGCTGGCTGCAAAATAAATCACCGTTTGGAATGATTTGTGGTAATGATAATAATAATAATAATAATAATAATAATAATAATAATAATAATAATAATAATAATAATGGGCCTATGAACTGCCTTTTTCGTACGCATAGGAAATACTGTTAGAAAATAAGACTGTCAGGGGATCAAGCTCAGCCGACACAGAGAACAGCATGTGCCCAGCTTTTATTTCAATTTCTGTACCGTTCCTTAACACCTTGCATTGTTCTTCTGATGAAAAAGCAGATTTTTGGTCATTCCAGGAGGCCTAGGAATATAAAAAGGGGGACAGACCCTCTTCCTTCCAAAAGGGACTTATCGGACCATGCTTTGTCGAGCCTCAAAATGCTACTTCACTTTCACTTCTTCACCATTATTTCCGTTATTGATCAAGAAAAATTTGATCGGCGATTTTTAAAAAGACCCAGACTAGGAGTCCAGGGTACGCATGCCTAACCCTTATATGTCAATTTAATTGTTGTAATTCTCCACGCACGTACCTCAAGAGCTTTCCGGTAGAGGCGGACAGCCTCCTCGATATTCCCTTGTTCTCGCTTGATGTTCGCCAGGTTATTAAGAGAATCCGCGTGAGTCGGACATAAACGGAGAGCTGTATTGTAGCATTCCTCGGCTTCGGCAACCTTCGAAACACAAAACAGAGTTTTTACACGAATATTAGTATGTCTTTCACAGGAGCCCAAAAGGCTGCTCTGTGATGTGATGGCTGGATTGAGGTTTGATACGGCCCCTCAGCTCCTGACGGTAACTTGGTATTAGAGCGGTTCATAAAAAACTCTTTTTTTGAAAATGCCTGCTCCAAAGTTCTTCTCTTACCAACAGTAGAGATTATATAGCTATATCTGGAATGGCATGCATATCAGTTAATATCTTTTATATATATATGCCAGCTGTCCTTTGTCAACAACCAATTGTTGCTGTTTTTTATATTGAATATATGCTATATGGTAACTGTTGCACCTCATAGGTAACTCAAGCCTTCTGCACGTCACAAAAGATGTATTTTATCAAAGTCATTGTTGAACTGAAATACAATTAAGAAGTATATTAATAGTGAAATGCAATTAAGAAGAAGCATATTAACAGTAAAACCCCACAATTGTTGAGCCTTTTTTAAGGATTTGACCCCAGAGGTGCTGACCTTTTTTTAGGATTAAAGTTCTTGAGCTTTTTGGGGGGAAGTTTTGCCCTAGTAAATAAACCGCCACGAGGGCCGGATTAAATCGACCAGAGGGCCAGATTAGGCCCCTGAACTGGACTTTGGACATGCCTGGTCTAAAAGAACATTGGGAAAATTTAAATTCTTTGGCAGGATAGCAGGAAATATGACAAAACCAATGCATTTTGAGATCTAGGAGAGATGGGTGGAAGGCCCCCAAAGTGGACTTTGGACATGCTTGGTTTAGGGGAACATAAATACAAGAGCAGACTAATCCGATTCAAACTCTCTTTCCCGCACACTTACCGTCTTTTGCAAGATGTATTTAAGGAAGACAGTAAGGGAAATGGTTTTGGTCATACTAAATCAAAATTAAGAGACAGAGTTGCTAGATAGTAAAAGAAAATCATTGCCAAAAACGTATAAGAATGGCATACAAAGGATGAAGAAGTTAAGTCGGTTATGATTAAATGGGCTCAAGATTTTGGTCATAACATTGAATTAGATAAGTGGGAAAGATTATGGGCAAAAACAATTTATTGAATGTACAGCACTAATTAAAAATTTAATGAAGGTGACGTATAGGTGGTATTTGACGCCGACTAAACTTGCTAAAATATATATAACTCAAGATAAGGCACGCTAGAAATGCAAGGAGAAGGAAGGGAATTTCGTCCATAGGTGGTGGATGTGCACTAAAGTCAAAGTCTACTGGGATATGATTTACAAAGAATTGAAAAAGATCTTTAAATATACTGTTATTAAAAAAACCAGAGGCTAATTTTTGAAAGTGATTTACAAATGCTAAAGTAAATTGTTTTAAGTAGAGTAAGAAGGTAAATAGGGCGATATATGTTCAGGTAGGCAGCTGTGGTGGTCTAACGCAGTTGAAATATATAAAAAATATATAAATTGTCCAGTAGCACATTGCAGACCAACTCAGTTTGGTCTTGGTAGAAGCTTTTGTATCTGAAGAAGTGGACCTGCATACAAAAAATTATACCAAGAAGAAGCCAAGTTTAGCAAGCCCTGTTTAGGGAAGCCAGTGTGGTGTAGTGGTTAAGAGCGGTAGTCACGTAATCTGGGTAACCGGGTTCGTGTCTCCGCTCCTCCACCTGCAGCTGCTGGGTGACCTTGGGCTAGTCACACTTCTCTGAAGTCTCTCAGCCCCACTCACCTCACAGAGTGTTTGTTGTGGGGGAGGAAGGGAAAGGAGATTGTTAGCCGCTTTGAGACTCCTGAAGGGGAGTGAAAGGCGGGATATCAAATCCAAACTCTTCTTCTTCTTCTTCTTTTAATGTTTGACGGACTATTGTATTTTAATATTTTGTCGCCAAGAGTGGCTGGGGAAACCCAGCCAGATAGGCGGGGTATAATTATTATTATTATTATTATTATTATTATTATTATTATTATTATTATTATTATTATTATCAGGTGCTACTGGACAATTTTTAAAGGGTGATATAGAAATGCTAAGAGGATCGTGACTGCTTAAGAAAGCCAGGGAGTGGGAGCGGGGGAAGGGGGAGGGGAGTCGACGCTTGGTATGAGCAAAGTTGTATGTGACGATATGACAAAGGAAAAAATAAAAGAGGACTTCTTCTAGGTTCTGTACCCCAAATCCCCCCCCAAAGAGCCCAATTTCGAGGTCACCATCATCCGGAAGGCTTTTTTCAGCAAACCCTCTGACATACAGAAAGCAAAAGGGACCGGTTTCATTTTCTTTTTTTAATTTTTATTTTATTTATAACATAGTCCACAACAACTCATACATACAAACAGACCCACCACCATTGACTAATTATCAAAATTAAACTCCTATCCCCTTACACAAAGAAAACATAACATAAAAATAAAAGACTTTATTCTGTTAAATGGCCGCCTTATTTACCTCTTGTATACTATTTCTTTTGTATGGGATTATTACAATTTTTCCTAATTATGACTTAAACCACAAAGTCTCCTGTAGAAATTAATTGAAACAAGTCCAAGTGTATATTTTGGGGCACTGTTTGGTAAAGTATTCTCTGCATTTTCCCCATTCCTTTTGGAATTCTTGTCTGGGTTGTGCCCTAATTGTCTCTGTTAATCTGGCCAATTCAGCATGGGGTAAAAGCCTAAGAAAAAGCTAAACAACTTCAATCCTAAAAAAAGTTCAACAATTTAAACCCTAAGAAAAGAGCTCAACAACTTCAATCCTTAAAAAAAGTAAACAACTTTGGTCGGCCCTTATGGCCCTTCACTTCATCAAATCTGGCCCTCTTTGAAAAAAGTTTGGACACCACTGCCTAATAGGAAAGTTTCTGTATTTTTTTTTCACAGGCCCACCAGAAATGTATAAGTGTCCCTTCTTCTTTACTGCACCTCCAGCACAGTTTTTTTGTTTTATACATTTTAGCTATTTTGGCAGGTGTTAAGTACCATCTATAAAACATCTTTTATATAGATGTTCCCCCCACCCCAAGGCAAAAGGGACCAGTTTCTTACGCTGCCTTTCTCTTTCAGCGCGTTGGCCAGGTTGCAGTAGGCGTCAGGGAAGTGGGGCTGGAGCTCAATGGCCCTCTTGTAGGTATCGATTGCCAGATCGATCAGCCCCTGTTCGTAATACACACATGCCAGGTTGCCGTGGACAACAGCGTGGTTGGGACTCAGGCTCAGGGCCCGTAGGTAGGCTGCAACGGCTCTGAAATGAGATCAAGGACTGGTTCAGTTTCATTGTCACCAGGGTGGATAAAAATCTGTTTTTTAAAAAATAAAATGCTTTGGGAGGACGATTAAGAGGATCGAGGCGGGCCGGGACTGCTGATTCTTTTAGATTTGTTAGCGGCCTTCGACATGGTCGATCACAAACTTTTGGACCACCGCCTTGCCAACGTGGGGATTCAGGGCACAGTCAGACAATGGCTGTGCTCCTTTATCTCAGGTCGGGGACAGAGGGTGGCGCTAGGGAGGGAGTTGTCGCTGCGGCACTCCTTGTTGTGTGGAGTGCCGCAGGGCACAATCCTTTCCCAGATGCTTTTCAATATCTTTATGCGCCCCCTTGCCCAGATTGTCCGGAGTTTAGGGCTGAGTTGTCGTCAATATGCTGATGACACCCAACTTTATCTGTCAATGGACTCGGCCCCAGACACACTGACCAGATGCTTGGAAGCCGTGGCTGGGTGGCTGCGTGGGAGCCAGTTGAAGTTAAATCCTTCGAAGACAGAGGTCCTCTGGCTGGGTCAGGACAACATGGGGTTGGGGGGCCAACTCCCATCTCTTGTGGGGGCGCAATTAGTGCCAGAGCCTTCTGTCAAGAGCTTGGGTGTAACCTTCGATGCCTCTCTTTCCATGGAGGCACAGGTTGCAGCCACAGCAAAGGTGGCATTTTTCCACCTCCGCCGTATTAAGGAATTGGTTCCTTACCTTTCTCGCCCTGATCTGGCCAGTGATCCATGCGATGGTCACCTCCAGGCTTGATTATTTTAACTCGCTCTATGCTTAGACTCACTCTGACACCCTATATGGGATTTGGTATATAAATTTTCCCGTGGCTTTTTTGCTGGCCCATGTAGCACCAGCATGGATAGCTGGCTTGGGTGAATAGCTGATGTTTCCTCCCTTTGTAGTCTTGATGAGGCTGCATTTTAAGCTGTATTTTAATTAACTGGGGTTTTTTTCTATTCTATTTTATTGTAATTTATATTTGGTGTTAGCCGCCCTGAGCCAGGCCCTGGCCAGTGAGAGCGGGGTAGAAATAAATAAATAAATAAATAATTCGGGGAAGAATTATTTGTTTTAAGTTTTTCATGTGTGCGAAAACTCAGTCCAAGTTTTTCTTGGGGAAAAAATGTTTCAGCACATCAGTTAAGCAACATGGATACATATTGTCAGGGCTGCCACTCAGTCCCAGCTCACATAGGACCACGTTAGCCAGCGTTCAGGTTAAAAGAGTCTTTATTGGATTACAGCTTCCATTTCCAAACTGCAATATGCAGCCCTACTTCTTCTAGGTCAGACCGGCGAAGACCCGTCTGAGTCTCCGCCTCTAGCACACCAGCTTAATACCCTAGCCTTGCTCCACCTCCTGCGCCTTTCCTTCCGTCTCTGGGTCCTTCTGCCCCCCGGGGTCTCTTCTTTCCTACTCTCTTCTGACGCGGACCCCCCTGACCCTTCCGCCTCCTTGCGGCGGGCTTTGGGACCTGGTTCACTCTCTGGGCTGCTTACTGCGCCAGCTTCCGCTACATTTGAACTTGGCGCGCGCGCCCAACTCTCAACCTTCCTCTTGATCGTTTCGTCGCTCCCCGAGGTGGGCGTGACTACTCCTGACTCATGCCCTCCCTCCTTCTGAAAGCCTCCGGAACCCGATATCTGGTCCCCTTTCTCCCCGCTGCTCCCGGCTGGGTACGTGGGTCCCGATCTCCAACTGCTGCTCTCTGATTCCTCTCTGGACCCTTCTTCCTGGGGTGTCCCCCTGCTTTCCCCCCTTGCTCTGACTGCTGGCGCTCCCTTCTGGGAATCCTCGGACTCACTGGATAAGCTCGGCGATCTCGGTTCGTCATCCCCACTCATCTTTCCTTCGTATTCCTCCCCCTCGCTCTCTGTCTCCTCCCTTCTCTGCGTCTCTGCTTCTGAACCCCTGACATCCATCCCCCCCTCGAAGCCCCCCCTTCCCCCCTCCCCACTTTCAAGGGTGGTTGCAGGGTGCTCCATCATCACAGGAGTGAATGCCGGATACAGTTCGCTCCTCGTTGCTGGCCGCCAACTGAAGACCTCCGAGTCTTCCTCCTCGCGTTCGTCAACGGTGAGCTGCTCCGCCTCCATTTCAGTGCCGCCGTGCTCGAAACCGAGATCCTCCCCGCACACGTCCATGTCAGTCTCTGCGTCGGTCGCTTGACCTGGCATCTCCAGCCACCTCCGGCGCCACTGCTCCTCTGGCCGATCGTCCCACCAATACGAGGTGTCGGACGCCGAACCCTCCGGTGACCCCTCTGGGGAATGTGTGCGCTGTGCGGGCTCCCCGTCCGAGTCGAAGCCATGGAACGTGCTGGAGGAAAGTGTGGGCGTGAACAACCAGTCGTCGAAGAAGCCTGCTGGCATGGGTCTGTGTGGGAAAAGGGCATGAAACTCGTCCTTGAGCAGGGGTTCCTCCAAAGCGTAGTCTGGCACCCAGCTATTAGCACTAGCCCGGGTGCCCTCTCTGGCTAGGAGGTATTCCACTCCGTCTTCCCCCCATCTGGAGTCCAAAATCTCCGTGACTTCGTTGATGGGGTCCTGCTGTGGCAATCTTCCCGCCTCCGACCGCTCCTGAGACGGACTCGGTGCTGTTCCTGGTTCCTGGAACCTGTGAGGTGTCCTGTAGGGAGTGAGCACCGACCTGTGGAACACCGAATGCATCCTGGAACCCTCCGGGAGCACCAGCCTGAAAGCTACTGGGTTGATCTGCGCTTCGACTTGGTATGGACCAAGTTGCTTGTGCCCCAACTTCTTTTTGGCTAACGATCTGGTCGGCACTGCGTGGGCTGCCAACCAGACCCAGTCTCCCACTCGGATCTCTTCGCCAACCCGCCTGTGCTTGTCCGCTTGCACCTTGTATGCGTGCTTCGCTAGCTCCAGCTGCCGTCGGAGTTGATCGTGGACCTCCTGCAACTCAGACGCGAAAGCGTCCGCCGTCTGCGGTTCCCCTTCCCCCACTCTGTCCAGTCCCGGGAAGGTTCTGGGATTCCTCCCATTGTTGGCGAAGAACGGTGTCACCCCTGTGGACACGTGCTTCGTGTTGTTGTAGGCGAACTCGGCGAGCGGCAGGTAATCCACCCACGTCGCAGGCTGTTGATTGGCATAGCATCTCAGGTACTGCTGCATGATGGCATTGACCCTCTCCGCTTGCCCGTTGGTCTGCGGGTGTCTCGCTGATGTCAGGTTGATTTTGACGTTCAGGAAGCCCATCAGCTTCTGCCAGAAATTCGAGATGAACTGGCGACCGCGGTCGGACAGTATAGACCGCGGCAGCCCGTGCACTTTGAACACGTGATCTATGAACAGTTTGGCTGTTTGTTCTGCCGTGGCCACCTTCGCACACGGTATGAAGTGTGCCATCTTGGTGAACAAGTCCACCACCACTAGTACAGCCGTCTTGCCTCTCGAGCTGGGTAGATCCGTGACAAAGTCCAGGGCCACCCTCTCCCACGGTTCAAACGGCGTTTGCAGCGGTTCGAGCAGTCCCGCCGGTGGTTTGTGCACCGGCTTGGCCCTCTGGCAGGTGTCGCACCTCGCGACGTAGTCCGCGACTTCCCCTCTCAGTCTGGGCCACCAAAAGTCCCTTGCGACTAATTCCACCGTTTTTTCCGTGCCAAAGTGCCCGGCCGTGGGTGCGTCGTGCAACTGCTGCAGTACCTTGGCGCGAAGGTCATCTCCAGGCACGTAGATGGCCCCTTTACGTAAGAGCAAGCCGTCCCGTATCTGGAACTCGTCGCTCTTCGCCGTGCCCTTGTGCACCTCGGCCATCTTCGCCTGCGCGAATGAGTCGTCCTGCAACGCCCGCCGCACCGCCTCCAGGTCTACTGTGGCTGAAGCGCACGCCCACGCTGTTGGCGCGAAGATGTGCATGGCTGCCGCTGGCGTCGCCTCTTCGAGGTATTGCGGTTTTCGGGACAGTGCATCCGCCATGATGTTGGTGTCGCCTGGGACGTACTCTATTCGGAAATCGAAGTCAGCAAAGAACTCCGCCCAACGTATCTGCCTCTGGTTCAGGAACTTCGCCGTGCGCCAGTGCTCCAGATTCTTGTGGTCCGTGCAGACCTGCACCGTGTGCTTGGCGCCGATCAGGAAGTGCCTCCATGCTTTGAATGCTGCATGAATGGCAAGCAACTCCCTGTCCCAGATGGTGTAGTTCTGCTCCGACTTGCTGAGCTTTCTGGAGTAGAACGCTCCCGGTCTCCAGACCCCCTGTGGGTCCCTCTGCAGCAGGACAGCTCCCACTGCTCTATCGGACGCGTCTGTCTCTACCCGCATCGGTCTGCTGGGGTCGATATGCAGCAGTTGCTCTTCCGACGCGAAGAGACGCTTGAGTGCCTGAAAAGACTGCTCTGCCTGCTCCGTCCAGATGAATTTCTTTTTCTTGGAGCTTAGCGTGTCCGTAATAGCCGCCGTCTGCATCGCGAACCCTTTGATAAACTTGCGATAGAAGTTGGCGAAGCCGACAAACCGCTGCACCTCCTTCCGGTTGCGCGGGCTCTTCCAATCCAACACCGCTCGCACCTTGGTGCTGTCCATGGCTAGCCCCTTGTCCGACAACTTGTAACCCAAGAAATCCACCTCCGTCGTGTCGAACTGGCACTTCTCCAGTTTGGCGTACAGTCTATGCTGCTGCAACCTCTCCAGCACCTCCCGAACGTCTTGGTCATGCGCTTGCTGCGACTCGGAGAATATCAGGATGTCATCCAGAAAGCAGACGCACTTCTTGTAGAGGAGTCCCGCCAACACATGATGCATGAAAGCTTGAAAACAGTGAGAACCGTTTTGCAATCCAAACGGCATCACTCTGTACTCGTAGGTGCCCAGAGGCGTGAACATGGCTGTCTTCCACTCATCGCCCTCCCTCATGCGGATGAGATTGTACGCCCCTCGCAGGTCCAACTTGGTAAACACGCGTCCCTTGCGCACCGTCGCCAGTAGGTCGTCAATCCTGGGCATGGGGAAATCAGAGGGCTTGGTCATCTTGTTCAAGAGGCGAAAATCCACCACCAGCCTCTTTTGGGGCGTGTCCTTCTTCTTCACAAAGAAAACAGGACTGCCCCCTACTGCCCTGGACTCCCGGATGAAACCGCGCTCCAAATTGTGATCTATGAACTGTTTGAGTTCCTGTAGTTCATCCTCAGACATGGAATACAGCCTCCCCTTCGGTAGCGTCGCCCCTGGTAGGAGGTCAATCTTGCAGTCATATTGCCTGTGCGGTGGTAACTTGTCTGCCTCCTTCTCGCAGAAGACCTCCAGAAAGTCCGCGTATTTGTGGGGGACTGCTTGCAACGTTCCCAACTGCAGTTGTGATTCCTCCTCCTCTCCCTCCTGTCCGGGCAGGATGCAGTGTTCTGCGCAGTAAGAGGAGCCGAAGATCAGCTGTCGCTGGTACCAAGCCAGTGTCGGACTGTGCCTGTCCAGCCAACTCATGCCCAACACAATGGGTGTGTCCGACAGTCGTGTGACGTTAAAACTGATGACTTCCCTGTGGTTGCCAAGGCGCATCACCATTGGCGGCGTTTGCTTCACCACCTGCCCCCCCAGCAACTCTCTGCCATCCACTGTGACGACTTGCAGGGGCAGAGTGGCCGGCAATAGCTGTATAGCGTGCTGCTCCACAAAATCCTGTGCTATAAAGTCTGCGTTGCTTCCAGAATCCACAGAAAGCGGGACTTCGATAGTGACGCCATCGGGCAGCTGGAGAGATGCTGTGAGTTGCACTACTGGTTTGGGTGGGAGGGGGTCTGTGGGTTGCAAGATCGCTGGGGACTGCTTCAGTGATGCGTCTGGCTGGGCCCCAGTGCCTCTGTCTCCAGCCAGACATCGTCGTTTCCCTGCTGGTGTTCGCTGTGTTGCGTGGCCGCTTTCACCGTTGCGGAGGCTGCAGTGTGCTTGGAGCTCCTCTGGGGACACTCTTTCGCCAAGTGTTGAGAGCTGTCGCATATATAACACTTCCTGGTCCCTCTAGGAGGTTTAGTCTTGACTGCCGCCGGTGCAGGGGCTCTGGTAGCTGACTGAGCCCTGGCTCCTCCCACCTCCATAGGTTCCACTCCCCCTCCTGGCGGAGGTGTAGATTGCGCACGCGTAGCGTCCCTGGGAACGAAAGAGAAACTTCTCGCTGCTTCGCGCCCTCCACGTCCTTCGTCTCTGCACCATGGACGTTCTTCCAGCCTCACCCCCACAGTCAGCGCCCTTTGGACCACCTCCTGCGTGCTCCGGGGCCTCTCCCCCCTCGCAATTTCGTCTTTAACAGCACTGCTTAATCCCTCCCAGAAGAGGTCTCTGACTGGGGGCGAATCCCGGTCCCATTCCAAGGCACTGACCAGCGCAAAAAAGCGGGCGTGATACTGGCGTACGCTCGCCCTCCCTTGTTTCAGTCCATGAATCTCCCGTCGGGCAAGATCCACGTCAATGGTAGATAAAAAGCACGCATCCATCGCTTTGATAAAGGCATCTGCATTCTGAAGCGCCGGATCTTTATCCCTCCACAAATTGCGTAGCCACGCTTTAGCATCCCCATGCAAATGGGATAGTATAAACCCCACTTTCTCTTCCTCATCCCTAAAGTCTTTCGCCAGCAGTTGCAGTGCGCACATTACGTCTGCTCGAAAATTGGGGTACTGTTGTAAATTCCCATCGAAGTGAGCCACAAGCCCTCCTGCTCTCCGTGCCAACCCAACCCCCTCCGGTCTGGGTCCTGGCTGCCCATGCTTAACCAATGCTTCAAACCTGGCGTGGAGATCTCTGTAGGCGGCTGCCGCATCCTCCTCCCTTTTCTTGGATGCCTGTACCTCCGCGTTCAATTGGGTCACTGCCTGTTGCAGCGCTGAAATTTTCTCTGCTTCCGTCATCTCTGCCAACCGTTGTGAGCTCGCTCCCAAACACCAATTTCCTCCTCTCGCTGCTTCTGCCTCCTCTGCGAGGTATCAGGTGTCCGAAGCTTAAAAGTGACGGGTCTTACTGTCAGGGCTGCCACTCAGTCCCAGCTCACATAGGACCACGTTAGCCAGCGTTCAGGTTAAAAGAGTCTTTATTGGATTACAGCTTCCATTTCCAAACTGCAATATGCAGCCCTACTTCTTCTAGGTCAGACCGGCGAAGACCCGTCTGAGTCTCCGCCTCTAGCACACCAGCTTAATACCCTAGCCTTGCTCCACCTCCTGCGCCTTTCCTTCCGTCTCTGGGTCCTTCTGCCCCCCGGGGTCTCTTCTTTCCTACTCTCTTCTGACGCGGACCCCCCTGACCCTTCCGCCTCCTTGCGGCGGGCTTTGGGACCTGGTTCACTCTCTGGGCTGCTTACTGCGCCAGCTTCCGCTACATTTGAACTTGGCGCGCGCGCCCAACTCTCAACCTTCCTCTTGATCGTTTCGTCGCTCCCCGAGGTGGGCGTGACTACTCCTGACTCATGCCCTCCCTCCTTCTGAAAGCCTCCGGAACCCGATATCTGGTCCCCTTTCTCCCCGCTGCTCCCGGCTGGGTACGTGGGTCCCGATCTCCAACTGCTGCTCTCTGATTCCTCTCTGGACCCTTCTTCCTGGGGTGTCCCCCTGCTTTCCCCCCTTGCTCTGACTGCTGGCGCTCCCTTCTGGGAATCCTCGGACTCACTGGATAAGCTCGGCGATCTCGGTTCGTCATCCCCACTCATCTTTCCTTCGTATTCCTCCCCCTCGCTCTCTGTCTCCTCCCTTCTCTGCGTCTCTGCTTCCGAACCCCTGACACATATGCTACCATTTTACTGTTTTAGTGAAATAAATTGCTTAAATTGTTATGAAGGAAATGTTTCTTTTCTCCTTCCAATCAAGTACAGCAGAAAAGTTGTTCAAATAAAAAGTGTTCACTTATTAAAACTCACCATCATTTCGTCACAATCGGGCTGTATATAGCAGAACCAAATCATTTTGATATAACTGTAGAAAAGACTCTGAAGTTAGGATTCCAAAAAGGAAACCTGCCTCCGATTGTCAATATTAAGAGGATGCCAGCAAGGCTGAACCTTGCGGTAAAAGGGGGATTTAAATCAAGTCTTATGGATTTGGGATTTAAATCAGTTTGCTTTAAATAAAATCAACCCTCTAGGCAACAATGGGAGTTAGTTTGGGTATGGGTGCAACCACTAAACTGAGAATATAAGACGTAATGTGATTATACGCAAAACCAATAAAAAACATTTATATAAAAAAGAGAATATAAGCTCTATGCCTATTTGCTTACCTGTCAAATATACGCGCCTCCTTCAAGACGTTCCCCAGATTAATGTAAGCATCCAGGAAGTTGGGGTCCAGGGTCACCGCCTGAAAATATTTAAGATAATAGATTTTTGTTACTAATACAGTCATACCTCAGGTTGAAGTAGCTGCGGGTTAAGCATTTTCGGGTTGTGCTCCGTGGCGACCTAGAAGTAACAGAGCCCGTTACTTCCGGGTTCTGCAGCTTGCGCACGTGCAGACACTCAAAATGATGCCACACGCATCTACGGAAGCAGCAAATTGTGACCCGAGCATGTTCGCTTCAGGATGCGAACGGGGCCCCGGAACGGATCCCGTTCGCATCCAGAGGTACCACTGTATAACAGCATGGTTACTTTTAAATAAGTGGGTCAACTTTGACCTAGGCTGCCTCCTACCTACCTTCCTACCTTATCGATCTACCGACTTTATCTTATTATCTATCTACTTGCCTACCTATCTTATCTATCTATCTATCTATCTATCTATCTACCTACCCTATCTATCAAATCTATCTACCTACCTACCATCTAATCCAGGTGTGGCCCAACTTGGCCCTCCAACCCCCATCATCCCTACCTAACAGGACCAGTGGTCAGGGACAATGTGAGTTGTAGTCCCAAAACAGCTGGAGGGCCAGGTTTGGCCATGCCTGAATCTATCTACCTACTCAATCAATCAATCTAACTAATCTATCTATCCATCTACCAACCTTTCTTATATATGTATCTATCTAATCTACCTACCTAATCTATCTAATCTAATCTAATCTAATCTAATCTAATCTAATCTAACTATCTATCATCTATCTAATCTATCTATGCAAGGAATATCAACTGTACGAGAAATGGTACCAACTAATGTACTAACAGGACACCGGAGGCCCATTGCAGCTGAAAAAATGCCTCCAGTTTTAATATAAAAAAGAATGGGAAACGTTTATTGCATATTGACAAAAGCAGTGCACACAGGTTAATACATTAGCAGGATTAATTTTTTTAAAAAAACCCACCTGTAATGGTTAAATTTAAAGTAGAATCATAGAATCATACAGCTGGAATAGACCACAAGGGCCATCGAGTCCAACCCCCTGCCAAGCAGGAAACACCATCAGAGCACTCCTGACATATGGTTGTCAAGCCTCTGCTTAAAGACCTCCAAAGTAGGAGACTCCACCACACTCCTTGGCAGCAAATTCCACTGTCAAACAGCTCTTACTGTCAGGAAGTTCTTCCTAATGTTTAGGTGGAATCTTCTTTCTTGTAGTTTGGATCCATTGCTCCGTGTCCGCTTCTCTGGAGCAGCAGAAAACAACCTTTCTCCCTCCTCTATGTGACATACTTTTCTATATTTGAACATGGCTATCATATCACCCCTTAACCTCCTCTTCTCCAGGCTAAACATGCCCAGCTCCCTTAGCCGTTCCTCATAAGGCATCGTTTCCAGGCCTTTGACCATTTTGGTTGCCCTCCTCTGGAGTAAGGACAGTCCCCGGATTTACAAATCAGTCCCCATACAAAATCCATTTAAGTTGAAAAGTATCCCCGGACTCATTGAAAAAAAATCTGATAACCTTAAATTAGTGATGATGATTTTATTGAAGAAGAAGAAGAGTTTGGATTTGATATCCCGCCTTTCACTCCCTTTAAGGAATCTCAAAGCGGCTAACATTCTCCTTTCCCTTCCTTCCCCACAACAAACACTCTGTGAGGTGAGTGGGGCTGAGAGACGTCAGAGAAGTGTGACTGGCCCAAGGTCACCCAGCAGCTGCATGTGGAGGAGTGGAGACGCGAACCCGGTTCCCCAGATTATGAGTCTACCGCTCTTAACCACTACACCACACTGGCTCTCCAGTGATGATAATGAATGATGATAATACAAAGGAACCAGGGGAGGCAAGTCAAATAATCCCATAATGTGGGATTAACATTGATTGTGTATACAGTTGTTTTTTTAAAAAATATTATTTAATTTAATGATTTGGTTTTTTGTGAAAACTAAAAAAATATTATACAGTGGTAGCTTGGGTTAAGTACTTAATTCGTTCCGGAGGTCTGTTCTTAACCTGAAATTGTTCTTTTTTTAAATAATAATAATAATTTTTATTAAATTTTCCTATTTACAAATTCGCCATCCCAAACAGTATTCACAAATTTCAACTTTTTGGACTTCCACAAGCTTTTCCACCAATCCATATTTTCTATTTTTATGCATTCTCTAAATTTATATTGCCATTTAATATTATCCTTTCAGTTCTATTTCTTTTTTACAATACATCTTTAACTTTCACAAAGCCTCTTTAAATCCCACTAGCGTTGTCTGTTCGTCACATATGCTTTTCCGATAATCTGTAAACTTTCCCGAGTCCTCGATGAACTTGTGATCCCATTGATATCTAATCTTCCCAGTCAGTTTATCCAGTTCTGCATAGTCCATAAGTTTCATTCTCCACTCTTCAAGGGTCGGTAGCTCCTCTTGTTTCCATTTTTGGGCCATTAATATTCTTGCCGCTGTTACTGCGTATTGGAAAAGTTTGTAATCCTTTCTATTTATCTCTCTTCCAGTTATTCCTAACAAAAAGGCTTCTGGTTTCCTTACAAATGTGTATTTAAGCATCTTCTTCAACTCATTATATATCATTTCCCAGAAACCCTTTACCTTCTTACATTCCCACCACATATGGAAAAAAGATCCTTCTTTTTCTTTACATTTCCAACACTTATTACATGTTTTGAACATTTTTGCTAACTTAACCGGTGTTATGTACCATCTATATACCATTTTCATAATATTTTCCTTTTTCCATTTTCATAATATTTTTCCCAGTCAGCCAATTGTATATTATAACCAAAGTCTCTGGCCCAATGTATCATAACCGACTTTACCTCCTCGTCCATCGTTTGCCAATCCAACAACATTTTATACATTTTTGACAATATCTTATAATCATTGTTTATCATCTCTATTTGAAATTTCGATTCTTTTTCCGTATATCCACTCTTTTAAATCCTTTTTAAACATTTCATTTACCTGAAAATAATGCAACCAATCAAACACATGTTCTTTTACTTGTTCATATGGCTTCATTTTCCATTTCCCCCCTTCTTTAATTATTAGCTCTCCGTAAGTGATCCAATTCCCTCTCATATTGATTTTCTTTACACTCATAACCTCTAATGGAGACAACCAGTGTGGAACTTTGGGTTCTAATATATTTTTACACCTATCCCATATTTCTATTATGGAGCTCCTGAAAATGTGATTCTCAAAACCCTTGTGACTTTTCTTCTTCTCCAACCACAAATACACGTGCCACCCAAATCTATTATCAAATCCTTCTAACTCTAACAGTTTATTGTTTTTTAATTTTATCCATTCCCTTAACCAGCAGAGACAAGACGCTTCATAATATAATTTCAAATCTGGCAGCGCAAAGCCTCCTCTTTCCTTTGCATCTGTCAATAACTTACATTGTATTCTTGGCTTTTTGCCCTGCCAGATATATCTTGAATTTGCCACTCTTTGAAAGTCGTTGTCCCCCTAATTATAGGAATCATTTGGAACAAAAATAACATCTTTGGAAGCACACTCATTTTGATCGTTGAGATTCTACCCCAAAAAGAAAGTTTCATCCTTCCCCAAACTTACAAAACTTTTTTGATTCTGTTCCACACCGGTATATAGTTGTTTTGAAATAAATCAATATTTCTTGGAGTTAACCATATTCCCAGATATTTTACCTTCTTCGCCACTTCAATCCCTGATTCTCGTTGCATTACTTCTATTGCACTTTGGTCCATATTCTTAATCATTACTTTGGTTTTTTTCTTATTTAATTGTGGGAGCCAGGAAGTCATGGAAAAGGCTTGTAGTGCCACCTGGTGCCTTGCTGACCTCGGTGACCAGCACTCTGAGCTTACAATGTATTAGAATGTATTGACCCTATAAGGAGTTAGGTTCCCCCCTCTGGGCACTGTAACCCTATATGGTTTGTGGGTGGGTTAAAGCTTGACCGGATGAGGTAACGTGAGACATTGGAATGCAGCCATGCGGCTGGAGAGAACAAAGGATAATAAAATCGGAGGAGAGAGAGGAAGGAGCTTTTTTGCCCTCCGTCCATGGAGACATTTGCCTTTGTGTGTGTTTTTTCTTTGCCTTGCACCCCAAAATGACGGCTGGTTTCCGTCAACTGGTTCCCACAAGTGGTGCCCTCTCTGAGGCAGAATAAAAGGATACGGCTGAGGTTTTTAAAAGGGAAAAAAGAAGCAACTGGAAGCAAACAGTCTGAGGCAGACTAAGAGGATTTTAAAAGAAACTGAGAGGATTTTTGATCCAAGCAGTGGTTATCATCGACTCACTACGTCCGGCAAGGATTGCAAAGCGCTCTACATCTTTAAAAAAGATCCCGGTGAGTTCGATCCCTTCTATTATATTGATTTTTGAAAAATGGGCAGCTCTTTGACTACTCCCCAACAGAAATTTTTAAAAGACTTAAAATTTCTCCTCTCCTCCAACAAACTGGAAGTTCCCGAGGGTGATTTGATACAGCTCATTCTGGCCATTGATGAACATTCTCCCTGGGACTTGGGTGTAATTGCAAATGGGACTTGGGAACTGAAACTTTGGGACAAGATTGGTGAACATTTTCATGAGCTCCCCAGCATCAGTACTCGGATTTTAAATGCATGGTGCAAGGTTCATTACGCTATGGGCTCTTTATCACCAAAAAATATCTCCCTGGCTGCATTGCCATCACAACCTCCAGCTTCTTTAATCCAGTCTGCTGTGTTAGAGTTTGTTCCAATCCTTGCCCTGCCAGCAGCTCCAGAACCCAAGCCTCCAGATTATAGTTCCTCACTAGAGGACCCAATCCTGCAAAAATATCGTGGTCTGGCTGGAAATGACCCTGCTCTTTCAGCAGCAGAACCAGCTACCCCCTTTCAACGTGCAGCCCTTGCCTGTTCCTTATCTCAGGATACCATGGCATTCCCTGTTATTGTGCCCCCTGCTGGTGCTCCAGCAGGAACTCAAGCCCAGCACCAA
Organism: Podarcis bocagei; assembly: GCF_964188305.1. NCBI lineage: Eukaryota > Metazoa > Chordata > Lepidosauria > Squamata > Lacertidae > Podarcis > Podarcis bocagei. Next base: position 67,132,183 of record NC_138131.1, read on the forward strand.
CCTTTTGACTTTAAAATCTTGAAAGAGCTCCAATTGTCAGTCAGGACAAATGGACTGCAAGCACCATTCACACAGGCTCTTTTGGAAGCCACATTAGCCCAGCTGTTGGTTCCAGATGACATCAAGCTTTTGGCACGTACAGTTTTACCTCCATCAGCTGGTGTATTATTTGCTCATGAATGGGAAATCGCCTGTCATGGTTATGCTCCTGCCTTACTGCAACAAGCAAGAGGGAATAATCCTAATATTACCCTCGCAGATGTGATGGATGCTATGATGGGCCGTGGGCCCTTTGCTCAGGCTTCAGTACAAGCCACACTGCTGCAGATTTTATTGAGGGATACTGCTCTTGCTGCTCAACAAGCAATGAGAAAAATCCCAGAACCCACCAGTATTCAATCAAGGTGGGGTTCAATCAGGCAAGAGGCAAGAGAATCATATTCTTCCTTTATGGACAGGCTGATTACAGCAGTGAGTAGACAAATTGAAAATCCTGAAGCCAAACAAATAATTATCAAACAATTGGCCTTTGAATATGCCAAAGAGGATTGTAAGGTTGCGTTAAGACCGATAATACACAATCCTGCCACAGACACAGCAGCCATGCTTCGCATTTGTCAGTCTGGTGATACAGCCACCCACAAGATTCATCTGCTAGCAGCAGCGCTCAATGAAAACCAGCCTGTAGCCACCGATACAACGTTTCCAGCGTGGCGAACCAGGATCACCGATACCTCAATGTGGGTAGAACGGTGGCCTCCACCAAAAGAAAAATCCGCAGCAATGGCACCATCCTGTTTCTGAACAGCTTATCTCTGAACAATTGACTTTCGGCCACATTGAACCATCTTCATCCCACTGGCTCCAGCAGACAAGGAACAGTTTGCTTTTACATTGCCAGTATATCACGATTCGCAACGTTATCAGTGGATTGTCCTCAAGGCATGCGGAACTCCCCTACACTTTGTCAACATTTTGTGGGTGAAGCATTGAAACCTTTCCACATGCGCCACCTAGAGGTGCTGCACACGAGCTGCACCTGGCCGTATTTGCTACATCGTTGCCAACAGGAATTTTATATGCTCAGGCGGAACAAGAAGAAGACTATCTGCATTATAGAATGGTTACATCTACCACATACCCCACCGAAGAACATTTATTCAGTAATTGAATCCACATCAGACATTGTTATCAAAGGACGTTCACGTGCAAATTGCTTTAGCTGATTTTATAGGTGTCATCATTTTTAACCCTCCAAAGGATGACCGTTTGACATTTCTGACACAGGTCACCTATGTTTGGCTACCCCCTTGTCTCTCACACCTCTCCCCTCTGCACTAACCCTCTTCATGGATAGAACAAGAAGTAGGGGGGTGGTGACATGGGAGGAGGGAGGAAAATGGAAATGTTTATATACCCCTCCACAGTCTTCTGCCCAGTGAGCTGAGCTAGCAGCTGTGATTCTTGCCTTTCAATCCTTTCCTACTCAACCTTTCAATCTTATTGTGGATACTCAGTATGTATATCGCCTTTTTGCTAGTTTACCAATATCTTATATAACTCCTTCCTTGGATTCTGACTTGTTTTCCTTGTTTCTTGGCCTGCAGGCCTTACTTCAGCACAGAGAGTTATCTTATTATGTTGCACATCTTCGCTCCCACACATCACACCCAGGGTATTTAGCAGAGGGCAATGCAAGAGCAGATGTGGCTCTGAGGGACATTTCTACCTTTTCTCTCTTTTCTGACCCTATACTAGGTCATAACACCTTTCACCTTCCTGCGAAAGCATTGGCAAAGCATTTTTCTATTCCTTTGGCCCAAGCAAGGGATATAGTTTCCCAATGTGCTTCTTGTTCTAAATCTCAGCTGGCCATTCCTTTTGATGCTGTCAATCCTAGGGGCACGTCTGCATTGGCGTGTTGGCAGATGGATGTCACACACACACCTGTGTTGGCTCCACTCTCCAAGGTTCACCTCACGGTGGACACCCACTCTGGATTCATATGGGCTACGCCCATGAGGGGGGAAACAGCTCGGCATGTCATTCAGCACACTATCCGCTGTTTCTCAGTCATGGGTAAACCTGCGCGTATCAAAACTGATAATGGTCCAGCATATATTTCTAAAACATTTTCGGAATTTTGTATGTTGTGGAATGTGAAATTAACTCATGGCATACCCTTTAACTCCACAGGTCAAGCTATAGTGGAAAGAGCACACCTGACGTTCAAAACACTATTGCTTAAACAGCTTGGCGGCCGAAGCATGCTGTGAGGGTTTGATTAGCTGCTTGTGCGTGAAAACGTGCTCCCTCAGAGTTTGTGCGCCCCCACAAACCTCCGTGTGTGACGGAGCTCCTCAGACATGTCTGCTCTAGTCACTAGTAGAGTCCGACAGTGGCTGTCTGCGGAAGCGTTTCCAGCAAAGAAGTTCCTTAACGGAAACGCGTCTCCTGGACTCACGGCGTGACAGTTTCCTGCGAGGTATGGGTCTCCCTATGGGAGACTCCGATACCTCACCACTGTTCTCGCTGGAAGCCTCCCTGAGCCCTCCCTCCTGCTCGCATTCCCTCAGAGACCCACTCCTCCCCCTGCTGGTCCCTGCTTCAGCAGTTGAGTCTCTTTCATCCTGCCTGAGTCCCTCCACCACCTGATGCTCTGATGGCAGTTCCCTGACATCCACCTCCCCTCCAGGGCCCCCCTCACCCCCTCCCAATTCCTCCCCCCTGGGAGGTGAAGGGCTAAAACCCCGAAACGAATCTTCCTCATCTTCTGACGTCTCGAACAATTCTCTCCATCGATCGTCGTCCTGGCCAGCTGAATCCTCCTCCTCTTCAGAATCTGGGAACCCCTCCAACTCCTCTTCCTCGTCGGTGGTGGCAAAGTATTCCCTTCGGAACCTCGCTACAGGCTGAGGTTTACGTGGGAACCTCTGATGAAAAGTCTCTATTAAAACCTCGTCATTGACATCCTCTGCCCTAACCCAGGTGTTTTCCGACTCCGGTTCCCCTTCCCACATTACCAAATACTCTACTTGATCTCCCTTCCACCTGGAATCGAGGATCTCCGCTACATGGTAGCTGTGTTCCTTCTCCTCCATTGCTGGTCCCCTAGTGACCCTCCCCTCACTGTCTCCTCTATACGGTGACAGCAACGACCTGTGAAAAACTGGGTGCAGCTTCATGTGGTTCGGTAACCGGAGCCTGAAAGCCACTGGATTGACCTGCTGTATGACTTCAAACGGACCCAGCCTTTTGGGTCTTAATTTCTTACAACCTCCTTTGAATGGCAACCCTTGGGTTGACAGCCACACCTGGTCCCCCACCCTGATGCTTTCACCTTCCCTTCTGTTTTTGTCTGCTTGCCTCTTATATTCCTCCTTAGCCCTGTTTAAGTTGAGTTGGAGCTGGCGATGGATCGCTTCCATTTCTTCCACGAACTGTTCCGCAGCTGGAACGCTCCAGTTCTCCCCCTCCCCCCCTGGGAAGGCTCTGGGATGGCACCCGTGATTAGCCAAAAAGGGGCTCATCCCCGTGGACACGTTCTCTGCATTGTTGTAGGCAAATTCTGCCAACGCCAGCTTCTCCACCCAATCATTCTCTCTGTCATTAACATAACACCTCAAATATTGTTGGAGAACCCCATTTGCTCTTTCCGCCTGCCCGTTGGTTTCAGGATGACGGGCCGTCGAGAAATTAACCTCTACATGCAGTAAGCTCATGAGCTTCCTCCAGAACCTGGAAGTAAATTGTTTCCCTCGGTCTGAAACCACCCTCAAGGGGGCGCCATGCAACCTAAACACATTCTCTACAAACAATTTGGCGGTTTCTTCTGCTGTAACCGCATGTGAGCAGGCTATGAAGTGGGCCATTTTAGTTAACAGGTCTACTACAACCATGATGGCTGTTTTCCCTCTAGACCTTGGCAGATCAGTCATGAAATCTATTGCCACTGCTTCCCACGGTCTCTCAGGTGTGGGCAGTGGTTCTAATAAACCAGCCGGCGCCTGCCTCTCCCCCTTGGCTCTTTGGCATTGTTCACACCCTCTCACATACTCCCGCACATCTTCCCTGACCTTGGGCCACCAAAATTCCCTGGTAACCAGCCACATGGTTTTGTGTTGCCCAAAGTGCCCTGCTGTGGGGCTATCGTGCAGCTGCTTGAGTACTTTCTCCCTCAATTCCCCTTCAGGTATATATAACGCTCCCTTATAATACAATGCCCCATTTCTCTCCTCAAAACCACCGGGTTTGTCTTCCTCCCCTCTGAGATCCCTGAGTTTCCCCTGGGCGTATGCATCCTGCACCGTACCCTCTACCAATTCCCTTTGCCCCACCAAAGTCGCCCCACACACCCAGCGGTCCTCTGGAATGATATGGGTTTCTTCGGGTGCTCCCTCCCCCTCCAAATATTCAGGTTTGCGTGAGAGAGCGTCCGCCCTAACATTCTCTGGGCCTGGCACATAACAAATCTCAAAGTTAAATTTGGAGAACTCTTGGGCCCATCTCAACTGCCTTTGGTTGAGCACTCGCGCCGTTCTCCAGTACTCTAGATTTTTATGGTCCGTGCACACTTGCACTTTATGTTGTGCACCAACTAGCAGATGCCTCCATCTCCGGAACGCCTCATGAATAGCAAGCAGTTCTCGGTCGTACACCGTGTAGTTCCTCTCGGATTTGTTCAGCTTCCGCGAGAAGAAGGCACACGGACGCCACTCCGACTCCTCCTTCCCCGGCTGCAGAAGAAGCACCGCCCCTATGGCTCTGTCAGATGCGTCTGTTTCAACCCTTAGCTTCTTCCGTAAATCCACATGCAGAAGTTGTTCTTCAGAGGCGAAGGCCCTTTTCAGTTCCTCAAACGCTCGCTCCGCCTCCGCCGTCCATACAAACTTCTTCTTACTGCTGAGACAGTCAGTGATGGGCGCCGTCAGATGGGCGAAGTTGCGGATGAACTTACGATAAAAGTTTCCAAACCCTAGGAACCTCTGCACATCCTTCTTGGTTTTGGGTGTTTTCCATTCCAGCACTGCCTGTACCTTGCCGGGATCCATGGCCAATCCCTTGTCTGACAGGCGGTACCCCAGGAATTCCACCTCCTTGGTATGGAACCGACACTTCTCCAGTTTGACCCACAGCCTGTTGGCTTGCAGTCTGCTCAACACTTCTCTGACGTCTCTCACATGTTGCTCCTCATTCTCAGAATACACCAACACATCATCTAGAAAGGCAACGCAATTCTTGTAGAGCAAAGGGCCCAGCACGTGGTTCATAAAAGATTGAAAACACGCGGAGCCTGCTTGTAATCCAAATGGCATAACGAGGTATTCAAACGCCCCCAAAGGGGTAAACATGGTGGTTTTCCATTCATCCCCTTTCCTTATGCGTATCAGGTTGTACGCCCCCCTTAGATCCAGCTTTGTGAAAATCTTTCCCTTCCTCACCATGGTCAAAATATCATCAATTCTGGGCATAGGGAACGCCACCGGTTCAGTCACTGCATTCAGCCGCCTAAAATCACATACAAGTCTCGGCTTGTCCGCATTTTTTTTGTCCACAAAGAACACTGGGCTCCCCCCTGCTGCTTTGGACTCTCTGATGAAGCCTCTCTTCAGGTTCTTGTCAATGAACCCTCGCAACTCCTGCATTTCCCTGTCTGACATGGCATACAACTTGCCCACGGGAAGCTGTGCTCCAGGGAGTAAATTGATCTGACAATCAAAGGGTCTGTGAGGTGGTAGTTGGTCAGCTTCCTTCTCGCTGAACACGTCGCTGAGATCTGCATACTGTGGTGGTACCTTCACCTTCCCCATTACTTCAGTCCCTGCTAGGGTGGCTTGGGCCCCTACTGAACCCTTCTCCCCTTTGCAGTGTTCTAGGCAATGTGCTGAACCAAAGGACACCACTCTTTGATGCCAGCCAACCAGCGGATCATGTAGAGCTAGCCAGCTCATTCCCAAAATAATGGGAGCGCCTCCCAGGGTGGCCACATTAAACGCTATCAGTTCTGTGTGCCTTGCCACCCTCATTATCATTGGGACAGTCTGCAAGCGGACTCCTCCTCCCAACAACTCCCTGCCATCAATCGTGGTCACCTGCAGGGGGTTGCTTAAAGGGATGGTCTGTATCTGGTGTTCAGCAGCAAACTCCTTGCTCATAAAATTGCAGGAGCTGCCTGAGTCCAATAGCGCCTTTATTTTTAGGGGATGCCCATTCTGCAGCTCTAGCGACACTTCAATCACTAGAGCAGGTCGAGGAGCTTCTGGCACGGGCACTTTCACTGCTCTTTGGCCTGGCTGCAGTGCCCCAATTGTGGCAACCAGGCGTTGGCTTTTACCTGCTCCGCTCCCCCTTCTTCTCCCCCCTCAACAGCTCCCACCATCCCTTGCCATTCCTTCCTCTGGGGGCAGACTCTGGCAAAGTGGCCTGGCTGTTGGCAGAGATAGCATTTCCGGGGGCCCTTTCCCTCCTTCTTAGCTCCCTCGCTGGTTTTTGAAAATGCGCGCGCGCGCGCTGTTCCGATTTCCATCGGCTCTGCCGGCGGGAAAGCTGGCTCAGGAATGTCTGGAATGCGGAACTCCTTCCAACGTTCCCCTCTCCCTTCCCGCCTCTCCAAGGCTCTTGCCTCCTGCCGCGCTCCTATGGTCAGCGCAGATTTGGTCAGCTGATCCATAGACTCCGCCCTGGGGCTCCGTGCCAGCTCGTCTTTCACCCCCGAAGAAAGACCTTCTTCAAATAGCATTTGAACGGGTGCCGCCGATAAATCCCAACTCAGTCTGTGAATCAGCATGGTAAACTCAGTCCAATATTCACGGACAGATCGACTCCCCTGCTTACAAGCCATTAGCTGTCTGCGCACCACCCCTTCCTCAATATCGCTGGAAAACATGATATCCATTGCACGAAAGAACTTCATTGTGTCCTTTAGTATGTCATTGTGCGTTGCCATTAGGGGTCGAACCCAGTCTCTAGCCCCTTTCTCAAGATGCCCAATTACAAAAGCAACTCGCGATTCCTCATCAGGGAACTCATCGAACTGCACATTAAGGGCATATTGCATCTCTGTCCTAAAAGCATGGTAGTCCTTGGGGTCCCCCCCAAATTTCTGCACCAATCCTGGTACCTTTCTGGGGAATTGAGTGGCTCTCCCCTTCTTGTCTGCATCCTGAGCCCTTCTCTCCTCCAGCCTCGCCGTCTGCAGGGCCAGTTGAACCTCCAACGCTCGGTATCTATCTTCCAAGCTTGGACCAGCTCCAGCCCCTGCTCCTCCGGTTCCGGTTGGTTCGCTCATGATGCCTTCTCTTGCACAGGCAGCGTACAAAGACTGTCGGACTGCTGTGAGGGTTTGATTAGCTGCTTGTGCGTGAAAACGTGCTCCCTCAGAGTTTGTGCGCCCCCACAAACCTCCGTGTGTGACGGAGCTCCTCAGACATGTCTGCTCTAGTCACTAGTAGAGTCCGACAGTGGCTGTCTGCGGAAGCGTTTCCAGCAAAGAAGTTCCTTAACGGAAACGCGTCTCCTGGACTCACGGCGTGACAGTTTCCTGCGAGGTATGGGTCTCCCTATGGGAGACTCCGATACCTCACCACTGTTCTCGCTGGAAGCCTCCCTGAGCCCTCCCTCCTGCTCGCATTCCCTCAGAGACCCACTCCTCCCCCTGCTGGTCCCTGCTTCAGCAGTTGAGTCTCTTTCATCCTGCCTGAGTCCCTCCACCACCTGATGCTCTGATGGCAGTTCCCTGACACATACCAACGGCAGATATCCCTTCGGCTGTTCACCAAGTTCTTTTTGTACTTAACCATCTTTTATATCCACATAATAGGACCCATACTCCCGCGGAATTGCATTTTAGGAAGGAGGAGGCACTCCCCCGCCCCTTGGTGGTGTACCGACGCTTGCCTGATCCCGCGTGGCATGGACCTGTTCCGCTGATCACGTGGGGACGAGGGTACGTGGCAGTGGACGTCGAGGACAAGCCTTTGTGGGTTCCAGCTCGATGCGTGCGGCCATGGCGAGTCCCTTCAACTACAGAAGTGCCTTCCTAACCATTTGCCTTGCCATCTTTTGCTGCATCATTATACAAGGATGAGAAGCAGACGACACAATCCAGTTGCAGCCACCATATTTCACCTTATCGGCTGGCAAGCAGCTGTCGCCTGAATCCTACTCTGGCTGGCAGTATCCACGGCTCAGCCACTCTCGAACTATAAGAACAGCATTGTTGAATAAGACTTTTAGGGGAGAAAATTATCATAAGATATGGAGGAATAATATTTTTGTACAAGATATGATTAAGTTTACCAGTTTATTGCATGCTTCTAAATGTTGGTTATGTATGCACATGCCGCCCTTTGCCAGTCATTCAGGCATAATGCTTCATGGCGTGCCTGTCAATGGATCTTTTTAATTTACTGATATTATATCCCCTAAGCAAACTTTTTGGCCTCCAGTACAATTGACCCTCCATGAGCCTGCCCCCATTTGTTTTCAAATTAAAGAGGGGAAAGAATCATGGGGCATATATCCAAACTGTCAATATACATTGAAATTCATGTTTAATAGCTCTTGTTCTCTTACAGGAACATACAGTGACCAATCTCAGTGCTTTAGAAGCGATAGCAGTGCATGGCTAAAAACTAGGAAAGAAACCTACCATGCAAATTGGAGTCTGAATTCTTCTATCCCTGGCTTAGCAAATGCCACAGATGAGCAATTTCATATCAGTTCCTTATTTACTGAAGCCTTTAATTGGTCCCAACAGAGTAGTAATATCAGCTATTTACTCCAAAGAGAGTTATGGTTGCTTTGTGGCGAAAAAGCATACAAAGCCATTCCTCGAAACCTCACAGGCACATGTACATTGGGTCTCGTGGTTCCGTTGTTGTATAAGGTTGATAAGTTACCATCTTCTCTTAGACTACGAAATCGTCGGGAGGTAAATTCACCCATAAATCAATATATCGGTACCCAGGTCTCTCGGGCCTTGCTGCCCTCGGTGGGTGCAGCAATGAACTATAGGGACCTCCATCGGCTAGCAAATTGGACTGAAGGATTATTCAATGATACCATAAAAGCTTTGAAGGAACTCAACCAGGAGGTGTCTGCAATGAGAGAAGTGGTTTTACAGAATCGTTATACTTTGAATGTGATTTTAGCTTCAAAAGGAGGAGTTTGTGCGCTTGTTCATTCTCACTGTTGCATGTTTATTCCTGATAATAATGTCAGCATATCTGCGACAATCGACCATATGGAAACCATGGTAGCCCACAATCCGTTTGCCCCCCCTCCTTCCGTTGATCCATGGGCATGGTTATATTCTTGGCTTCCGGATGGAAGTTGGCTTCGACATTTATTGATTTTAGTGATCATTATAGTAGTTATTTGCATTATTTTGTGTTGCTGTATACAATGTATTCCTTCTTTAATTTCTGTATGTACTGCATGGTTCTCCAGTCCGCGGCCCGCTTCCGGTCTCACAAGAGTCGCCTATCGCGCTCGATATAACCGTATTGGTACTGACATATATGACTCTGATTAAATAAATAAAGAAAGAGGGCATGTGGGAGCCAGGAAGTCATGGAAAAGGCTTGTAGTGCCACCTGGTGCCTTGCTGACCTCGGTGACCAGCACTCTGAGCTTACAATGTATTAGAATGTATTGACCCTATAAGGAGTTAGGTTCTCCCCTCTGGGCACTGTAACCCTATATGGTTTGTGGGTGGGTTAAAGCTTGACCGGATGAGGTAACGTGAGACATTGGAATGCTGCCATGCGGCTGGAGAGAACAAAGGATAATAAAATCGGAGGAGAGAGAGGATGGAGCTTTTTTGCCCTCCGTCCATGGAGACATTTGCCTTTGTGTGTGTTTTTTCTTTGCCTTGCACCCCAAAATGACGGCTGGTTTCCGTCAACTGGTTCCCACATTTAATATAAACCCGGCCACCTTGCCAAATTCCATCTCCACATTTAAACTCTTTAAAGGATCTTCTATCGTTATTACCAGGTCATCAGCAAAGGCTTTAACTTTATATTCGTTTTGACCTACTGTCACCCCTTTTATTAATTCATTTCGTCTAATTGCACTCAAGAGGACTTCCAGAACCATTATGAATAACAGTGGCGAGAGAGGACAACCCTGTCTTATACCCTTCCATATCTTCACTTCTTCTGTTATTACATTATTCACAATCAATTTAGCTCTTTGCTCTGTATAAATCGCCCTTATTCCATTATAGAAATCGTTCCCCACTTCCATAAATTCTAAATTTTTTAACACAAATTCCCATGATATACAGTGGTGCCTCGCAAGACGAATGCCTCGCAAGACGGAAAACCCGCTAGACGAAAGGGTTTTCCGTTTTGGAGGCGCTTCGCAAAACGAATTTCCCTATGGGCTTCCTTCGCAAGACGAAAGCCCATAGGGAAATCTCCGGGACAGCGGGGAAGCGCAGCACGTCTTCCCCACTGTCCTCGGACCTCCTCCGAAGGCTGGCGGTGGTGTGGAGACCTCCTCCCGCCGCCAGCCTTTGGAAGGCTGCTCTGAAGCCTGGCGGTGGGGTGGAGAAACCTCCTCCCGCCGCCAGGCTTCGGAAGGATGCTCCGAAGCCTGGCGGCGGGAGGAGGTCTCTCTGCCCCACCGCCAGCCTTCAGAAGGCTGCTCCGAAGCCTGGCGGCGGGAGAAGGTCTCTCCGCCCCACCGCCAGCCTTCAGAAGGCTGCTCCGAAGCCTGGCGGTGGGGCGGAGAGACCTCCTCCCGCCGCCAGGCTTCGGAAGGCTCTCCGAAGGCTGGCGGTGGGGCGGAGAGACCTTCTCCCCGCGCCAGCCTTCGGGTGGCTGTCCTGAAGACTTGCGGTGGGAGGAGGGTTTTCCTTCCCACCGCCAACATTCAGAATGCTGTTCTGAATGTTGGCGGTGGGGAGGAAAAACCCTCCTCCCACCGCAAGCCCCGGGAACAGAGGAGAAGCGCTGCGCCCCTTCCCCTCTGTTCCCGTATCTGTCCTGAAGGCTTGCGGTGGGGAGAAAAGCCCTTCTCCGCACCGCCAGCCTTGAAAGCGGTTTCCATAGGAACGCATTAATTGATTTTCAATGCATTCCTATGGGAAACGGTGCTTCGCAAGACGAAAAACTCGCAAGAAGAAAAAACTTGCGGAATGAATTAATTTCGTCTTGCGAGGCACCACTGTATTATCAAATGCCTTCTCCGCATCTACAAACATTAGTATAGCTTGTTTCTCATTCCTAGCAGACAGATATTACAAAACATTTATTATATTTCTCACATTATGTTTCATCTGCCTGCCTGGAAGAAACCCTGCTTGATCATCGTGAATAAATTCTCTCAATACCTTTTTTAATCTTTTTGCTAATATTCCAGCAAAAATCTTATAGTCTGTGTTTAACAATGAGATCGTGTGTTAAATCAGAATCTTGCTTGGGAATAAGTATGATGAAGGCTTCTTTCCAAGTTTCCAGAATATCTTTTTCCTTCAAAATATTATTCATAACTTCTTTCAGTGGTACCGTCAGGGTGTGCCTCAATTCTTTGTAATAACTGGCTGTAAATCCATCTGGTCCTGGAGCCTTTCCTTTTTTCAATTCTTTTATGACCTCTATTATTTCCTCATTCTCAATTGGGGCATTCAGTCTGTCTTTCTTTTCTGTCGGGATCTTTTGCACCTTTTTTTCTTTTAAATATCTTTCTATTCTCTTCAAATTGTTCTTTTCTCTGTTGCTGTACAAATGATTATAAAAGTCCAAGAATCCTTTTCTAATGCCTTTCGGGTTCTCAATCTCTTCTCCATCCACAATAATTTTGTTGATTATGTTTTGTTCCTTTCTTTTCTTAATTTGCCACGCGAGCCATTTACCTGACTTATTGGCATTGTCCATAAAATATTCCATCAACTTCTTTTGCGCCTCTTGTATGATTTTTTGATCACCCAAGAGGTAATCGTTAATTCTCCATCTAAATGATCTTTCTTCATAACCTTTAATTTCCAATTTTATTGGACTGTGGTCTGAAATTACTCTTGGCTGAATTTCAATTTGCCGAATTCTTGGAGTTAGTTCATTCGAGACCCAAATTTGATCTATTCTTGACATTGACTGATTTGGTTCCGAATAAAATGTAAACTGTTTCTCCAGTGGATGTCTAAGTCTCCAAACATCAATTAGATTACAGTTTTTCGTCATTGAAAAGAAAGTCTTGGGTAGTTTTCCTTCTTTGCTAACCTGAAATTGTTCTTAACCTGAACTTTAGCTAATGGGGCCTCCTGCTACCATTGAGCCGCCAGAGCACGATTTCTGTTCTCATCCTGAAGCAAAGTTCTTAACCTGAAGCACGATTTCTGGGTTAGCGGAGTGTATAACCTGAAGTCTATGTAAAACGAGGTACCACTGTATATATTTAAAAATTGCATCCAATTTTGACAGTGTTATTACAAACCACTTCATTCAGCCCTGCAACATCTTGCGAAGCAGCGATATACTAATATGCATCTGTTATTATGTGACATTGGTCAAGGCTTTCTGGGAAATAATATATGATGAATTTAAAGAAAATGTTTGAAAATACATTTGTCAAAAAAGCCAGAAGCCTTCTCACTAGGTATAAGACTTCTTATGTCTGCAACGACGGCAGCAAGAATGCAACTAGCCCAATGGGGCTTAAATTGGATTGTTATGAATGAAAAAAATTAGTAAAAAAATATTTCAAAAGAGAATGCTACTTGCCCAATTAATGGGGCTTAGATCAGGTTATTCATGAAAGAAATGATAAAAAAATATTTAAAAGAAGAGAGAATGCTACTAGCCCAATTAATGTGGCTTATATTTGATTGTTATTAATAAAAAAATTAATAAAAAATAATTTAAAAAGAGAATGTCACTAGCCCAATTAATGGGGCTCATATGGGATTGTTATTAATGAAAAAATTAATGAAAAAATAATTTACAAAGAGAATGCCACTTGCCCAATTAATAGGGCTTAAATCAGATTGCTATGAATGAAAATAATAAATTCTTTAAAAGAAGAAGAGAGAACGCTACTAACCCAATTAATGGGGCTTCTAATGGATTGTGATTAATGAAAAATTAATAAAACATTATTTAACAGAAGAAGAGAGAACGCTACTAGCCCAATTAATGGGGCTTATATTGGATTGTTATCATTATCATTATTTTTCCAGGCCTTCCCATCTAGAGCCCAGAAACTCTGTAACAGTTACCTTCTCAAAGTGATGAATCGCCAGCCAGATTTCCCCTTGCGCATTGAACACACAGCCGAGGTTACTCCATGCCACAGCAAAGTTGGGTTGGGTCTCGATGGCTTTCAGGTAGCAGGCCTTGGGAGGGTCGAGAGGTAGGTAGGTACAGGGGGAAGGGGGTATTTGCACAAAAGAAAAGCAAGAGAAAAGTCCCAGTTAGCAGAGGCTTGACAACCATATGTCAGGAGTGCTCTGATGGTGTTTCCTGCTTGGCAGAGGGTTGGACTCGATGGCCCTTGTGGTCTATTCCAGCTGTATGATTCTATGATTCTACTTTAAATTTAACCATTACAGGTGGGGTTTTTTAAAAAAATTAATCCTGCTAATGTATTAACCTGTGTGCACTGCTTTTGTCAATATGCAATAAACGTTTCCCATTCTTTTTTATATTAAAACTGGAGGCATTTTTTCAGCTGCAATGGGCCTCCGGTGTCCTGTTAGTACCATTAGTTGGTACCATTTCTCGTACAGTTGATATTCCTTGCATAGATAGATTAGATCAGTGTTTCCCAACCGGTGTTCCGCGGCACACTAGTGTGCCGCGAGAGATTGCCTGGTGTGCCGTGGGAGGGAGGCGGGCGAGTCGGGCGGCGAGAGGCGGGGCGGCGGCGGCGAGGATCCGCGTCGAGCCGGGGGCGGCTCCGCGGTGGTGGTGCCGAGGTTTCTCTCTCCATTCTCCCCTCACACACACACATAGGAAATAACACAGGATCAGCTGACAGGACCCGGCCAATGGGGCAGCGGTGGGGCAGCGCGCGCAAAAGGGAGGAGCGCGAGACAGCGGACAAGGAGGTGGCCGGCATGTCCGGGCAGCAGCAGCAACAGCAGCAGCAACTCCCGGCGACTGCTCCTCAAGCCCCGGGCAACCCTACTCCCTCACCGGCCTCGGCCGCCCTCCTGCTCCACCGCCGCCGCCTCCCCCGCCGCCGCCGGCTACCTCGGCCCCGCCGCCGCTCCCTCCTCCGCCCGCTATCGCCGCCACCACCACAACAGCCGCCGCCGCCTCAGCTGGGCCCATGCCTGCCGGGAGCGGCGGCGGCAGCAGCAGCAGCAGCAGCGCCCCGGCGCCCTTCCCTCACGGCGGCGACCCGGCCCTGCAGTGGCGTAGCGTGGGGGGTGCAGGGGGGGGCCGGCCGCACTGGGCGCAACATCTGCGGGGGGCGCACTCACAGCTCTCTGCCCCTCCCGAGGTACTATTTCTGGGTTAGCGGAGTCTGTAACCTGAAGCGTATGTAACCCGAGGTACCACTGTACTTCCAAGTCAGCGTGCAAGGGATTGCAGGACCGGCGGACTTGGCGGTGGGGGTGGTTGCTGGAGCCTTGTCTGTCCTTTCAGCCCCGCACCCACCGCAGACCCCTTCCTATGCCACTGGTAGCTAGGCGAGGCGGGGGGCACTGGGCGCCACACCTCGGTGCCTGCAGCGTGCCTGAGCCATGCGTCTGCGGGCGAACTGCCCGCAAGCTCCGCTCTGGCCTCTGCCCACCGCCTCAGCCTCCCTACAGCTGAGGGGGAGGCTGCAGCGAGGCTCCACGCAGCGCGCCCTGCCATGGCTCGCCCCCATGGCACTCGCCCCTGGCTGCAGGACGCGCGCGCCGCCCCGGGCCCCTGAGCGGCTAGCTGCGCCGCTGCGCTGAGCGCAAGGAATACGTCCTCTCCGAGTTCGGCGTCCTCTTCGTGGGCAGCGCGAACCGCATCTCCAGCTTCGGGTGGAACTTTGGCCAGGTAGGGGGAAGCCTTTGGGCGGGGGGGGGGGCTGGAGACCGGGGTGGGGAGGGGTTAGGAGAGACGCTACCGGCCCCGTCCAGAAATGCCCAGAGCAACTGGAGCTCAGCTACACGCACACATGCGCCCTCCAAATCCCGTTTCCCACCCCTTTCTCAAAAGAAGAGAGAAAAAATGGGTCCTGGGTGTGAAACCAAAGGACCTTTCCAGCTCCTCCTCAATTCCAGGTGTGGATGGCAATGCCTCGTGTCTCCTCCCCCGCGACCAGAGCACACTTCCTAGGCTGGTTGGACGGTCCCTGGGGGTCTTCGGGTTGCCACATTTTGAAGAGCAAAAAACAGGACACATTTGTCGACTTCTGCTTTTAGCTATGGATCAGTGGCCTAGCGTGGGGGGTGCAGGGGGGGCCGGCCACACCGGGCGCAACATCTGGGGGTTAGTGTTAGGGGGCGCAAATCCACGGGTTAGGGGGCGCAAATTACTTGCATTGTCCCGGGTGCTGACAACCCACGCTACGCCACTGCGGCCCTGAACGAGCAGGAGAAGGAGCTCAAGTGACGCTGCGCGCTGACGTCACGGGGCTGTAATGGTGGTGTGCCTCGAGATTTTTTTCATCAAACAAGTGTGCCTTTGCCCAAAAAAGGTTGGGAAACACTGGATTAGATAGATGATAGATAGTTAGATTAGATTAGATTAGATTAGATTAGATAGATAGATTAGGTAGGTAGATTAGATAGATACATATATAAGAAAGGTTGGTAGATGGATAGATAGATTAGTTAGATTGATTGATTGAGTAGGTAGATAGATTCAGGCATGGCCAAACCTGGCCCTCCAGCTGTTTTGGGACTACAACTCACATTGTCCCTGACCACTGGTCCTGTTAGGTAGGGATGATGGGGGTTGGAGGACCAAGTTGGGCCACACCTGGATTAGATGGTAGGTAGGTAGATAGATTTGATAGATAGGGTAGGTAGATAGATAGATAGATAGATAGATAGATAGATAGATAGGATAGGTAGGCAAGTAGATAGATAATAAGATAAAGTCGGTAGATCGATAAGGTAGGAAGGTAGGTAGGAGGCAGCCTAGGTCAAAGTTGACCCACTTATTTAAAAGTAACCATGCTGTTATACAGTGGTACCTCTGGATGCGAACGGGATCCGTTCCGGGGCCCCGTTCGCATCCTGAAGCGAACATGCTCGGGTCACAATTTGCTGCTTCCGTAGATGCGTGTGGCATCATTTTGAGTGTCTGCACGTGCGCAAGCTGCAGAACCCGGAAGTAACGGGCTCTGTTACTTCTAGGTCGCCACGGAGCACAACCCGAAAATGCTTAACCCGCAGCTACTTCAACCTGAGGTATGACTGTATTAGTAACAAAAATCTATTATCTTAAATATTTTCAGGCGGTGACCCTGGACCCCAACTTCCTGGATGCTTACATTAATCTGGGGAACGTCTTGAAGGAGGCGCGTATATTTGACAGGTAAGCAAATAGGCATAGAGCTTATATTCTCTTTTTTATATAAATGTTTTTTATTGGTTTTGCGTATAATCACATTACGTCTTATATTCTCAGTTTAGTGGTTGCACCCATACCCAAACTAACTCCCATTGATGCCTAGAGGGTTGATTTTATTTAAAGCAAATTGATTTAAATCCCAAATCCATAAGACTTGATTTAAATCCCCCTTTTACCGGAAGGTTCAGCCTTGCTGGCATCCTCTTAATATTGACAAACGGAGGCAGGTTTCCTTTTTGGAATCCTAACTTCAGAGTCTTTTCTACAGTTATATCAAAATGATTTGGTTCTGCTATATACAGCCCGATTGTGACGAAATGATGGTGAGTTTTAATAAGTGAACACTTTTTATTTGAACAACTTTTCTGCTGCACTTGATTGGAAGGAGAAAAGAAACATTTCCTTCATAACAATTTAAGCAATTTATTTCACTAAAACAGTAACATGGTAGCATATGTATCCATGTTGCTTAACTGATGTGCTGAAACATTTTTTCCCCAAGAAAAACTTGGACTGAGTTTTCGCACACATGAAAAACTTAAAACAAATAATTCTTCCCCGAATTATTTATTTATTTATTTATTTCTACCCCGCTCTCACTGGCCAGGGCCGGGCTCAGGGCGGCTAACACCAAATATAAATTACAATAAAATAGAATAGAAAAAAACCCCAGTTAATTAAAATACAGCTTAAAATGCAGCCTCATCAAGACTACAAAGGGAGGAAACATCAGCTATTCACCCAAGCCAGCTATCCATGCTGGTGCTACATGGGCCAGCAAAAAAGCCACGGGAAAATTTATATACCAAATCCCATATAGGGTGTCAGAGTGAGTCTAAGCATAGAGCGAGTTAAAATAATCAAGCCTGGAGGTGACCATCGCATGGATCACTGGCCAGATCAGGGCGAGAAAGGTAAGGAACCAATTCCTTAATACGGCGGAGGTGGAAAAATGCCACCTTTGCTGTGGCTGCAACCTGTGCCTCCATGGAAAGAGAGGCATCGAAGGTTACACCCAAGCTCTTGACAGAAGGCTCTGGCACTAATTGCGCCCCCACAAGAGATGGGAGTTGGCCCCCCAACCCCATGTTGTCCTGACCCAGCCAGAGGACCTCTGTCTTCGAAGGATTTAACTTCAACTGGCTCCCACGCAGCCACCCAGCCACGGCTTCCAAGCATCTGGTCAGTGTGTCTGGGGCCGAGTCCATTGACAGATAAAGTTGGGTGTCATCAGCATATTGACGACAACTCAGCCCTAAACTCCGGACAATCTGGGCAAGGGGGCGCATAAAGATATTGAAAAGCATCTGGGAAAGGATTGTGCCCTGCGGCACTCCACACAACAAGGAGTGCCGCAGCGACAACTCCCTCCCTAGCGCCACCCTCTGTCCCCGACCTGAGATAAAGGAGCACAGCCATTGTCTGACTGTGCCCTGAATCCCCACGTTGGCAAGGCGGTGGTCCAAAAGTTTGTGATCGACCATGTCGAAGGCCGCTAACAAATCTAAAAGAATCAGCAGTCCCGGCCCGCCTCGATCCTCTTAATCGTCCTCCCAAAGCATTTTATTTTTTAAAAAACAGATTTTTATCCACCCTGGTGACAATGAAACTGAACCAGTCCTTGATCTCATTTCAGAGCCGTTGCAGCCTACCTACGGGCCCTGAGCCTGAGTCCCAACCACGCTGTTGTCCACGGCAACCTGGCATGTGTGTATTACGAACAGGGGCTGATCGATCTGGCAATCGATACCTACAAGAGGGCCATTGAGCTCCAGCCCCACTTCCCTGACGCCTACTGCAACCTGGCCAACGCGCTGAAAGAGAAAGGCAGCGTAAGAAACTGGTCCCTTTTGCCTTGGGGTGGGGGGAACATCTATATAAAAGATGTTTTATAGATGGTACTTAACACCTGCCAAAATAGCTAAAATGTATAAAACAAAAAAACTGTGCTGGAGGTGCAGTAAAGAAGAAGGGACACTTATACATTTCTGGTGGGCCTGTGAAAAAAAAATACAGAAACTTTCCTATTAGGCAGTGGTGTCCAAACTTTTTTCAAAGAGGGCCAGATTTGATGAAGTGAAGGGCCATAAGGGCCGACCAAAGTTGTTTACTTTTTTTAAGGATTGAAGTTGTTGAGCTCTTTTCTTAGGGTTTAAATTGTTGAACTTTTTTTAGGATTGAAGTTGTTTAGCTTTTTCTTAGGCTTTTACCCCATGCTGAATTGGCCAGATTAACAGAGACAATTAGGGCACAACCCAGACAAGAATTCCAAAAGGAATGGGGAAAATGCAGAGAATACTTTACCAAACAGTGCCCCAAAATATACACTTGGACTTGTTTCAATTAATTTCTACAGGAGACTTTGTGGTTTAAGTCATAATTAGGAAAAATTGTAATAATCCCATACAAAAGAAATAGTATACAAGAGGTAAATAAGGCGGCCATTTAACAGAATAAAGTCTTTTATTTTTATGTTATGTTTTCTTTGTGTAAGGGGATAGGAGTTTAATTTTGATAATTAGTCAATGGTGGTGGGTCTGTTTGTATGTATGAGTTGTTGTGGACTATGTTATAAATAAAATAAAAATTAAAAAAAGAAAATGAAACCGGTCCCTTTTGCTTTCTGTATGTCAGAGGGTTTGCTGAAAAAAGCCTTCCGGATGATGGTGACCTCGAAATTGGGCTCTTTGGGGGGGGGATTTGGGGTACAGAACCTAGAAGAAGTCCTCTTTTATTTTTTCCTTTGTCATATCGTCACATACAACTTTGCTCATACCAAGCGTCGACTCCCCTCCCCCCTCCCCCGCTCCCACTCCCTGGCTTTCTTAAGCAGTCACGATCCTCTTAGCATTTCTATATCACCCTTTAAAAATTGTCCAGTAGCACCTGATGATGATGATAATAATAATAATAATAATAATAATAATAATAATAATAATAATAATAATAATAATAATAATAATAAATTTATACCCCGCCTATCTGGCTGGGTTTCCCCAGCCACTCTTGGCGACAAAATATTAAAATACAATAGTCCGTCAAACATTAAAAGCTTCCCTAAACAGGGCTTGCTAAACTTGGCTTCTTCTTGGTATAATTTTTTGTATGCAGGTCCACTTCTTCAGATACAAAAGCTTCTACCAAGACCAAACTGAGTTGGTCTGCAATGTGCTACTGGACAATTTATATATTTTTTATATATTTCAATTGCGTTAGACCACCACAGCTGCCTACCTGAACATATATCGCCCTATTTACCTTCTTACTCTACTTAAAACAATTTACTTTAGCATTTGTAAATCACTTTCAAAAATTATCATGACAAAATATTTTAAATCAAACCAGCAAACATTCTCAGATGTTCTTTCACATCTTTTATAAATTTACTCCAGTCCTTTTCAAACAGTTTGTCGCGCCGATTTCGGATTTTCACTGCCAGCTTTGCCAGTTCTGCATATTCAATTGTTTTTGTCTGCCATTCTTCCAAAATTGGAAGTTCCTGCCGCTTGCATTTCTGGGCTAAAAATGTCCTTACAGCTATGGTAGCATACATAAGTCTACTTTTGGAATTTCTTCTCCCACAATACCCAATAGAATAGCCTCTGGTTTTTTTAATAACAGTATATTTAAAGATCTTTTTCAATTCTTTGTAAATCATATCCCAGTAGACTTTGACTTTAGTGCACATCCACCACCTATGGACGAAATTCCCTTCCTTCTCCTTGCACTTCTAGCGTTGTGGCATCTGAATATAGACTGCATTTTTAATCAAGGCATATATTGGCTTATATCTTGATCAGGTTCCTAAATTAAATGGGCTTAGATTTTCAAATGTTTCATGCCAGCTGTTTAGAGAACCTTGGCAATGTTTTCCTCCTAGACAAGGGGCCCCTTGATTTATAGCAGAAAACAATTCTCAAAGTCGTAAAAAGGGAATTACAGGTTAAGAACAAGGTTACATAGACCAAACATAATTAGGAATGGGTAAATAGTAAAATAAAACCGTTAAACTTGAGCCACAGGACAAAAGGCCAAGAGCACATGGAAAACAAAGCAACTGGCTGGAGAAGGGGGGGAGTGTAAACAGGGGAAGAGGCTTTTTTCCTATTTTATTTTGAGGCTGTAAACTGTTCCTTCCTTTTTACTTTGAGGAAGTTTATCCTTCTAAAAAGCTATCTATGATAATGTATGAAATATGCTGGCTTAAATGTAATTATGCAAAAGATTTAAGAAATGCTAGATTCTTATTTCATATAGTTGTAAGAGTTGTATTTATCCTGAAATTAAGTCAGCCACCAGCCTAGCCCCCTGCCAGACAGGAGACGCCAATCGAGCACTCATGACAAATGGCTGTCAGGCCTTTGTTTAAAGACCTCCAAAAGGAGATATTTCATTGATGATGCATGAGAATATGAACCCAAGGTCTCTGACATCTGTTCAAGATAAAAATTTAAAATTATTAACCATCTGTTTTGGAGGGCAAGGAAGGCAAGAGGTGAGCTGGTAATTAAGATTCCTTGTTGAGACACATGTAAGATATATTACTACTTATTTGTCATTTATAGATGTAACAATATATAGCTCTTTGTGTTCCATATAAGGACATATAAGGACATATAAGGACAGGAGGATATGGGTGTATCTTTTAGAATTGGTTATAGCAATCAGCCAATAGGAAATTCAACCAGGCTGATTGAACAGAGGCAGCCACAGGAGGAGCAAAGGGGGCTGGATTAAGGGAATATAAGTGCTGGCCATAATGGCAGGAGGCCAGGCCAGAGCTTGGTAACCATATACCACTGTGCCTCTCATTTATTTGTCTGACAAATAAATTATTATTTTAATTTCTCTGTTGCTGCGTTGAATATTTCATTCCAGCTAAGCGTTAACCACAAGCAGGGTGCTACAGCGTGCCTTATCTTGAGTTATATATATTTTAGCAAGTTTAGTCGGCGTCAAATACCACCTATACGTCACCTTCGTTAAATTTTTAATTAGTGCTGTACATTCAATAAATTGTTTTAAATTTTCCCAATGTTCTTTTAGACCAGGCATGTCCAAAGTCCAGTTCAGGGGCCTAATCTGGCCCTCTGGTCGATTTAATCCGGCCCTCGTGGCGGTTTATTTACTAGGGCAAAACTTCCCCCCAAAAAGCTCAAGAACTTTAATCCTAAAAAAAGGTCAGCACCTCTGGGGTCAAATCCTTAAAAAAGGCTCAACAATTGTGGGGTTTTACTGTTAATATGCTTCTTCTTAATTGCATTTCACTATTAATATACTTCTTAATTGTATTTCAGTTCAACAATGACTTTGATAAAATACATCTTTTGTGACGTGCAGAAGGCTTGAGTTACCTATGAGGTGCAACAGTTACCATATAGCATATATTCAATATAAAAAACAGCAACAATTGGTTGTTGACAAAGGACAGCTGGCATATATATATAAAAGATATTAACTGATATGCATGCCATTCCAGATATAGCTATATAATCTCTACTGTTGGTAAGAGAAGAACTTTGGAGCAGGCATTTTCAAAAAAAGAGTTTTTTATGAACCGCTCTAATACCAAGTTACCGTCAGGAGCTGAGGGGCCGTATCAAACCTCAATCCAGCCATCACATCACAGAGCAGCCTTTTGGGCTCCTGTGAAAGACATACTAATATTCGTGTAAAAACTCTGTTTTGTGTTTCGAAGGTTGCCGAAGCCGAGGAATGCTACAATACAGCTCTCCGTTTATGTCCGACTCACGCGGATTCTCTTAATAACCTGGCGAACATCAAGCGAGAACAAGGGAATATCGAGGAGGCTGTCCGCCTCTACCGGAAAGCTCTTGAGGTACGTGCGTGGAGAATTACAACAATTAAATTGACATATAAGGGTTAGGCATGCATACCCTGGACTCCTAGTCTGGGTCTTTTTAAAAATCGCCGATCAAATTTTTCTTGATCAATAACGGAAATAATGGTGAAGAAGTGAAAGTGAAGTAGCATTTTGAGGCTCGACAAAGCATGGTCCGATAAGTCCCTTTTGGAAGGAAGAGGGTCTGTCCCCCTTTTTATATTCCTAGGCCTCCTGGAATGACCAAAAATCTGCTTTTTCATCAGAAGAACAATGCAAGGTGTTAAGGAACGGTACAGAAATTGAAATAAAAGCTGGGCACATGCTGTTCTCTGTGTCGGCTGAGCTTGATCCCCTGACAGTCTTATTTTCTAACAGTATTTCCTATGCGTACGAAAAAGGCAGTTCATAGGCCCATTATTATTATTATTATTATTATTATTATTATTATTATTATTATTATTATTATCATTACCACAAATCATTCCAAACGGTGATTTATTTTGCAGCCAGCCCCTGCCACATTTGAGCATCAAAGAGGGGCTCTTTAAAATACGGCATTGGTCATTTGACAGTCTGATCTCCCAACAGTATTTCCTATGCATGCTAAAAAGGCAGTCCATAGGTTCCTCCTCCTCCTTAATTTTTGCAAGTCAATCCAAATGAGGATTTATTTCACGCCCACAACCTTTGAGCCTCAAAGAGCGGCCTCCGTCTCTTTAGAATGCTTCTCAGGGAAACTAAGAGTGAGCTTCTTCCCCGCAGGTCTTCCCGGAGTTTGCAGCTGCGCATTCAAATTTAGCCAGTGTTTTGCAACAGCAGGGGAAGCTCCAGGAGGCCCTCATGCACTACAAGGAGGCCATCAGGTGAGCTTCCAAAGCCATGGGGAAAATAGATTGAAAGAGCTCCTCCTTACTGTATTTTAATCTTTTGCTGGAAGCCGCCCAGAGTGGCTGGGTATAAATAATAAATTATTGTTGCTGTTGTTAATAATTATTATTACTCCTCATGCGCTGGTCTGGTGCCTGTGGGAAAGCTCTCCTCTTGTGGATAAAGCACTTTCTCTTTTTCTTTTAGGTTTTTTATTTTTTATTTTTATTTTTATTATTTTATTTTTTGTCCCTTGAAGGCCAGCCAAATTTAAATAACAATTCGACACACAGCTGCGAGGCATTTGCGAGCTTTTTTGCGGAGAAGGTCCTGTTGCTCCGCCATGACCTCCCTGCCAATTTGGATACAATAAAGGAACTGGAGGCCCCTCGACTGTCCTCGGGTCCAGTATTGGACCACTTTGACCGGATATCCCCAGCCGATGTGGACAGACTCCTCCGAGCTGGAAAGCCCACCACCTGTCCTCTTGACCCGTGCCCGTCCTGGCTGATTAGAGCGTGTCCAGACGAGGTGCGGGCCCCCCTGGGGGATATCATCAATTTGTCCCTTGGCACTGGGATATTCCCAGGGGAACTGAAGGAGGCAGTGGTGTGTCTGCTCTTAAAGAAAACATCATTAGATCCTTTAGATCTATCCAATTACCGCCCGGTTTCGAATCTTCCATTCCTGGGTAAGGTGATTGAGAGAGCGGTTGCTGAACAGCTTGGTAGGTTTCTGGATGAAACATCTGCTTTGGATCCATTCCAGTCCGGCTTCTGCGCTGGTCATGGGACCAAGACGGCTCTGGTCGCCCTAACAGATGATCTCCGCAGGCAGCTGGATCGAGGCGGGTCGGGGCTGCTGATTCTTCTAGATCTGTCAGCAGCCTTTGACATGGTCGATCACGAACTCCTGGACCACCGCCTTGCCGACGTGGGGATCCAGGGCACAGTCCTTCAATGGCTGCGCTCGTTTCTCTCTGGTCGGGGACAGAGGGTGGCGCTTGGGGGGGAATTGTCATCGCGCCACTCCTTGGTGTGTGGAGTGCCTCAGGGTGCAATTCTCTCCCCGATGCTTTTTAACATCTTTATGCGCCCCCTCGCCCAGCTTGTCCGGAGTTTTGGGTTGGGTTGCCATCAGTATGCTCATGACACCCAACTCTATCTGTTGATGGATGGCCATCCTGACTCGGCCCCAGACACACTGACCAGATGTTTGGAAGCTGTGGCTGGATGGTTACGTGGGAGCCGGTTGAAGTTAAATCCTTCGAAGACAGAGGTCCTCTGGCTGGGATGGGGCGATATGGGATTGAGGGGGCAACTCCCATCTCTTGCGGGGGTGCAATTAGTGCCAGCATCGTCCGTTAAGAGTTTGGGTGTAATCTTCGACACCTCCCTCTCCATGGAGGTGCAGATTACAGCTATAACAAAGGCGGCATTTTTTCATCTCCGCCAAGCTAAGCAGTTGGCCCTTTATCTCTCTCGCCCTGACCTAGCCACTGTGATCCATGCGACGGTCACCTCCAGACTGGATTATTGTAACTCGCTCTACGTGGGGCTGCCCTTGAGACTGACCCAGAAACTCCAGCGGGTGCAGAATGCCGTGGCGAGACTCCTTATGGGGTCTTCGCTGCGAGATCACATTCACCCGGTACTATACCAGCTGCACTGGCTCCCGGTGGAGTACAGGAGAAAGATACAGTGTTTATAGAGTGCTGGTTTTAACCTTTAAAGCCCTATACGGCCTAGGACCCTCGTACCTACGGGACCGCCTCTCCTGGTATGCCCCACAGAGAAACCTAAAGTCTGCCAATAATAACATCCTCAAGGTCCCAGGCCTCAGAGAGGTTAGGCTGGCCTCAACTAGAGCCAGGGCCTTCTCGGCTGTGGCCCCAATCTGGTGGAATGCTCTGTCACAAGAGACTAGGGCCCTGCGGGACCTGACATCTTTCCGCAGGGCCTGCAAGACAGAGTTGTTCCACCAGGCCTTTGGTCAGGGCGCAGCCTGACTCCCTCCTCTGGCAACCTGCACATAATTTTGCTTAATTGGTTGCCTTCAATTTGATTTAATTAATTTTTATAATGAAATATTTTTAGATTGTGTAACTATTTTACTGTTTGATTATTTGATTGTTGTTAGCCGCCCTGAGCCCGGCTTCGGCTGGGGAAGGGCGGGATATAAATAAATTTTATTATTATTATTATTATTATTATTATTATTATTATTATTATTATTATTATAATAATAAAACGGTTGCAAGTCAGCTTGGTTCTCTACTTGCCGCAGAACTCACGACGGAGAGAATCTGCGCCGTGATTCTCAATGAGAAAGATCGCCTTGCTGCAATAGATGTCAAAGACAGGGGGAGAGAAGCTCGGAGTTCTGACACCCCCACTGCTATTGCTAGTGAAGAACAGGCTGTTGCTTTGAACGTTGTCCATTGTTTCAATTGTGGACAGACTAGGCATCTTCAGCGGAATTGTAAGAAGCCATGTCAACACAAAGGAGCTAAGGGGAACTCTGCAAAGCCTGAAGCGTCAGGCAAAAGTCGTACCAAGTCCCAGGTGAAACCTGCAAAAGACTTCCGGTCAGCACCAGCGACAAATGGCGGATTCCCTCTGAGCTCCGGAGGGAATCGGCTCCACGGGGACAGGGTCTGACCGCTGCGGCGAAGCGGGACCCGAAGAAATCTCAGGCGGGGAAGCCTGAGAACTTGGAGACTCGGCGGGCTCCGTTTGCGCCCCCCTTTTTAAAGGCTCCGGAACGGAAAGGGAGTGTGTGGCGCGGAGAGCGCTGATTTCTTTCTGGACAATTGGAAGCTAAAGCAACTACCCGTGAGTAGGAGTAAGCAAGTAATTGGAAGAAAAATTTAGTTAATTTGGCACCGAAACGGGAAAGGCACAAACAGGAAGTCTGCCTCTTCCGACTTGTAAATAGATTAAAGTAAAGAGACTGTAAAGCTGTAACCCTGAAAGACGACTTTTAAAGGTCAAATCCAGCACCAAAAAAGACGACTCCCCTCCGGTTTGCAGGAGTGGAGGGGGGAGAACCGAGCATTATTTTACCTGCAAGAAAAGAGGGTGTAAATATATTTCTGCTGTCTCGGAAATCTGGGAACGGACTGCCTATGACAGGGAAGGTCGACCAGTGGGAAGAATTGTCTGCATGTTAAGGGTAAAGAATATTGACACTTTGAGAAAGATACAGTGTTTATAGATCTGCCTTTGACTATAAAGTAACTTTTTAGAGACACTGAAACTTTTCTAAAAGCATTGAAACTCTGGCTTTTGAGGGATATTGGAACTTTTAAGAACTATACTTGTTTTTAACAGTTGCATAGTGAAGTTGGAAGGGTGTCCCCCTAGAGGAGACTACGTTGTAACAACTATTTTGTCATCAAGTTACCAAGCTCTGGAAAATTACTTTGCAAAACAAACTCACCAAGCGTGTGACTGACCTTGGGCTTGTTATGGCAGATGGGAAAGGGAAGATAGAGCTGGTGAGTGGCATACAGGATAAAACTACCAGATCCGGCAGACAATACAAGACTGATATTACTTTTCAGAGAAGGGCCTCAACATCTGGAGCGGCAGGCACAGTAGGAGCTGCTGCTTCGCAAGTAAAATCAAAAGCTATGTCATCTGAAGAGCTATTGGCTCAGGCACTTGGCAAAATTGATGCATCTTTGGAAAAATTAGCCAAACAGGTTGCAGAGACAAATAAACAAGTAGCTGGGGCCTCAGCAAAAATAGATTTGAACACTCCAAGTATTAATGAACTGGGGAACAAGGTGAACTCCAATACACAGTCCATTGAAAAACTATTAGAGGAATCGGCCTCGACTCGACAGATTGCAGAGGAAGCTAAGGATATTGCAACTGCTGTTCAAGAGAAGATACCACCGGTATATAAGAAATTAGAGGATCATGACCTGACACTGTCTATGATTGAATTACAAAGAAAGGAGAGAAACCTAAGAATTAGAGCAGTACCTGAAAGTGAGAAAGACAACTTGATAGACTTCCTTACAAAGGAATTCACAGACTTTTGGCAACAAGACCTGGGGAAAGATGAATTCAAGATAGTGAGTGCATTTAGACTCTGCAAAAGACAAGGAAAGAACAGAGCAAGAGATTGTTTGATCACCTTAAGAACAAAAGAAGAAAGAGATAAAATCTTGAATCTGCACTACCAAAGAACCTTGGAAATTGAAGGCTCATTTGTTGAGTCCTTCAAGGATATACCTAAACACATTTTGGATATAAGGGCTTATTATAAAGATCTTGTCGGCCTACTTAGAAGAAATAAAATACTCTTCAGGTGGGAATTTCCCCAAGGTTTATCTTTTAAATACAAAGGAAGGAAAATAAGAATAAGGACAGTGAATGATAAAGACAAGTTTCTGAAAGATCACGAGGAGGACTTACAGAAGGAAGTGGAATCAGGAGAGGAGCTGACTGCATCAGGAAAAGGAATTCTAGACATAGCAAACTTGTCATTTGGATTCCCGGGCCCAGGGAAAGACACACCACCGACAGAAGAACAACAACAACTCGGTGCAGTTGGAGGGAAAGCTAAGTAACTTACCATGGCTCTGCAACTTTTAACCTGGAATTGTAATGGACTGAATTCCCCTCGGAAGAGGAAATCTGTTTTTCATGTATTAAGGAAAGAACAATTGGACTTGATTTGTTTAAAAGAAACACATGTAATGAGGCTACACAGGAAAATGCTTATTAATAAGAGATTGGGACAAGAATTTATTTCGTATGACAAAGTTAAAAAGAGAGGCTTGGTGATATATGCAAAGGAGAAATTGCTACCAAAATTTCATAGAATCATAGAATCATAGAGTTGAAAGAGACCACAAGGGCCATTGAGTCCAACCCCCTGCCAAGCAGGAAACACCATCAGAGCACTCCTGACATATGGTTGTCAAGCCTCTGCTTAAAGACCTCCAAAGTAGGAGACTCCACCACACTCCTTGGCAGCAAATTCCACTGTCGAACAGCTCTTACTGTCAGGAAGTTCTTCCTAATGTTTAGGTGGAATCTTCTTTCTTGTAGTTTGGATCCATTGCTCCGTGTCCGCTTCTCTGGAGCAGCAGAAAACAACCTTTCTCCCTCCTCTATGTGACATCCTTTTATATATTTGAACATGGCTATCATATCACCCCTTAACCTCCTCTTCTCCAGGCTAAACATGCCCAGCTCCCTTAGCCGTTCCTCATAAGGCATCGTTTCCAGGCCTTTGACCATTTTGGTTGCCCTCCTCTGGACACGTTCCAGTTTGTCAGTGTCCTTCTTGAATTGTGGTGCCCAGAACTGGACACAGTACTCCAGGTGAGGTCTGACCAGAGCAGAATACAGTGGCACTATTACTTCCCTTGATCTAGATGCTATACTCCTATTGATGCAGCCCAGAATTGCATTGGCTTTTTTAGCTGTCGCGTCACACTGTTGGCTCATGTCAAGTTTGTGGTCAACCAAGACTCCTAGATCCTTTTCACATGTACTGCTCTCAAGCCAGGTGTCCCCCATCTTGTATTTGTGCCTCTCATTTTTTTTTTGCCCAAGTGCAATACTTTACATTTCTCCCTGTTAAAGTTCATCTTGTTTGTTTTGGCCCAGTTCTCTAATCTGTCAAGGTCGTTTTGAAGTGTGATCCTGTCCTCTGGGGTGTTAGCCACCCCTCCCAGTTTGGTGTCATCTGCAAATTTGATCAGGATGCCCTTGAGTCCATCATCCAAGTCGTTGATAAAGATGTTGAATAAGACCGGGCCCAAGACAGAACCCTGTGGCACCCCACTAGTCACTCTTCTCCAGGATGAAGAGGAACCACTTATACCGAAAACAGAGACTGAAAAGACTCAACTTAAGAACTACCGTCCCATATCCTTATTAAATGTGGATTACAAAATTTTTGCTGATATTTTGGCTAAGAGGCTGAAAAAAGTACTGATTGAAGAGATTCATAAGGACCAAGCGGGTTTTCTGCCGGGAAGACATTTATCTGATAATCTGAGGAACGTAATTGACATTTTGGAAAAGTTAGAAGTGAATATAAACACTAAAGCAGTTTTGATATTCGTGGATGCAGAGAAAGCCTTTGATAATATATCTTGGAGTTTTATGAAAAAGAACTTGCAGGGTATGGGGGTAGGCCAAGGTTTTGAAAATGGTATAGGTGCAATATATTCTGAACAAAAGGCTAAATTAATTGTAAATAATGTGGTTACGGAACAATTTAAGATAGAAAAAGGAACACGACAGGGGTGCCCAATTTCCCCATTGCTTTTTATATCGGTCCTGGAGGTTCTGCTCAATATGATCGGAAGAGACCGGCAGGTTAAAGGTATACAGGTCGGAGCTAAACAATATAAATTGAGAGCATTTGCAGGTAACCTAGTTTTGACGTTACAGGAGCCAGAGTCTAGTACCAAAAGAGTATTAGAATTAATTCAAGAGTTTGGTCAGGTGGCAGGATTTAAATTGAACAAATTAAAAACTAAGGTTTTGGAGAAAAACTTAACATCATTGGAAAGAGAGAAGTTCCAGAATGAAACAGGTTTGACTGTGGTTAAGAAAGTGAAATACTTGGGGATTAATATGACAGCTAAAAATGGAAATTTGTTTAAAGATAACTATGAAAAATGCTGGACGGAAGTTAAAAAAGATTTAGAAATTTGGTCAAACTTGAAGCTTTCCTTGTTAGGTCGAATTGCTGTTATAAAGATGAATGTATTGCCAAGAATGTTATTTTTGTTTCAATCATTGCAAATTTTGGACAAAATGGACTGTTTCAAGAAGTGGCAGAGAGACATTTCTAGATTTGTCTGGCAGGGCAAGAAGCCCAAAATAAAATTTAAAATATTAACTGATGCAAAGGATAGAGGTGGATTTGCCCTGCCAGACTTTAAACTCTACTATGAATCAGCGGCATTTTGCTGGCTGAAAGAATGGCTGCTTCTTGAGAACACAGACATTTTGGATTTAGAAGGTTTTAATAACGTTTTTGGGTGGCATGCATACTTGTGGTATGACAAGGTTAAAGCACATAAAGCATTTAAAAATCATATTGTCAGAAGAGCATTGTTTAATGTCTGGATAAGATATAAAGATTTACTTGAAAATAAAACCCCAAGGTGGTTGTCACCGATGGAAGCAAAGGCCCAAAAAAGGCCAGTGAGGAATCTGTTTGACCGTATGCTCTTGGCTGAGTTTGACATCCAACAAATATGTGGGTAATTGAAGTCCCCCATTACTACTATCTCCCTTCCTTTTGCATGCTTGGCCATCTGTTCCAGGAAGGCATCATCTATGTCCTCCGTTTGGCTTGGGGATCTATAGTAAACTCCCACAATGAGGTCCCTGTTATTCTTCTCTCCCTTAATTTTGACCCAAATGCTCTCACTTTGGCTTTGAGCTTCTAAATCTTGGATCTCTTCACAGGTATACACATCCCTGACATATAACGCCACTCCTCCTCCTTTCTTGTCTGGTCTGTTTCTCTGAAATAGATTGTATCCCCCCATTATTACATTCCAATCGTGGGACTTATCCCACCAGGTTTCAGTGATGCCTATTATGTCATATTTAGTTTGCTGTACCAAGAGCTCAAGCTCATCTTGTTTATTTCCCATGCTTTGCGCATTAGTGTACAGACATTGAAGTCCATTAATCATTCCCCCGTGTCTCTTATTTAAGGATTTTTTCCTCCCACCACTAGGTCTGCGTGCTGTTTGCTCCATTTGGTCTATGACATTTGGATGATCATCTTCATCAATTGATAGACTCCTACCTTCAGGAGCACTGTCTCCCTCCCCCACATTAGTCAGTTTAAAGCCCTCCTGATGAGGTTTCTGAGCTTTTTGGCAAAAACATTTCTCCCAACCGTTGTGAGGTGCAGCCCATCACTTGCCAGAAGTCCATCTTCAAGAAACTGCAGTCCGTGATCTAAGAATCCAAACCGTTCCTGTTTACACCATTTGCGAAGCCAGCTGTTCACTTCCACTATTTTTCCCTCTCTCCCTGGGCCACGTCGTTCAACTGGGAGGACAGATGAGATGACAATTTGTGCATTTAGTTGCTTCAATTTCCTGCCGAGGGCCTCGTAGTCTCTTTTGATCTTCTGGAGGCTATTGCTTGCAGTGTCATTGGTTCCCACATGAACCAAGAGGAAGGGGTATTTGTCAGTGGGTTTTATGATTCCTTGCAGTCGTTCAGTTACATCTTGGATCTTAGCCCCGGGGAGTCAGCACACTTCCCGAGACATCTTGTCAGGCCCACAGATCACTGCTTCTGTTCCCCTCAGTAGGGAATCCCCTATCACCACTACACGCCTCCTCTTAGGTTTGGTCGGGGTTCTTCCGTGAGCTGTCCGTTCCAAGGTCGCCTGCACATTCCCTGAGGACTGACTTTGCTGCTCGTCTTCATATACCTGATCGACTGTAATGAGGGAGAGATCCTCAAATGGAGTCTGCTCTTCGTCTTCCATGCTAGGGGAGAGGACCTCAAAGCGATTGTGTATTTCTAAACAATCAGAGCGAACCCTGGGCCTCCTACTTCTTTGAGTCATGTTTCTCCATATATCTGGCTCCTGTGTTGGTGAACTAGCCTCCTTCTCAGGGGAGTCCCCTGTCTCCTCCTTGGTGGAGACGGTGTGCTCTGTTGCTTCCAAGAAGAGCTCCAGCTCTCTAATTCTTTGGAGCGTAGCTACACGTTCTTCCAGTTGCTGGACTTTGTCTTTTAAGAGGGCAATCAACATGCAATTGCTACAGGTAAAGCTGCCTGAACCTTTGGCAAGATGGCAAACATTGCGCAGGAACCGCAGGCGACTGCAGCTGTTCCCTCCCCCTCCATCTTGAGAATGTGTCATTGGGGGTGGCTACAGCGGTCCTCCATCATAAAAAGTGTGAAGACAGGACAAATAACTCCTCCCACAAAAAAACCCTAGGTCTCCCCCAACGAACGTTTGAGACTAGCTCCCCTAAATCTACACGATGGATCAAACTGCGCGCGCTGCTGCCCTGCAAGCTCTGATAAGCTCTTCCCACAGCTAATCACCTGCCTCAACAGAAACCCTGCCCCCTCTGACCTTTGCACAGGGAGAACAGCTAATCAGCCACAAAGAAACACACACACACAAGAAAACCCTTTTTGCTCTTTCTTCAACTGCTGCCCTGCGAACGGCGATCTGGCACTTCTCCCTCTTTACCTTGAGCGCGGCCTCCTGGAACCTGGTCAGTACGGTGTGGAGGCGCTCGAACAGCTGCTGGTGTGAGTCTGCGGACACCAAGACATCATCAAAATATGGTACCATGCCCGGAAGCCCTTGCAGGAGACGCTCCATAAGGCTTTGGAAGATCCCAGGAGCCACATTTACTCCAAACTACAAACGGCGGCAACAGAATGCCCCTCGGTGGGTGACGATTGTCGGGGCTTCAGCGGTGGCATCATCGACGGGCAGTTGTTGATGGGCTTGGGCAAGGTTCAGCTTAGCAAAGACCTTACCCTCATCCAAGGAACGCAGCAGGTGTTGAACAATAGGAACCGGGTAAGCGTGCTGCTGAAGTGCCTTGTTGATTGTGCACTTGTAGTCGGCGCAGATTCTCACCAACCCATCCGGCTTGACAGGCGTGATGATGGGGGTTTCCCACTTGGCGTGGTCAACTGGCTCCAAAACTCCTTGGGCGATCAGCTTGTCCAATTGTTCATCCACCTTAGCCTTGAGAGCAAAGGGAACCCGGTGTGGCTTTAGCTTGATGGGGGCGACTTGTGGATCAAGGCTAAAGGAGATGGGCGTACCTGTATATTGCCCCAAGTGCCGTCAAAAACCTCAGCAAAGTCTTTGACCAGATCCTCAGTCTCTGCGTTAGAGATGCAGTTGATGCTGGTGACTTCCATCAAACCAGTCTAGCCCTAGGAGGCTTGGCCGCTGACCTTCGACCACCACCAGTCAGAGCAGGCCTGAAAAATCCTTGAAGGTGATCTGGAACTGGCCAACGCCTACCACGGGAATGTTGTTTCCCTGGTAGTCTCTCAGGTGTACACGGTGAGAGTCGAGTTGCCTTTTAGACACTCTGGGTACCAGTCTTTTGATGGTGCTCCAAGACACGATGGTGTTGGGAAACTGCCAGGGAGATAACGTCCATCTGAGCCCCCAAGCCGGAGTTCTGGACATCCATCGGCCTCCCGTAGTCACGCAGATCCAACAGTTAGGGACACGAAGCCTTAGAAATTCCTAGCCAGGCTGCATTCCTAGGCTGGTGCACCCTCTTTCAGCAGAAAGCACAGTCAAAAGCTTGCATCACAGAAGAGCATAATTTACAGACTTTATTAGCGTTTAACAGAACAAAAGAAAACGTAACCGTTCTGTGTCAGCATATCTGGCCGACTGACAAAAACGAAAGGAATATTAGAACAAAAACATCCTGTGATCAGGACATGCGCAGACTCTGTGACTCCCCAAAGCCTGCTCCCTTTAAGGTGGAACGGAAATATCCTAACATCCTCCCCCTTTCCGTGTAACCTGTTGTACCTGTGGTTCACCCAATTGCAACCTTTGTACATAAACCTTAAGTTGTTCTTTCTTAACAACCTTAGACAACAGATCAGCAGGAATCTCATTTCCTGCCATGTAGGACACCTGAATCAGTCCTTTCTGAATACACTCTCTTGCACGATGTAGCTTAATCTGCAAGTACTTGGTTCTCTGCTTGCAACTCTCGGAGTTCAGCAAAGCCAAACACGATCTATTGTCTTGATACACTTGTATAGGACATTTCACAGACACCCTGATGTCCTTAAACAGTTGCATCAACCATTCACAATCCATGAGTGAAAATGACAGAGCATTGAGTTCTGCTTCACAGGAACTTAGGCTCACTGTTGTCTGCTTCTTGCACAACCAGTCAAACAGGCAGTGGTTGTACATGTAGCATACTCCAGAAGTGCTTGTACCATCCGTGGTGTCACTTCCAAAACTTGCATCAGCAAAGATTTCAAGACCTCCAGTCTTCTGACTGGTGAACCTCAGCCTGTAGTGCATAGTCCCTTTCAAATAGCGGGCTATGCGCTTCAGAGCTTTCCAATCCTGAACTGTAGGATTGTTGGCATGTCTGCTAAGCAGATTACAGCTTACAGCTATGTCAGGTCTTGAACATCTGGCAATGAAATTCAGCTTGCCTAGAATGCATCTGTACAGCGTTGTGTCAGAAAACGCTTCAGCAGTACTGTCTACCTGGTAACCTGTCACCATCGGTGTGTCTGCTGGGTTTGCATCAACCAAATTCAACCTGGTTAACACATCAGCAATTTTCTGTGTTTGGTGTACCAGAAAATTACCTGCTTGGTCCTTCTCCACCTGCAGAGAAAGATAGTTGGATACCTCACCAAGATCCTTCGTGTCAAAGTGCTCCTTCAGCTGAGCTAGGGTGCTTTGATAAAAAGCCTGATTCTTCCAAAACATCAGAAGATCATCAACAAAACATAAACAATACAGTTTGTTTTGCCCCTCCTCTTTGACAAACACACATGGATCAGCTTTGCCCTGGTGAAAACCTAGAGAAAGCAATGTCTCAGTGAGTTTTGTGTTCCAACACCTGGCACTCTGCTTAAGACCATATAAGGATTTCCGCAGTTTACAGACCATTCCCTTCTGTATCTGCATCCCATCAGGTGGAAGCATGTACAGCTGTTCATTCAAAATCCCGTACAAAAAAGCTGTATTAATGTCGTGGTGGGAAACATGCAGTTTCTCCTCCGCAGCGACCTTGAGCATCAGCCGAATGCTCTCATATTTGACTGTGGGAGAGTAGGTCTCGTGGTAATCCTGTCCTGGTACCTGTGAAAAACCTCTGGCAACCAATCTGGCTTTGTGTCTGACTACCTTGCCATTCTGGTCTGTCTTGGCCTTGAAGACCCATTTGCTGCCAACTAGTCTCATTCCTGGGACTACCGGTACCAGTTCCCAAGTTTGGTTCCTGTTCAAGGAATCAACTTCAGCCTTCATGGCATTAAGCCAAGGCTCAGCATCTTTAGAGGTTAACTCCTGAACCTCTTTGAAGCTTGAAGGTTCCCATACCTTCTCTGAGCTACTAAGAACAGCAGTTGCTGTCTTAGCAAACTCATCAGCATACCTCTTTGGAGGTCTGCCCTTGGTCGCCCTTTCAGACCTACGTACTAGACGCAAGTCTTCTGGACTCATCTCCTCTTTCTTAGGAGAAAAGTGACCAATGGTGAACAGTGGTTCTTCCAGTTCATTGTCAGACGCATCAGATGGTCTGACTGAGGCCTTTGCACTCTGGTAGTCTGCTGTGTCATCACTGTCACTGACACCAGCAGCAGCAGCAGCAGCAGCGCCGCCCACTGAACTGGAATCCGAACTCTGATCATCATCATCATCATCATCATCATCATCATCATCCTCATCCTCATCCTCATCAGCAGCAGCTTTCTCATCTTTAGCTGCTTGCTTGACATCACCTTCATCCTCCTCTGGGTAACTCTGGAAAATTCCCACATTTCCCCCCCACTTAGGATTGTACTCAACACTCCTTGTGAACTTAATGGACTTAGAGTCAGTCATCCATACCCTGTATGCACCTTTTTCGTACCCCATGAACAAACCATGTGCCCCACGCTTCCCAAGCTTGTTGGTTTGTTGTGTGCGTACCCACATGTCCGAACCAAAAATTCTCATGTGTTTGGTGTTGGGTTTCTTGCCAAACATCTTCTCATAGGGGGTACAACCAATGGGTGATGACAATCTGCGATTATAACTGTAAACCAAATTCCCCAAAGCTTCCCCCCAAAACTTATCAGGGAGATTGGCATCATGCAACAAGGTTTTTATTCCTTGCAGCAATGTTTGATTTGCTCTCTCCGCAAGACCATTCATCCATGGCGATCTGGGCGTTGACATGTCATGCTGGATTCCCTTCTCAGTCAGGAAAGCTTCAAACTGCTGAGAAGTAAACTCCCCGCCCCGATCAGTAAACAAGCAAGAAATACGTTTACCGTGCACATTTTCCAACCAAGCACAGAATTCCTTAAACTTCGGAAACGCTTGTGATTTCTGTTCGAGCAAATACACATGAATGTACCTGGAAAAGGAATCAATTAGAATCATGAAGTACCTTGCTCCTCCTATAGAGGGCGCAAGTGGACCAACCAGGTCCGCATGCACTAGCTGGTAGGGTTTGGAAGCCTGCCTGCTAGACTCCTTGCCTTTTGGAGCAACCTTCACCTTGTTCTCTGCACAAGATACACATTTCATGTGAAATTTACAGGGTTTGATGTTCAAACCTTCAACCACCTCTGGCATCTTGGCCAGTGCCTTCCAAGAGAGGTGACAAAACCTTCGATGTGCATCATGAATGCAACCTGCATGAAGAACTTTGTTAGTTTGTGCAACACAACAAGAATCAGCATTTGATACAACAGCAGTGTCATCATAAGTTATATGGAACAATCCATCCATAAACTTTGCATGCAAATAGTCCTCTTTGCCTTTACTGATGACACAGACGCTCCTCTTGAAGGAAATCTGAAAACCACGCCCAGTAAGCTGTGGGACACTCAACAAGTTGCTTGCAGCTCCTGGAACATACAGTACACCGCTGATGGTTGTGTGCAAACTTGCAAGTTTCACAGTCCCTTCTCCTGCAATTTGCAACGTCCTTCCATCAGCCAGGTGGATCTCACCTTCCTGAGGCTTGAAGGAGATAAAGAGATGCCGATCCTTCGAAATGTGGCGCGTACAGCCTGAATCCACAACAAAGCTGCCTTTGGCTGTTGGAGCAGTCTTTACAGCAAGCAAACCCTTGTTTTGCACTGGTGTGGGCTTTTGCAGCTTGCCCCCCTGCTGCTCCTGGCCACCAGACGTGCCTTTAGCCTTTGGTGAAGCTGTGCCAGCAAGCAATGCTTTGTTTTTCTCTGACGCGGGCTCTTCACCCTCCCTCTGCTCCTGGCCATCTGCAGGTGTCTGCCTGTGGCTCTGTTTACCTTTGCCTTTCCGGCGTCTGCAAAGGCGATGGCCTTGGTTCTCACGAGAACCAGAGCTCTCAGCTGCCGACTCCTTGGCTCCCCCTGGAGGCTGGAATGCTGCCTGGGATGACGTGACGGTCAGCTCCCCCTGCAGCTTGCAACCGGTGCCCTCAGCATCCCTGGACTCAATCGCATTCTGGGAAACAGCTAGGACCTCCGATGCAGTCAAACTCTGGGCTGGGATTATTGGCTTGTGAGCTTTCAACAAATCAGACCACATTCCACGTGCAGTGGTGTTGCCAGCCAGCGTCTTAATTTCCTCAAGAGATACGGATAGGACAATTACGTCAATCGCTTTCGAATTCTGCGATTTCCATCTCTCTGTCAGAGGAACTGGGGGGGCTTCAGAAACAACATGCCACACCCCAAACTGACGCAGCAAAGATTCACACCATTTTGCCCAAGTTTCATAATTCTGCCCATGTAACTTAGGACACTGAGTATCCCCATCAGCTTGGGAAAACTCCATTTCAGCTTTTTACTTGAGCCGTGAGCCCTATGCCTTCAAAGACTCGTTATCTTGGCAGCTCATTTATCATGAAGCCTTTCTGGCTCGGCTCCCAGGCCAATTAATCTGCCGGAGATGAAAGACTCCTTGCGAGGTAAAACAGAAAAGCGTCCGTCCCTTTCGCTTTTCCCCCCTTCATACCTCTCAAACGCAGTCTGTTGCAGCTTTACTCTCCTGTAGGTGCCGTGAATCTGGGCCCATAACCTTGTTGTTGGGAAACTGCCAGGGAGATAACGTCCATCTGAGCCCCCAAGCCGGAGTTCTGGACATCCATCGGCCTCCCGTAGTCACGCAGATCCAACAGTTAGGGACACGAAGCCTTAGAAATTCCTAGCCAGGCTGCATTCCTAGGCTGGTGCACCCTCTTTCAGCAGAAAGCACAGTCAAAAGCTTGCATCACAGAAGAGCATAATTTACAGACTTTATTAGCGTTTAACAGAACAAAAGAAAACGTAACCGTTCTGTGTCAGCATATCTGGCCGACTGACAAAAACGAAAGGAATATTAGAACAAAAACATCCTGTGATCAGGACATGCGCAGACTCTGTGACTCCCCAAAGCCTGCTCCCTTTAAGGTGGAACGGAAATATCCTAACATCTGGACAGGGCAGACCCAGTGTCAATCTCCATGTCACATGGAGCTCCTTCAATGAGCACCGTGACGTTTAGCTTGCGTCGCGTAGGCGAGTCGGTTTGGCCAATAGTGGTTCCAGACGGGCAGTGGCAGTTGGTGAGAGCGAAACAGCTTTCCTTGGCGGACTGGAGTGAAGACTTGGACTTGTGAGGCAGTGAAGGGGGGGTGCCGGACGGAGCCAATCGGCAGACCTTAGCAATGTGGCCCCTTCTGGAACACTTCCGACAGATGGCATCTCTGAATCGACACTTGGCACGGGAATGGTTGCCTCTGCAGCCGGCATATTCCGATTGACCTTTGGACTTCTGTTGGAACTTCCTGCGCTCCCGCTTTATCTGGTGCACGTCATCGTCTTCACTGGAGGATGCCTCATCACTGCTGGCCTCTTCATGATGCACTGGAACTGGCTTCCTAGCAAGACGTGGGCTGCTGGCTTGAGGATCAGCAGCTTCCGAGGCCACGGCCTCCTCAATGGCTTTCTGCAGCGTGAGGTCTGGTTTGGCGAGGAGACACCGTTGCAGACAGATGTCCCAGACCCCGCAGGCGAATCGATCCATCAGGGCATCGTCTAAGTCTCAGAACTTGCAGTGCATTGCAGCCTGTCGCAGGGTGGTGGTGTAGTTGTTGATTGACTCCCCCGCTGCCTGGTTCCGGTGGTAAAACGCATGGCGGGCAGCAATCTTGGATGGCTTTGGCGCGTAGTGGTTGCGGAGCTTCTCTTGAATCGTGTCCCACGGAGCTGCCTGGACTGCTTCAGGTGCAAGCTGCTTCAGGTGCAAGCAATGCTCAGGCCATCTCAAACACCTCAGGCCCACAGAGGATTCTTCTTTCTATGTAGATGGAACCCAAAACAACCTGTTTTGCTTTGTTTAGCCTTATTACACTTCGCTTTGCTATTTGTGGGTGAATGAACAATTTGTTCAGGACCTGAGACAGTGGTGGGCAACCCAAATTCCCTTCTAAATTCCCTTCCTGGCAGGAACTACATGGTACAGCGCTGCAGATCTATGCTCTGCATTCTTCAGTCTCCCTCTAGCCCCTGAGAGTCAATTCCTCTTCGCCTTCACCTGGGGACCTAGTTAACTAACCTGGACCAGACTACCCCAGGGTTATGCGGAATCACCCGCTATATTTTCTGCAATATTACACCAGGATTTACAGGATGTACATCTGTCTGGTCTACCTATCTGCTCTATGTAGACAACATTTTAATATGTTCTACCAGCGAGGAGGCGTGTAAATTATTATATTTTTTTATATAATATTTTTTATTGCAATTTTTTCCAGATAAAGACACAGTCAGCTATACAAAGAAACAAGAACAAAGAGAAAAGAAAAAAGAAAAAATCGTCATTTCAGAACTTTTTTCAATCTTCTACCGGACTTCCCCACATCTCCCTCACCATGCATTCTTAACAATAAAAATATCAGCAAATTATAACCTTGTTTCATGCGTTCCTTTTGTACTTTCAGATAGTTGCTTTTTGTGTTTAAATTCCTTATTATCAATTTACTCTAAAAACAAATGTTATTTTAAACATTAGTCCTTTCATTAATATAATTTAGTTTCATAAACCGTCCAATCTCGTTGCTGGAGCTAGCCTTTCAAAATCATGCGAAATCTTATAATTCATATAACTTATAAAGTTTTTGCAGATAGTCCTTAAATTTTTGCCAATCCTCCTCCATTGCTTCTTCTCCCAAATCTCGGATCCTGGCAGTCATCTCAGCCAGCTCCATATAGTCCATCAATTGCGTTTGCCACTCTTCCAGTGTGGGCAAATCTTGAGTCTTCCAATATTTGGCGATAAGAATTCTTGCTGCTGTGGTTGCATACATAAAAAACGTTCTATCCTTCTTTAACACCTTTTGGCCGACAATGCCCAGGAGGAAGGCCTCTGGTTTCTTAGGAAAGGTGTACTTAAACACCTTTTTTAACTCATTGTAGATCATTTCCCAGAAGGCCTTCACTTTTGGACAAGTCCACCAAAGGTGAAAAAATGTCCCTTCAGCCTCCTTGCATTTCCAGCATTTATTATCAGACAAATGGTATATCTTAGCAAGCTTGACTGGGGTCATGTACCACCTGTATATCATTTTCATAATGTTTTCTTTCAAGGCATTACATGCCGTAAACTTCATACCGGTGGTCCATAACCTTTCCCAGTCTTCAAACATAATGTTGTACCCAATGTCTTGAGCCCATTTTATCATGGCTGATTTAACTGTCTCATCCTGAGTGTTCCATTTAAGCAGCAAGTTATACATTCTCGATAATACCTTGGTCCTTGGTTCTAACAGTTCTGTCTCTAGTTTCGATTTTTCCACCTGGAATCCTATTTTTTTATCCAACTTAAAAACCTCTTGAATTTGAGCATAATGGAACCAATCTTGCACCTTATTCTTTAGTTTTTCATAGCTCTGCAACCTCCAATTATCTCCAATTTTTTCTACTATTTCCCAATATTTCAGCCAACCGGCCTCCATATTGGGTTTTTTTCGGGCCTTAGCCTCCACTGGTGATAGCCACCTCGGGGTCTTACTTTCTAGTAAGTCTTTATATTTTGTCCAGACCATAAATATTGCTTTTCTGACAATATGGTTTTTGAACATTTTATGGGTTTTTACCTTGTCATACCACAAATACGCATGCCATCCTAACGAGTTATTAAAACCTTCCAGATCTAGGACATCAGTGTTCTCTAAAAGCAACCAATCTTTCATCCAGCAGAAGGCTGCAGCTTCATAATATAACCTTAAGTCTGGCAGGGCAAACCCCCCTCTTTCTTTTGCATCAGTTAGTATTTTAAATTTTATTCGGGGCTTTTTGCCCTGCCAAACAAACTTTGAGATATCCTTCTGCCACTTTCCAAAACATTCCACTCTGTCCAAGATCTGTAGGGTTTGAAACAAAAACAACATCTTTGGCAATACGTTCATCTTTATAGCTGCGATTCGGCCCAACAAGGAAAGTTTCAGTCTTGACCAAGTTTCTAGGTCTTTTTTAACTTCTGACCAACATTTTTCATAGTTATCTTTAAATAAATTCAAATTTTTGGAAGTCAAGTTAACCCCCAGGTATTTCACTTTTTTAACCACATTTAACTCTGTTTCCCTCTGAAACCCATCTGTTTCTGAAGATGTCAAGTTTTTTCCCAAAACTTTGGTTTTTTGTTTATTCAACTTAAATCCCGCCACCCGACCAAACTCCTGAATCAGTTCTAAAACTCTTTTTGTACTAGATTCTGGCTCCTGTAATGTTAAAACCAAATCATCTGCAAAAGCTTTCAGTTTATATTGTTTCGCTCCGACCCGTACTCCTTGTACCAGCCGGTCCTCCCTAATCATATTCAAGAGCACCTCCAGGACTGAAATAAATAATAGGGGGGAGAGAGGGCACCCCTGCCGTGTTCCTTTTTCAATTTGGAACTCTTCTGTCACCACATTGTTCACTATTAACTTAGCTTTTTGTTCTGAATAAATTGCTTCTAAACCATTTTCAAACCCCCGTCCCACTCCCATCCCTTCCAAGTTTTTCTTCATAAACTTCCAGGAAATGTTGTCAAAGGCCTTCTCCGCATCAATAAAAATTAACACTGCTTTAGTGTTGATGTTAGTTTGTAAAAGTTCCAAAATGTCAATAATATTCCTAGTGTTGTCAAACAAATGTCTGCCTGGGAGAAAGCCTGCCTGGTCCTTGTGAATTACTTCATTTAATACCTTTTTAAATCTACTCGCCAAAATGTCTGCAAATATTTTGTAATCCACATTTAGGAGTGAGATGGGACGGTAGTTCTTAAGCTGATTCTTTTCAGTTTCCACTTTAGGTATCAATGTAATGAAAGCTTCTTTCCACGTTTCCGGTGCCCTCCCTCCCTCCATGATCTGATTACAAACCTCCATTAGTGGTTGTGTCAAATAATTTTTTAATATCTTATAATACTTGGAGGTAAGTCCATCTGGGCCTGGAGATTTGCCCAGCTGCATATTTTGAATGGCATCCTCAATTTCCTGTTGTGTTATTCTATAGTTCAAGATTGATCTCTTCTCCTGAGATAGTTTTGGTAGGCCATTTGCTTTTAAAAATTGATCCATCTCAAACACTTCCTCGGGTCCTTGCGTGTACAGTTTTTTAAAATATTTCTGGAAACACTTTCTAATTTCATCTGGTTTCTGAATGTTTTTCCCTTCAACCTCTAGATTGGTAAAGGTAAAGGTAAAGGTACCCCTGCCCGAACGGGCCAGTCTTGACAGACTCTGGGGTTTGTGCGCCCATCTCACATCTATTGGCCGGGGGCCAGCGCTGTCCGGAGACACTTCCGGGTCACGTGGCCAGCGTGACAAAGCTGCATCTGGCGAGCCAGCGCAGCACACGGAACGCCGTTTACCTTCCCGCTGGTAAGCGGTACCTATTTATCTACTTGCACCCGGGGGTGCTTTCGAACTGCTAGGTTGGCAGGCGCTGGGACCGAGCAGCGGGAGCGCACCCCGCCGCGGGGATTCGAACCGCCGACCTTTCGATCGGCAAGCCCTAGGCGCTGAGGCTTTAGCCCACAGCGCCACCCGCGTCCCCCCTCTAGATTGGTAACATAGTTCAATTTTTGTCTCTTTTTCAACTGCCATGCTAGCAGTTTCCCACATTTATTTGCTGATTCAAAAGATCTTTGTTTCATTTGTTTAATTTTCCATTCCACTTCTTGATTTGTCAATTTCTGGTGGTGGTGGAATTTAATTTCTCTTAGAATCTCTTTTGATTTTGGTTTTAATCTCAATTTTTTCTCTCCGTCTCTTATCTTCTCTAATATCTTATCCTTTTTTCCATTCCAGAGTTTTT
Source organism: Podarcis bocagei (assembly GCF_964188305.1). Taxonomy (NCBI): domain Eukaryota; kingdom Metazoa; phylum Chordata; class Lepidosauria; order Squamata; family Lacertidae; genus Podarcis; species Podarcis bocagei. The sequence continues at coordinate 67,175,427 of NC_138131.1, forward strand.
TCTTGATCGTATTCTGTTGTATCAGAAACCCTCTCATTACAGCTTTACTTGCGTCCCCGATTGTTCTCTTTTCCACCGAGGTGTTCAAATTGATTTCAAAATAGTCCTTTAAAGTTTTTTGGGCCTTCTTTACAATCTCTTGATCTCTTAGTAGGTTGTCATTCATTTTCCATCTGAAGGAACCGGCTGGAGTAAGTCTCAATTCCATTTTCAAAGCGTTATGGTCGGAGCAAGTCTTTGGGCAGATTTCCACTCTTCTTTTTTTTTTTTTTTTTTATAAGAAATTTTTATTGCGTTTCTTTCCATAGGTTAACAGATTTGTTTACATAGCAACATGCAAGAAACATTTTTTATATATAGAGAAAAGTAGAGAAAAAGAAGAAAAAATTAAGAAACTTTCATAACGTCCTTCAACAATTCGCTTTTGGACCTCCTCACATCCTCTCGGCATTGCATTCATTGTTCTAGCCAGTTCAGCAATTTGTTATCTTGTTTCCCATCTTATTATACCTTTAAATTTATTATGTTACCAATTTTGAAAATTTGTAATTTAGTTTTAACACTCTTAATAAACATAATATTTTGTTTCTAATTTGTCTCATTTTTTTTCCCCATCAATACTTACTTTATCGTTTACTTAAATAAATTGCAGAAGCATAACGTTTCTTAATCGTGCACAATCTTAACATTCAAACAACTTATAATATTTTTGCAAATAGTCCTTAAATTTTTTCCAGTCCTCCTCCATTGTTTCCTCGCTCAGATCTCGAATTCTGCCAGTCATTTCTGCCAACTCCATGTAGTCCATCAGCTGCGTCTGCCAGTCCTCCAGTGTGGGTAAATCTGGTGTCTTCCAGAACTTTGCGATAAGAATCCTAGCTGCTGTGGTTGCATACATAAACAAGGTTCTATCCTTCTTTGGCACCTTCCGGTCCACCATGCCCAGAAGAAAAGCCTCTGGTTTCTTAGAAAAGGTATATCTAAATACCTTTTTCAGCTCATTATGTATCATTTCCCAAAAGGCCTTTACTTTCGGGCAGGTCCACCAGAGGTGAAAGAATGTCCCTTCTGCCTCCTTACATTTCCAACACTTATTATCAGAAAGATGATATATTTTAGCCAACTTGACTGGGGTCATGTACCACCGGTATACCATTTTCATAATGTTCTCTTTCAAGGCACTACATGCCGTGAATTTCATACCGGTGTTCCATAACCTTTCCCAGTCCTCAGACATAATGTTGTGTCCTACATCCTGTGCCCATTTTATCATAGCAGATTTAACTGTCTCATCCTGTGTGTTCCATTTAAGCAGCAAGTCATACATCCTCGAAAGTACCTTAGTCTTTAGTTCTAGTAACTCCGTCTCCAGTTTCGATTTCTCCAACTGGAAACCCACTTTTTTATCCATTTTAAATACCTCTTGAATTTGAGCATAGTGTAACCAATCTCGCACCTTATTTTTTAGTTTGTCCTGGCTTTGGAGCTTCCAATTATCTCCAACTCTTTCAATCAGTTCCCAATATTTTGGCCAGTAGGCCTCCATATTGGGCCTCTTTTTAGAGATCTTGGCTTCCACTGGTGATAACCACCTCGGGGTCTTGCTTTCTAATAAGTCCTTGTACTTCATCCAGACGGCAAAAATTGATTTTCTGACAATATGGTTTTTAAACAATTTATGAACCTTCGCCTTGTCATACCACAAGTATGCATGCCAACCATAAACATTGTCAAACCCTTCCAGATCTAGGACATCGGTGTTTTCCAACAAAAACCAATCCTTCAACCAGCAGAAGGCTGCAGCCTCATAGTACAACCTTAGATCCGGCAGGGCAAACCCCCCTCTTTCTTTTGAGTCAGTTAGTATTTTAAATTTAATTCGGGGCTTTTTGCCCTGCCAGACAAACTTAGATATATCCTTCTGCCATTTTCCGAAACATTCCATTCTGTCCACGACCTGGAGGGTTTGAAATAAAAATAACATTTTTGGCAGAACACACATCTTTATAGCTGCGATTCGGCCTGACAAGGTAAGTTTCAATCTTGACCAAATATCCAAGTCTTTTTTAATCTCCGACCAACATTTTTCATAATTATCTTTAAATAGGTTTAAATTTTTGGTGGACAAAGATACCCCCAGGTATTTCACTTTTTTAACCACACTTAACTCTGTCTCTTTCTGGTACCCCTCTATCTCTGTAGGCGTCAAATTTTTGGCCAAAACCTTAGTTTTTTGTTTGTTTAGCTTGAATCCCGCCACCCGACCAAACTCCAAAATAAGTTCAAGAACTCTTTTTGTGCTAGATTCTGGCTCCTGTACTGTAATAACTAGGTCATCTGCAAAAGCTTTCAATTTGTATTGTTTCGCTCCGACCACTATACCCTGCACCAACTGGTCCTCTCTGATCATATTCAGCAATACCTCCAGAACAGAAATAAATAAGAGAGGGGATAAAGGGCACCCCTGTCGTGTCCCTTTTTCAATTTGAAGTTCCTCCGATACCACATTGTTCACTATCAATTTAGCTTTTTGTTCTGAGTAGATTGCTTCTAGTCCATTTTCAAACCCCCGTCCCACTCCCATCCCTTCCAAGTTTTTCTTCATAAACATCCAAGAAATATTGTCAAATGCTTTCTCCGCATCAATAAAGATTAAAGCAGCCCTTGTGTTTCTAATTCGCAACAACTCCAGTATATCAATAATGTTCCTGGTGTTGTCAGACATATGTCTGCCAGGGAGAAAGCCTGCTTGGTCCTTGTGAATTACTTCATTTAGTACATTTTTAAGTCTATTTGCTAAAATGTCTGCAAATATTTTGTAATCCACATTCAGGAGTGAGATGGGACGGTAATTCTTAAGCTGAGTCTTTTCCCTTTCTGACTTGGGAATCAATGTGATGAATGCTTCTTTCCACGTTTCCGGTGCCTTTCTCCCCTCCATGATCTGGTTACAAACCTCCAACAACGGTTGTATCAAGAAGTCCTTCAGAGTCTTATAATATTTGGAGGTAAGTCCATCCGGGCCTGGAGATTTGCCCAGCTGCATGTTCTGGATGGCACCTTCAATTTCCTGTTGAGTTATCTTGCTGTTAAGAATTGATCTTTTATCTTGACTTATTTTAGGTAGTCCATTTATCCTCAAAAATTGATCTATTTCCGGTTCTTTCTGATTTCCACTCTTCTAGTCTTAGGAGCCAGCCCTCTAGTTGTCCAAATTTGGTCGATTCTTGTCCATGACAGGTGGGCCTCAGAAAAGAAGGTTCCTTCTTTACCTAAGGGGTTTCTTGTCCTCCAGATATCAATCAAATCCATATTGTCGGTTAGTTCAAAAAAAGTTTTTGGTAGTCTGCCTTCCTTGGTTAAGTTTTGGTTTTGTGACTTATCCATATAGGTAGAAACCACCCCGTTCATATCTCCCATCATAATGATGTTGGAATAATCCAGATAGTCCAGCAATGTCTCATGTAGCTTCTTGTAAAATTCCGATTTCCCCTCATTTGGTGCATAAATTCCTAATATCAAAACTTTTTCTCCTTGAGTTTGTATCTCAATTGCCAAAATTCTTCCTTGTTCATCTTTAAACAAAAATTTCGGTGACAAGTTCTCCTTAGCATAGATCACCACGCCTCTCTTTTTAACTCTATCTGATGAAATAAATTCTTGGCCTAGTCTTTTGTTGATTAACACTTTCCTGTGGAGTCTAGTCACATGTGTTTCCTGCAGACAAATAATATCCAAGTGTTCTTTTTTCAAGATATGAAAGATCCTTCTTCTTTTTTCCGGGGAATTTGCTCCATGAATATTCCAACTATACAGCTGCAGAGACATCCTGAATCAATCTGTTGTTTCTCTTTATGGGGTGTCCTTCTTTTCGTCCGAACCCGGGGGTGTGGGAGTTGGTACTATACCAGGCTGTGACGGTGGCCAAGGAATTGCTGCTCCCTTCTGCAAGTCCTCTCCGTAGTCGTGCAGGAACTTCTTGTTGTCTTCTATTGTTTTAATTTTAACTTTCTTTCCTTTATAGTTAAAGGATAGGCCTTGGGGAAACTCCCACCTGTAAGGGATCGCGTTGCCTCTCAGGAGTCTTTACCGGTGGTAAAACGCATGGCGGGCAGCAATCTTGGATGGCTTTGGCGCGTAGTGGTTGCGGAGCTTCTCTTGAATCGTGTCCCACGGAGCTGCCTGGACTGCTTCAGGTGCAAGCTGCTTCAGGTGCAAGCAATGCTCAGGCCATCTCAAACACCTCAGGCCCACAGAGGATTCTTCTTTCTATGTAGATGGAACCCAAAACAACCTGTTTTGCTTTGTTTAGCCTTATTACACTTCGCTTTGCTATTTGTGGGTGAATGAACAATTTGTTCAGGACCTGAGACAGTGGTGGGCAACCCAAATTCCCTTCTAAATTCCCTTCCTGGCAGGAACTACATGGTACAGCGCTGCAGATCTATGCTCTGCATTCTTCAGTCTCCCTCTAGCCCCTGAGAGTCAATTCCTCTTCGCCTTCACCTGGGGACCTAGTTAACTAACCTGGACCAGGCTACCCCAGGGTTATGCGGAATCACCTGCTATATTTTCTGCAATATTACACCAGGATTTACAGGATGTACATCTGTCTGGTCTACCTATCTGCTCTATGTAGACAACATTTTAATATGTTCTACCAGCGAGGAGGCGTGTAAATTAGACACAAAACACCTCTTTCTCGAGCTAGCATATAAAGGACACAAGGTGTCCCCTAAGAAGCTGCAATACTGCAAGCAGGAAGTAAAATACCTCGGACATATCCTGGGGATAGGCACCCAAAGCCTAGCAACTGACAGAATAGAGGCAGTCACCAAAATCCCCCTCCCCAAAACAAAGAGACAATTGCCAGGCTTCCTTGGTATGGCAGGCTTCTGCCAAGCTTGGATTGCCGGCTACAGCGAAATAACTAAACCCCAGTCCACTATGACCCGCCAAGATCATCCTGATGAACTGGTTTGGGGAGAGGAAGCCTATAACACCTTTGAAAGCCTTAAGAGGGAATTACGATCTGCCCCCGCCTTGGGCCTCCTGGACTATCGCATCCCTTTCAACCTATTCATTCATGAACAAATGGGGGTAGCCTCAGGAGTTCTTACCCAGCCCTTCCGAGATCAAGAAAGGCCAGTGGCATATTACAGTCTATAACTCAATACTGCAAAGGGAGCAGTGAGTTGCTTGAGAGCCATTGCTGCCACTGCACTCCTCCTTCAAAAGGCTCAAGAGACAGTGTTGGGACATAAGATCACAATACATGTTCCCCACGCAGTCTCAACCCTTCTAGCTCTAAGGGGCTGCCACCACTTCTCAAACCCACGTCTAAACCGTTATGAAGCCCTCCTGTTAACTCCATACAATGTCACTATTAAACGGGTCAACTCCCTAAACCCAGCAACCCTACTACCCCTCCTGTTGCGTTCGCAAAGTAAAGGAAGGATTGAACTCTGATTAATAAGAATACACACAGAGGCTTGAACCAGCAAGACTCTGGGAAGGGTGCATATAAATCGTCTCTCTCTCTCTCTGTGCCTGTCCATGTGCAGCCCCTGGCCCAGGCCGTTTTATTCACAAAAGAACTTTTTACAGAGTGTTCGTAAGAACCAATCAGATTTCTTCTGAGCATTTCCACAAACCCACGTGGGGACAAGTTAAACTACTAAAACTAATTAAGCACAAATATTTCTGGGGTAAACAAAGAACAGAACTACAAAGAGCATATGGCAACCCCGGAGGTAATAAACAATCAGTACATATGATAAGAAGGATGACCAGGAGGACAGCGGATCATTATCACCTTCATGTGAGATCTGTTTCCTGGCCCTAAGATTAACATCCTAAGATTAATATATAAGAAACTGCTTCAAAGAAACTTGCCCACTATCTTTATGGCCCATGATGCCTGCCTGGTGAAGCAACTGCTGTGTACGTGACATGTGAGGAAGAGAGGAATGGAACAGGGATGCAGGGGTGTAGATTGATCAAGAATCATATCAAAATATGATATGTCAGGAAAAAAGCAGCAATGTGAGAGCGAGCTGCAGGTGGCTGCAAAGCAAAACAGGATGTTGATGTTTGGGACTGTACCATGGGAACGAAGGGGCAGTCTATTCACTGTTCTGAGCACCGGATGTTAGCTCAGAGTGTCATCTGACCTGTACTGGAAGTACAGGGGTGGAGTTTTTTCTCTCTACTGTTGGAGTCTGATGAGTGCAGACGCGTTTCTCTGTACTGCTGCAAAGACAGAAATAAAGCGATGTAAATAGAATTCTGTCTGTCTCTTTCCCCCTCCCTGAGGGAGGCAGGGAGGAGGGAGGAGTGGTGTGTCCCTCTCACGCTGAGTGGGATCGCCGATAGTGACCTAGCCTGTATCCTGCCGGGAGACGCAGACGGGGAGGTCAACAAGGATCTTAAGCCGAGTGCCTGGAGAGTGGCCAGTTTTCCCTCTGATAAGGCTTAAGAATCCAACATAAACCCAGTCAACGCAATGCTTTCATTGCTGACACAGATGGCTTACCCTATATCTGTTATAATTCCTCATAGCAATCCCACCTGATCACTACATCTCTGGATATTTGCACTCCTACACCCTCCCAGATGATGGCACCCTGCACCATGATTGTACAAAGATAGTCCAACAAGCTGAGAAACCCCGAGAAGATTTAGACCACCTCCCTCTAGAAAACCCTGATCTAATACTCTACACAGACGGCAGTTCCAAAGTCATAAACGGGGAAAGGAAGACTGGATATGCCGTAGTCTCTGACTTCAAAGTCTTAGAAGCCAACCCTATAAACCCTCAATATAGTGCCCAGGCGGCAGAGTTAATTGCCCTCATAAGGGCTTGTGAGATTAGCGAAGGAAGAAGGACAACACTGACAGCAAATATTGCTTCGGACTAGTACACACAACTGGCCAGATATGGCTCCAAAGAGGCTTCCTGACCGCAGCTGGTTCTCAGCTCTCCCACGACGCCCTAGTGGAAAGGTTACTAACAGCCATCCACATGCCCAAAGCAATAGCCATCGTCCATTGCAAAGCACATACAAAGGGGAGGGACTCAGTCTCCAAAGGTAACAGGCAAGCCGACAGGGCAGCCCAAATGGCCTCACTACATCCCCCAGAGGACGAGACTGAGTTCCAAGGTATACAACTCCCTGCCAACATTGACTTCAAACAAATGTACCAATCGGCCACTGAAGAGGAAAAAACAATGTGGGAATCCATGGGCGCCAACAAAACGGGTGGCGTCTGGCTCCTCCCAGACGGCAGAACCGCCATGCCAAAAGCCTGGACTCCAAAATTTGTGAGGGTCCTCCACCAACAGACACATTGGGGAAAGGGAAGACTAATAGACCATGTCCAAAGGTGCTGGTATGCTCCAGGGATAGCGGCTGCAGCCACAGCAGCCTCAAAGAATTGCATAACATGAGAGTTTACAGCTGGATTTCATCGACTTACCCCAGTGTCAGGGGTTCAAACATGCCCTAATCATAGTGGACAAATTCTCCTCCTGTGTGGAGGAATTCCCTTGCAAGAAGGCAACCGCTTCAGTACTCGCCAGGGCCCTTTTACAAGATATCATTCCCCGGTATGGAGTACCCCGTCGACTGGACAGTGACTGCAGAGGCAGTCCAACAGGAGGCCCAAGCTCTTCGAATAAAGTGGGAATTCCATACACCCTACCACCCAGCCTCATCAGGACAAGTAGAGAGCATGAATCAAGAGGTAAAGGTACAGCTAGGGAAACTTTGTAGTACCACCGGACTAAAATGGGTAAATGCACTCCCACTAGTTCTCCATAATATTCGGAGTGCCCCCACTGGACCGTTAAAACTGTCCCCCTTTGAACTTCTGTTTGGGAGACCCCCTCCCTCTGTTTATAACACTTTATTTCCCCTCTTGGAACTTGAGGTGGGGGAAGCAGAACTTACTAATTATGTCATTCAGCTCCAAAAACAGCTACAACATCTCCACAAGTATGCTGCCATAGAGGGACAGAATCTACCAATCAACGTCCCAGCACACTCCTTCCACCTGGGGGACTGGATCCTGGTTAAAGTGTACCAGAAGCTGCCCCTTCAACCTGCCTGGGAGGGCCCGTACCAAGTACTTCTAACCTCGCCTACTGCTGTGAAGGTGGGAGAAAAGAACGCCGAACTACATCACACTAGGTGCAAGGCAGCACCACTGCCCCAGGAGGCGCAGGAGAGCCAGGGAGAGGACTACACCTTTGATGCCCCGCCTCCTGCCGCAACCTCCTACATCAACGAGGACGAGGCCCAACAGACCGGACCAGATCGGGGTCAGGATCGGGCCCAACAGACCGGACCAGATCAGAGTCAGGATTGGGCCCAACAGACTGGACCAGATACCACCTCTGAGCCCATCTGGACCTCCGAAGTTGTCCTGGACACAACCGCCATCAAACTACACCTCAAACATGTTTGACAGCTCAACTGACAGCTCCACTGACAGCTCATTGCTTCGTCGCTTTCCTTCAGCGCTCCGTTTGACAGCTCAACCGACAGCTCCACTGACAGCTCACCACTTCATAGCCCAACTCCTCTTTTCCGAGCGCCAACCCAGCCCTCCGTTCATCCTGTTTACCACCCCGCTGCTGAACATGGAATATTGCCCACCCTTTTTATCCTCTCCTCCCTGACCAGGATCTCCGCTTTCGCGTCGAGCCACTGCACTGGATTACAAACAAACTACCATTTCTTGGACTTTCACAGTATCGAATCTGGGGGGAAATCCAACCCTGACTGAATGGGGGACTTGGACTTCTGTCTCTCTGTGTCACTGACTCTGTTGCACCATTCATTAGTACCCAGACTTACCAATAACCAGTACTGGGAACTCTTTATACGAGACCAAAATCTCCAACGTATAGGGTCAGCCGTCCTCACTCTCAACCATCAGTATTGGTACTGATATGTACCATGGGGACATATATTCACCCAGTGCTTTTCAAGCTGCACTGGCTCCCGGTGGAATACAGGGTCAGATTTAAGGTGCTGCTTTTGACCTTTAAAGCCCTTCACGGCCTAGGACCCTCGTACCTATGGGACCGCCTCTCCCGGTATGCCCCACGGTCCATAAATAGTAACACTCTAGTGGTCCTGGGCCCTAAGGAAGTTAGATTGGCTTCAACCAGTGCCAGGGCCTTTTCAACTCTGGCTGGTGGAACGCTCTGCCTCATGAGACCAGGGCCCTGCAGGATCTGATTTCTTTCCGCAGGGCCTGTAAGACAGAGTTGTTCCACCTGGCCATTGGCTTGGAGCCAATTTGATTCCCTCCCTCTCTTTCTTTTTTCTTTTCCTTCTCCTCCTGCGAGGAGACTACATTTTAATATTTTAATGTTTCAATATTTTATTGTTGTATTTTTAATTTTGTTTTTAAGTTGTAATAATTCAACTTGTTTTTATTATTGCTTGTAAGCCGCCCTGAGCCTGGCCTTGGCTGGGGAGGGTGGGGTATAAATAAAAAATATTATTATTATTATTATTATTATTATTATTATTATTATTATTATTATTATTATTATTATTATTACTGCCTGAGATGCAACAATGGGACTTACCTACTTTATGGCCAGGGAGAGATCTCTAGAAATCTGAACTGGACCGAAATCGAAGCCGGAGGGGCTACACACGTGTACACAGACTCACACCACCCTTCCGAAAATTTGATCTTTGGTTTCCAATGCCTTTTTATGACCCCTGAGCCATGAAAACCCTAACTGCAAGGACTCCGCCTAAGGCAATTCTGTTGCCTATGGAGCCTTGGACTCACTCATGACTGGAGAGGGGCAGAGTACCTGGAGGGTTGGCACCATCCTATACACCCCTCCCACACCCCTGTGTGGGACAACGCCGGTCCTTTGAGATGTGGCGGGATTGCTAAGGACAGGCGGCTCCTGAATACCACTGACCCACTATACCCAGTTGGCATCACGCCCCGGCAGCTTGGCACAGACCTCTCCTTCCCGGGAGAAGATCTCCTTTTGTCCTGGGAGCAGAACTCTTACATCAAACTTCTTAGCCAGGTGGCTAAAGAAAGTCCCTACTTCAACTGTTGGATCTGTGCCCACGCACCCAGCCACCTCCAGCAAAGTCTTCCACTAGTTCCAGTAGCCATAACACTGGAACAATACCGTTCCGGAGATGTTGCCTCCTTATAGGAAAGCATTATATAATGTCTGGACTAGATATAAAGATTTGTTGGAAAATAAAACTCCAAGATGGCTGTCGCCAATGGAGGCTAAAGCTGTGAAAAAACTCAAGATGGAGGCTAAATGGCCAAAATATTGGGAAATTTTGGAACAACAGGGTGACAAACTGAAACTTCAGAGCCATGAGAAATTGAAGACCAAAGTACGAGATTGGCTCCATTATTACCAAATAATGGAAGTGTATAAACAGGACAGGAAAATTGGCTTCCAGGTGGAGAAATCAAAATTAGAAACAGAATTGCTAGAACCCAATGCTAAGAATTTGTCAAGAATGTATAACTTGTTGCTGAAATGGAATACACAAGATGAAACAGTTAAATCAGCTATGATTAAGTGGGCACAGGACATTGGTCATAACATCATGTTTGCTGACTGGGAACAGTTGTGGACCACCGGTTTGAAATTTACGGCATGTAATGCCTTAAAGGAAAATATTATGAAAATGATCTATAGGTGGTACATGACCCCAGTCAAGCTAGCAAAAATCTACCATTTGCCTGATAATAAGTGTTGGAAATGTAAAGAAACTGAAGGTACTTTTTATCACCTTTGGTGGATGTGCCCGAAGATTAAGGCTTTCTGGGAAATGATATATAATCAATTGAAAAAGGTACTTAAATGTACTTTCCCTAAGAAACCAGAGGCCTTTCTCTTGGGCATTGTCGGCCAATTGGTGCCAAAGAAAGACAGAACTTTCTTTATGTATGCGACCACAGCAGCAAGAGTACTACTCATCGCAAAGCATTGGAAGACTCAAGATCTACCCACTCTGGAAGAATGGCAGATGAAGGTGATAGACTATATGGGACTGGCTGAAATGACCGGCAGAATCCGTGATCAGGGGAAAGAGACGGCGGATGAAGATTGGAAGAAATTTAAAATTTATCTTAAGAAATATTATAAAATTAATGAATGCTAAAATGTCGAGGTTCTAGAAAAAAAGGCGATTACAGCTGTAAAAGATTAAGTAAAAGAAAAGAATAAGGGAAAAATTTGACAAAACTAAAAGTTAGGATTTGCTGAAATAAGTTTGGGAATTGGGATGCAGAAAGGGGAGGTATGAGGAAGTCGGCGAAGTAAGGTTTAAGAAAAAGGGATATGAAATTATGCATGTTTGTTTGTGTACTTGTTTGTTTGTAGTGTGTATTGTTTGTGTTTATAAAAACTGTGAAAAACCAATAAAAATGTTATAAAAAAAAGAGATGTTGCCTCCTTACCCACAAATATCTGTACCTCACAGGTCCCACCAAGGGACCCCTCTGTCGCCGCTTCACCGGAGAAGGGACCTCTATCGGAACTAGCACCTGCAATGTCAACCTCAAGACACTGAGATCCAGCGCCGAGGGTCTTCTGGCGGTTCCCTCATTGCGAGAAGTGAGGCTACAGGGAACCAGACAGAGGGCCTTCTCGGCAGTGGCGCCCGCCCTGTGGAACACCCTCCCATCAGATGTCAAAGAGATAAATAATTACCTGAGATTCAGAAGACATCTTAAGGCAGCCTTGTTCAGGGAAGTTTTTAATATGTAACGCTGTACTGTTTTTAACACTGATTGTGAGCCGCCCAGAGTGGCTGGGGAAACTCAGCCAGATGGGCGGGGTATAAATAATAAATTATTATTATTATTATTATTATTATTATTATTATTATTATTATTATTATTATTATTATTATTATTATTATTTAAGATTCTAGCCACAGGACAAGTGACTGTCACCAACCCGACGCGTTCCCAGACCTTTCCAAACCTCACCCTCGCCTGGGCCAACGCAATCGGCCACCCACCCACTTGGAAGCCACAACACTCAGACCTTATGCTATTGCAGACCTTTGCATCTGGCAGAATGGAATCGTTCCTCAGTGGCTTGTTCTGGGTGTGCAGACACCGGGCATACACCTGGATAAGCCCACACATGTCTGGGTCCTGCTTTGTCGGATACATTGTCCCTGGGATTAGGGTCACCCCGCATCTACCACCCGGGAGACAGGGGAATAAAAGGGAACAAAAGGACCTGTCAGATCTCTCTGACATCGCTGTCAATGGAGAGACTGTGAGTCGGGCACTGTTCCCTGCTTACGGAGCTGGATCTAACCACGTCAACATTCTCAGACTCACCGACATCCTCCTGAAGTTCATGCAAGAAGCCACTCAGATAACAGACTCTTTGGTATCTGACTTCTCTGAGGTAGGTTACAAACGAGGATTGCTACAGACTTTTTTTTGTCAAGTCAAGGGGGGACCTGTGCTTTGATAGGCGCCGAATGTTGCACATATGTGACTGACCAATCCTTGAACATCACCGGACACTTAAATAACATACACGAATTGGCAGGGAGGCTCATTGACATTAGAATCATAGAATCATAGAATCATAGAATCATAGAATCATAGAGTTGGAAGAGACCACAAGGGCCATCGAGTCCAACCCCCTGCCAAGCAGGAAACACCATCAGAGCACTCCTGACATATGGTTGTCAAGCCTCTGCTTAAAGACCTCCAAAGTAGGAGACTCCACCACACTCCTTGGCAGCAAATTCCACTGTCAAAAAGCTCTTACTGTCAGGAAGTTCTTCCTAATGTTTAAGTGGAATCTTCTTTCTTGTAGTTTGGATCCATTGCTCCGTGTCCGCTTCTCTGGAGCAGCAGAAAACAACCTTTCTCCCTCCTCTATGTGACATCCTTTTATATATTTGAACATGGCTATCATATCACCCCTTAACCTCCTCTTCTCCAGGCTAAACATGCCCAGCTCCCTTAACCGTTCCTCATAAGGCATCGTTTCCAGGCCTTTGACCATTTTGGTTGCCCTCCTCTGGACACGTTCCAGTTTGTCAGTGTCCTTCTTGAATTATGGTGCCCAGAACTGGACACAGTACTCCAGGTGAGGTCTGACCAGAGCAGAATACAGTGGCATTATTACTTCCCTTGATCTAGATGCTATACTCCTATTGATGCAGCCCAGAATTGCATTGGCTTTTTTAGCTGCCGCGTCACACTGTTGGCTCATGTCAAGTTTGTGGTCAACCAAGACTCCTAGATCCTTTTCACATGTACTGCTCTCAAGCCAGGTGTCCCCCATCTTGTATTTGTGCCTCTCATTTTTTTTTGCCCAAGTGCAATACTTTACATTTCTCCCTGTTAAAATTCATCTTGTTTGTTTTGGCCCAGTTCTCTAATCTGTCAAGGTCGTTTTGAAGTGTGATCCTGTCCTCTGGGGTGTTAGCCACCCCTCCCAGTTTGGTGTCATCCGCAAATTTGATCAGGATGCCCTTGAGTCCATCATCCAAGTCATTAATAAAGATGTTGAATAAGACCGGGCCCAAGACAGAACCCTGTGGCACCCCACTAGTCACTCTTCTCCAGGATGAAGAGGAACCATTGATGAGCACTCTTTGGGTTCGGTCAGTCAGCCAGTTACAAATCCACTGAGTGGTAGCATAGTCCACACCGCATTTTACCAGTTTCTTTACAAGAATATCATGGGGCACCTTGTCAAATGCCTTGCTGAAATCAAGGTAGGCTACATCCACTGCGTTCCCTTCATCTACCAGGCTTGTAATTCTGTCAAAAAATGAGATCAGGTTAGTCTGACATGACTTGTTTTTCAGAAATCCATGCTGACTATTGGTGATCACAGCATTCCTTTCTAGGTGCGCACAGACTGTTTGCTTAATGATCTGCTCCAGAATCTTCCCTGGTATTGATGTCAGACTGACTGGGCGGTAATTATTTGGGTCCTCTCTTTTCCCCTTTTTGAAAATAGGGACAACATTTGCCCTCCTCCAGTCTGCCGGGACTTCGCCTGTTCTCCAGGAATTCTCAAAGATGACTGCCAGTGGTTCTGAGATCACATCTGCCAGTTCTTTTAATACTCTTGGATGCAGTTCATCTGGCCCTGGAGACTTGAATACATCTAAACTAGCCAAGTATTCTTGTATTATCTCCTTAGTTATTCTGGGCTGTGTTTCCTTTGCTGAATCATTTGCTTCAAATTCTTCAGGTTGGGCATTGTTTTCTTTATCGGAGAAGACTGAGGCAAAGAAGGCATTGAGGAGTTCAGCCCTTTCTGTGTCCCCTGTTTGCATTTCACCATCTTCTCCTCTGAGTGACCCCACTGTTTCTTTGTTCTTCCTTTTGCTACGAACATACCCATAAAAGCCTTTTTTGTTGCTTTTAACCTCTCTAGCAAGCCTGAGTTCATTCTGTGCTTTAGCTTTTCTGACTTTGTGTCTACACGTGCTGGCTATTTGTTTGAATTCCTCTTTGGTGGTTTCCCCCCTTTTCCATTTTTTGTACACATCCTTTTTTAATCTTAACTCAGTTAAAAGTTCTTTAGATAGCCACCCTGGCTTCTTTAGGCACCTTCCATGTTTCCGTCTCATTGGTATTGACTGACGTTGTGCTTTTAGTATCTCCCTCTTAACAAACTCCCAGCCATCATGAACTCCCTTTCCTTTTAGTATTACTGTCCATGGGATCTCACCCAGCACTTCCCTAAGTTTTATGAAGTCGGCTTTCTTAAAGTCAAGAAATTGAGTCCTAGTATGCTTGGCTGCTCCTTTCCGCTGTATAGTAAACTTCAGAAGAGCATGATCACTCGCGCCTAATGATCCTTCCACTTCTACCCCACTAACCAGATCATCAACATTGGTTAGGACCAGATCTAAAATGGCTGTTCCTCTTGTTGCTTCTCCCACTTTCTGGACAATGAAGTTGTCTGCAAGGCCAGTGAGGAATCTGTTTGACCTTATGCTCTTGGCTGAGTTTGACATCCCACAAATATCCGGGTAATTGAAGTCCCCCATTACTACTATCTCCCTTCCTTTTGCATGCTTGGCCATCTGTTCCAGGAAGGCATCATCTATGTCCTCAGTTTGGCTTGGGGATCTATAGTAAACTCCCACAATGAGGTCCCTGTTATTCTTCTCTCCCTTAATTTTGACCCAAATGCTCTCACTTTGGCATTGAGGTTCTAAATCTTGGATCTCTTCACAGGTATACACATCCCTGACATATAACGCCACTCCTCCTCCTTTCTTGTCTGGTCTGTTTCTCTGAAATAGATTGTATCCCCCCATTATTACATTCCAATCGTGGGACTTATCCCACCAGGTTTCAGTAATGCCTATTATGTCATATTTAGTTTGCTGTACCAAGAGCTCAAGCTCATCTTGTTTATTTCCCATGCTTTGCGCATTAGTGTACAGACATTGAAGTCCATTAATCATTCCCCCGTGTCTCTTATTTAAGGATTTTTTCCTCCCACCACTAGGTCCGCGTGCTGTTTGCTCCATTTGGTCTATGACATTTGGATGATCATCTTCATCAATTGATAGGCTCCTGCCTTCAGGAGCACTGTCTCCCTCCCCCACATTAGTCAGTTTAAAGCCCTCCTGATGAGGTTTCTGAGATTTTTGGCAAAAACATTTCTCCCAACCGTTGTGAGGTGCAGCCCATCGCTTGCCAGAAGTCCATCTTCAAGAAACTGCAGTCCGTGATCTAAGAATCCAAACCGTTCCTGTTTACACCATCTGCGAAGCCAGCTGTTCACATTCAACATGAAGGACTGTCAGACTTTGATCTTTGGGGTTGGCTACTCAAATTAGCCAACCCCAAAGATTGTCGAAGGCTGGCTTCGACAACTACTCAAAGGGATCGTTTTGACCCTAGGCACCTAGGGTTTTAGACCCCCCCCCAACTGTCAATCACTGTGCTCTGCAGGAAAAGGCCTCCTGCAGATACCCTCTTATTAAGAGGTGTGTTCTGCAAAATACAGGAGTCGCACCTTTAGTTTTGTGGCACCTGGCCTTTGGAATGCCCTTCCCTTGAATATTACATTTAGCAGGAGCTTGGACTAGACGACTCTACAATTTTGTGATTCTATGACTGGAGAGGTGCCACCTCTTTTTGGTACCAGTTGAAGACCTTCCTCTTCCAACAAGCCTTTTAAGATTAAATATTTCCCAGTCTGCATCTCTACTGGAATGGTATGTTTTTAAGAGGTTTTTATCATTTTATCACGTTTGCTGCCTTGGGCAACTTTGGGATAGAAGTTTAATAAACAAAAAAAACCCAAACAAACAAACAAATACATTAATAAAAAAAGTCCCTGACAAGAATACCACTGAATGCAGGAAGAGCAGAGGACTGGAGTTATAGGAACTAATTCATCTTTTTCTCTCTTAGTCCACTTCTATTTTACTTTGATCCATTTTTAAATCTGTGAGTCCTTTGATTCCCTTTGGCAACAGAATCGATTTTTGGAGCAAAGGGTGAGCTGCTGAAAGGAGAGCTATTTATTTTTCCACTCCCAAACCCCTGAAAAATGTCAGATTTTGTGCAGACATGTGGATGCCCTGTAAAGTGATTGAATGAAGCAGGATGTGCCTCACTAAATAGCTGGTCTTGAAGCAGCCTGGTATTCAGTTCTTCCAAACAGGCCAAGATTCTGCCTAGCCCAGATCTCATGGAGACCTCCTATATGAAAGAGGCAAGAAACCCCACAGAGAACAAATGAGGACCTGGAAGAACCTTCAGAAGCCCCACAAGGCAACCTGAACTGCCTTGGCTGTTCTTACCACCACCGAAAACCACCCTGACCACATTCTGAGCCCTCTTTTGATCCCTGATGCTCCCTCTCCGGACCTCAGGAGATGGCAGTGGACCCTGATGGGAAGCTCAGAGCTGCAACACAGGTACTTGCTTGGCTGCCAGAAGGCACAATCACAAGGAATCTTTTGGGGAGCAAAGGTCTACTCAGCTCCTGTGCCCATGGCATACACTTATAAAGCACTATGACACCACTCCAGACAGTCATGGCTTCCTGGGAGCTGTAGTTTGTTGAGGATGCTGAGAGCTGTCAGGAGATTCGTAGCCCCCTCACAGAACTTCATTAGTTTGCAGAGACAACACCCTTCCGTTGCCCGCAATATGGTGAAGATATAAACTAGGAAGTATCTGGCCTAGTCAAGCGACTTTCGTGAGAACCAAACTTTTCCTGATGTGACCTTGCTGGAAAAGATTATAACAGAGATGAACTCACCTACGTATGTCTGAAACTTCCTCCCCTACCCTCCCAGAGCTACAGTTCCCAGAGTAGCTATACAATCAATCCCTCTTCCCAGGAAACTCTGAGAACTGTAGTTCTGGGAGGGGTATAGGGGGCTCCTAACAATGCTCAGCACCCTTAACAGACTACAGCTCCCATAATCCTTTGGGGAAAACATGACTGTTTAAAGAGGTATCATAGTGCTTTAAAGGTATGACTTGAATGTGGCCTAAGCATTGGCCATGGACAGAATGGGCAGGTTGCCACTGATAAGACTTTTGTTGTAAAGAGCTGTGTGCAATGAGCTGGAGAAGAAGCAGAAGCCGCAGTAGCAACCACCACCTTAGTAATAACCCATGAACTTTAGTGGTAATTTTACTATTGGAAACCAAGCTCCAACTATTCAAAATGCAAGGGAAATCTCCATGCAGTGTGTCACCCATAATCACCAAACTATCATGTGACAATTGCAGCAATAAAAAAGCAGGAACATGGGGATGCAATCACACTCTTTGCAATTCCCAAGTAATCTTCAAAAATCTGGAATGAAGCATTACAGGGCAATGAAGTGATCCTCTGTTTAGAAATCAACAAGCCACTGCTGTCAAAAGGGAGGGATGTTGCCTTAGACAGGGTATCAAAGGCTTGATTCCAGAACTGAACCCAGAGCCTCACTAAAATTCCTGGATATTTCATACTATCTACAGGAAACTCTGGTATTAAGCATTTGGCAGGTGAAGGACATCATCCTAAGCAGTGAACTTTCCAAATTTTAAAATAATTATAGTTGATTAATGGTGCTGTGACATGCTACAGAGATGAAGATTCTTCTTGCTATAATTCAGACACAGCAACACCAAATCATAATCAGAAGAAAATAAAATACAGTTGCAAAGCCAGGCAGTGTTGATGGCACCTGGGAGACTGATAGGTAGGAGCTGATAGAGGAGCCAGCAGTATCAGACTCAACTCTGTTCATTACCATAATAAAATGGTAATGAAGGCTGAGGGTGCAAATTCAAAATGGAGCCAGATGGATAAACAAGTGCATAGGCACAGTGGCAGAGCTTCATGCTCCGGCACTGAGGGCAGAGAGCAGGCGGGGGCAGGGCTGGCACGCGTCCTGGGGGCGCGGTATGCCGCCTGTGGGGGTGGGGCGCCCAGTGTGGGCGGGGGGGGCAACCACGATGGAACCCCACTGGGATTGCTCTGCCGGGGGTGGTGCGCTCCGCCCGTCCCCTCTTCCTCCACCAGTGCATAGGCAGCACATGTCAGTTCAAGAAGGACACTGACAAACTGGAACGTGTCCAGAGGAGGGCAACCAAAATGGTCAAAGGCCTGGAAACGATGCCTTATGAGGAACGGTTAAGGGAGCTGGGCATGTTTAGCCTGGAGAAGAGGAGGTGAAGGGGTGATATGATAGCCATGTTCAAATATATAAAAGGATGTCACATAGAGGAGGGAGAAAGGTTGTTTTCTGCTGCTCCAGAGAAGCGGACACGGAGCAATGGATCCAAACTACAAGAAAGAAGATTCCACCTAAACATTAGGAAGAACTTCCTGACAGTAAGAGCTGTTTGACAGTGGAATTTGCTGCCAGGGAGTGTGGTGGAGTCTCCTACTTTGGAGGTCTTTAAGCAGAGGCTTGACAACCATATGTCAGGAGTGCTCTGATGGTGTTTCCTGCTTGGCAGGGGGTTGGACTCGATGGCCCTTGTGGTCTATAACAACTCTATGATTCTATGATTCTATGATTCTATGACTCTGGAACAGAAGCATTGCTTGTAGCCATCTCTGATAATACACTTTCATGATCCTTGTATGATTTTGCTATCCTCTTGGACTACTGTTGTGCTGAACATTTAGCCCACATTTTAATTTTAAGGGAGCCAAGGGGTGGCTGTGAGAGTCCCTTCTCTCATTCTAAAATTATCACCCCAGGGATTTGCATTCTGCAGCTTTCCTAGGCAACCACTCTTCAAAGCCCAGGGAACGCCACAATAAGGCAACTCCTACTAGGAGGCATATTCAGATCAGGACGTGTGAGCAGCCTGGGAGGCTGAGGGGTGTTGAGGAAATCATAGCATTGTAAAGTTGGAAGGGCCTCCCCAAGGGTCATCTAGTCCAACCCCCTGCAATGCAGGAATCTCAACTGAAGTATCCATGCCAGATGGCCATCCAACCTCTGCTTAAAAGCCTCCAAGGAGTCTGTTCCACCGTTAAATGGCTCTTATCTTCAGAACGTTCTTCCCAGTTTAATCAGAATCTCCTCTTTTGTTATTTGAATCTGTTGGTTTGGGTACCACTCTCTGGAGCAGCAAAAAACAGGCTTGTTTCCATGAGGCAGCCCTCTACAATTCTATGGTTCTATGTAAGATAGCAAGTGGCTTAACATTTTGCCAACTCTGCAGTGGGTGGCACACTCTGCTTGCTGGCTCAGACAGAACACATATTGGAGGGTCTTGCACTTTCTCTGGCTCTCCTCCCACTCCAGGGATCTCCAAGAGCAGGCCTTGTGCAAGACCAGCATTATATGAAAACAGCAGCCTCTCAAGCAGAGAGGCTGAACTGAGATCCATTGACTTTCTGTAATGCTCCTAGAAGGATAGGCTAAAAGGGGGCAGGGAATTCAGACAAATGAGCCCAAGCAGATGGCTTGATTTTCTGAAATGCTGCACCATGCAGCCTGCAAAGCAGGGACATCTCCATCATCTCCTTTCTCAGGCTGCAGCAGATGGATCCAGCACAGCAGTCTCCTTGTAGAACCACCCAGCCCAAAATGCCACCTTTGCCAGCCGTTAGTCTTACCTTTGCAAGCCCCTGCAGCACCCAGGTGGCAGATGGCGGCCAAAACTCGCCAGATGGCCTTCTGCTCCTCCACCACAATTCCCAGGATCTCCATGGCAGTGTGGAGCTGAGCAAATGCAGCTGAGGCCTTCTGCTTCTCTTCAGCCTGCAAGGAGAGAAAGGAACAGCCAGGTCTATGGCATGAGGGCATGGGCTGGGACCAGAGATACCAAGGTGCCTTCAGAAAGAATGGCAGCATACAAAGCACCCTTATAAAGAACCCGATAGGGCCAGAACCTCTCCAAAATACATCACCTACATTGATTATTCTTAAACCAGCATGTGAACATAGGAAACTAAGAAAAACCTGCTGGGTCAGGCCAATGACCCATCTAATTCAGGATCCTGCTCCCACAGTGAATGCCCCAAAGGGAAACCCATGAGCAGGACCCCAGCTCAAGAGCCCTCTCCTCCCCTCCTGCAGCTTCCAGCCCCAGGTTGGCGAAGGGTCCAGTAGAAGGAACCCCCAAGCTACAGAACTGAATGAGAGATAGTGCCTAGGTTACTTCCCTTGTAAGGACGGTAGAATCTTTCAGTTTCAGTTTCTTAAGTCACAGGCAAAAATACACCATAAATAAGACATTGTGGGGGCCAGGCTTCTGCTGAGGGGGAGCAGAACCTCAGATAATTGAGTACTTTCAATGCTTTTCAATAATATTTTTGGATCTGCCCCTCCTTGGCTATACCCATGTCTTAAGTTTAGCTCTCCTCATTTCCATGTCACCTTAAAAATATTTTGCCACATTCCCACATCAGTTTGCAATTAAAAGAAAAAATCACCAGCATTTTTAGTGCAAATTTCTCATAACATGCACATAGTTTGTATGTATAACTTGCCTAATGTATTTTTGTAAAACAATTTAAATTAATGTAATACATTTCTGTATGTTATTTCCCTAATACATGCATTTCTGGACACATGGCTTGACTGGAGGACAACCTTGCAAAATTCAGCAAGTGTGGATTTCAAACAATGGCTGCACTTCAGTACTCATTTTGTTTTGGGAAGTGCAAATTAAGTAGGTTTGCCTTTAAATGCAAATTGAATCACATTTCTCCTCCATCCCTAGTCCCTTGTTGTGTTTGAGTGTGATCAACAGACAGAATTCAGTATGGCTGGGCTAAGCAATTGGGAGGAGGTGCAATTCCTTATTCCTCCTCCCAATAAAAACATTACAAGTGGCAAGACTTGTAAGGTATTTGGGGAGACAAAATATTCTCATTACTAAATACGCTAGCTTTGTGTTCTCCTGGGGAAGTGGTGGTGGTGTCAAAGGCTGCCCCTGTCAGGAGCAACCATGACTCTTCTGCACATGGTTGTGTGGAGGCAAACATGACCCCTCCAAGGCACCTACAATATATGGGTCTCCTCTTTTGCCTTATCCACTTTCCTGAGGAAAGGCTTTTACAAAGGGGGAGCCATTGGGGGCCACTAGGTGGCGCATCGGAAGATGGCTGACAATAACATCTCTCCGACCCACAAGAGGTAATTTGGAGGCTATGATGGGGGTAATTAGCCTCCCTAACCCCCCCAGGATTGTGGGGGGGACGGCCCTTGCCTGCTGTGCCCTATACCACCCCCGAATTTATGGGGGTGGGGGCACTAGGCACAAAGCCCTCCTGTGGGATTTCCGGCTCTCCTGGACGCCGTTCCTGATTCGCGCCGCTAGTTGCAAATGATCTTTAAAAGAAACAATTTGGACAAGATTAATTGCACATGCTTCAAGGAAAAAGGGGAGTAAAGACTGCTGACAGAAGAGATCTCTGATAACAAGACAAGAATAAAATATGAGAAGATACGTCAAGATATGGTATGACAAATGGGGGAGGGGGGAGAAAACCTGCCTTCCTTTTTTTATGTGATTTAACAAGAATCCCCTCCCCTAATGAGTCAGAAACTAAGGACTTAAGCTGTGGATTTAAGGCTGTGTGGAGATAAACTTTCGATCCAAAGCAATGTTTCAAGATGAAGCTGGAAAGCTAAGAGTTCTGGAATGACGCAGTTAAAAATGCCGTCGCCATTTTGGGAGGCATTGTTGGAGCTCTTGGGTCTGGGAGGAGAAAGAGAGAAATAGAGTTGTTTACATATCGTGGATCAACTCCTCGGTGGGACTTAAGAGCGACAAATGCCAAAATTTATGATGGAAAGAACGAGGTTATCTACTAAGGAGATATATGGAAACCATCTGGACTTAGTGGAGGAACGGGAAATCCACACAGGATTATTATACTTGCTATCGGCTTAAGGAGACCAACAGAAGAGATCGTAAAGGAAAAAGAGAAATTATATGAATAAGATATGATGTGGAAACACCAAGATAAGACTGGATAGAATTATGAACTTTGTTTGGACTGATTGGGACTGATTTGGACATTAACGCAGTAAAGAAGATGATCTGAATCCCCCTTTGGATCTTGAAGTATGGGTTCCCCCAACAAAATTTAAAAATTTGGCTTTGTAATTTGGAATTTATATGATGTGATTTAATTTGATGTGATTAGCCAGTTAATAAAAATTATTTTAAAAAAAATACAAAGGGGGAGCCATTAAGATTCCAAACAGAAAACTGGATAAAATAAAGGAACCAGTGAGCTAAAACCTGGCATCATTCATACAAGAGAAAAGGTTTGTGCATTTTCAGAAGATGTACATAAAAGTTGAAAACCTGGAGGCAGAGATGACCCTACTTCAGAGCAGTAGATGGAAGTAGGGCTTCCATTTGATGAGCACCTACAGCTCTTGACCACAGAGAAAGTTGCTGAAAGAGCACAGGGTGGTTAATCCTGCCATGTCTCTCCCACACTGGACATGACTGGGGTCATTCCCCAGCACTGGGCAGCTTTTTCTAATTTCAGAAAATGTTCTCCGTTGCATCTCTGCATGATTGATTGTTGTTGAATTCCATACTTCTAAGCAGTCTCTGCTAGGATGATTAATTCTAACTCTGGCAATTCTCTGCGTTGTGATTACTGACTCAGATACATGGCCAGAATCACCAGTCCTCCTCCAGTGAGGTTGCCTGACGCCTCTCTGTATGTCATAGCTCTGTGCTTCTTTCTACCCATTCAGAATGGATGAGTGACTGACAGGTGAGTGACTCTGACAGTCACAGGTGAGTGACCGAGACCCAAGGAAGGGGCTTCTCCAAGGCTGAGTAATTCCTACTTAAATGTATTTGAAAAGTAAACCTTTTCAATAGTGTTTCCAATTCTAATTAAGCCATGCTCTTGGCTACCAAACATTTGAGACTTGAGATCTTGAAACTTTCAAAGGGGAGTGTGTTTGGCTCAAAGCAACTTTCTGAAACACTACAGCTGGAATAGACAGAAGGGCTGAGCATCCGCTGAGGACGGCAGAAAATCCCATTAACCAGCAAGTCCCAGAACTCTTTCAGACATCTAAGGGCCCCTCCCCATTCAACTTCAACAGACAGCATGTGTCACCAGATCAGAGAACAGACAGGAAAGCTCCAAACTGTCACAGCCCTCCTCAGTGCTTCCTTGGAGTAGAGCCTCTGGCTGTGAGGCAGACCATTTCATTGGGAATCCTGTTTTGCTAAGGTTTTTTTTTTGTGTATTTATTTTTTTGAGCCGTTCTTTGAAGTGTTGCTTTTAAAGCAGGGTGAAAACAATCACTTGAGAGGATTGTTCTGATCATGAAACAAACTTCAGAACATGGTTTGAAAAGAAGCATGATTCCTGGCTTGGCACTCACTCCAGCTACTTTCAGTGACACACCAACCTTTTGACTTTAAAATCTTGAAAGAGCTGCAATTGTCAGTAAGGACAAATGGACTTCGAGCCCCATTTACACAGGCTCTTTTGGAAGCCACATTAGCCCAGCTTTTGGTTCCAGATGACATCAAGCTTTTGGCACGTACAGTGTTACCCCCATCAGCAGGTGTTTTGTTTGCCCACGAATGGGAAACTGCCTGCCGTGCTTATGCTCCAGCTTTGTTTCAACAAATCAGGGGAAATAATCCAAATATTACCCTTGCAGACGTCATAGATGCCATGATGGGGCGTGGTCCTTTCACTCAAGCTTCAGTGCAAGCCACACTGCTGCAAATCTTATTGAGGGACACTGCTCTTGCTGCTAAACAAGCAATGAGAAAAATCCCAGAACCCACCAGTATTCAATCAAGGTGGGGTTCAATCAGGCAAGAGGCAAGAGAATCATATTCTTCCTTTATGGACAGGCTGCTTACAGCAGTGAGTCGTCAAATTGAAAATCCTGAAGCCAAACAAATAATTATCAAACAATTGGCCTTTGAAAATGCCAATGAGGATTGTAAGGTTGCGTTACAACCGATGATACACAATCCTGCCACAGACACAGCAGCCATGCTTCGCATTTGTCAGTCTGTTGGTACAGCCACCCACAAGGCTCATCTGCTGGCAGCAGCGCTAAATGAAAACCAGCCTGTAGCCACCGATACAACTTGTTTCCAGTGTGGCAAACCAGGATCACTGATACCCCAGTGGGGGTAGAACAGTGGCCTCTACCAAAAGAAAAATCAGCAGCAGCGGCACCAGCTATTTCTGAACAGCTTATTTCTGAACAATTGACTTTCGGCCACATTGAACCATCTTCATCCCACTGGCTCCAGCAGACAGGGAACGGTTTGCTTTTACATTGCCAGTATATAACAATTCGCAGCCCACCCAGTGATATCAGTGGGTTGTCCTGCCTCAAGGCATGCGGAACTCCCCTACACTTTGTCAACATTTTGTGGGTGAAGCATTGAAACCTTTCCGCATGCACCACCTAGAGGTGCTGCACACAAGCTGCATCTGGCAGTGTTTGCTACACCATTGTTGCCAACAGGAATTTATATGCTCAGACAGAAAAGAAGAAGACAATCTGCATTATAGAATGGCTACATTTACCACACACCCCACCTAAAAACATTTATTCCGTTGTTGAATCCACATCAGACATTGTTATCAAAGGACGTTCACGTGCTATAGCTTTGAGCGGTTCTGATGTTGCATCAATATATCTGCCCTTCTCACAGACTGAACAGCAGCATTTATTCATAACAAATGCTGCCGTGCAAATTGCCTTGGCTGATTTTATAGGTGTCATCATTTTTTTAAAAAAATCATATTTATTAAAGTTTCCAAAAAATATAGAAATACAAAGATAAAATACACTTAAAGCCTTACTTTCAATACCAACTTTCTGGGACTCCCCCTTCCCCCTCCCAGCTGTATTCCCCTTTCATGAATTTAGTTCTACAATCTCTCACTCCCCATTTAAAACTTAATTTGTTTAACCCACTATCCAATTTAAATTACACAATCTTACCTCCCTCCCATATCATTTACAAAAATAGAAAAAAAAGATTTTTCCCCAGATCCACCCCAGTTTCCTTCCACGAATTCCCTTTTTTAAAAAAAGAGGTTAAGTTGTTCCCATGATGCCTCAACATTCTGGCGTCAGCTTTGGAAGCTGGGAGGAGTTTTCTGACTGTTCCTCTCGGTCTTTGAGAGAGAAAGACGCAGTTTGTCATGGCTGCGAGAAGTCCTGGAGTTTTCTGAGAAACGATGCAATAAAGAGCTGTAAATGGACAATCTGGTGCTCTGTGTATTTGTCGGAAGCTACGTGACAGTTTGCCGCTGTGTTTTACTCTGCTAGGCGTGCCGGAACGAAGCAGATTGCGCCGCTGAGTGGGAAGCGTGCCGGACCGCTGTAAAGAGCTAATTGGACCGTAAATCAATTAGCAGGTCACGCACTAATAAATCAACAGGTTATGGGCCGTAATTACTGCTTGTAAAGCTGTCACTGGAGGCTGCCGGAATGTTTGAAGTCTGCGTTCGGAGGCAGTGAAGCTGACCGGAAGCGGAGGCCTGTATCTGAGGCAAGCAGCTAGCTGAAAGACGCAAAGGTTTGCCTGTGCTGAATGCAACAGTGCCAAGAGCAGCAAGGAATCGTTTCTCCACGGACAGGAGCCGGAAGAGCTGGTGATCTGTGAGTACAGCTTGGGGCGCCTGGGGAGAACGGGAGAAAGATGGCAGATGACCTAGAGGTGTTTGAAGTTCCGCTTGAGAAGCTTGAAGAGCTTGAAGAGCTCACCACCCAGTCGTGGGAAACCTGGGTTAGAAGGGTGAGAGCCTGGTTTTGGGCAACTGGCTTGTGGGACATAAGCAAGAAACAGCCGTCCCCAAGCGAACCGGCTGCTGCTGAAATTGCGGGGCTGGTGGACAGAGATGCAGGAAAGCTGAAGTCTGCTTTTCTGGAGGAGAAGATGCAGAGAGAGAAAGCTGAGAGAGCTGAGATCTGCATGTTGAGAGCAAGCGTACACGCTAAGCTGTTGCCGTATTTGGAAGGCATTGAGTCGGCCTGTGAAGCCTGGAATGTGCTGAGGGGTTTGTGTCAAAGCTCAGCAGAAGGCCAGGAGCAGGATGATGCCGAGTGTTCAGCCAGAAGCCCTGATTTTACAGCCTTACAGAGTGCTGTTGGAAGTGTTGGGGGGGCAGAGGAGCCCAAAAGCCAGTTTGGAAAAGTTTCCACTGTGTATGCCGAGGGGAAGTGCCGTTTCAGAGGGGGCGGAGCTGGTGTCCCGGAAGCTTTGCTAGCTGAGAGCTCACCCCAGTGTTTTTCCGTTCGTCGGTGCTACGTGTGTAATTCTACGGAACATCTGCGGCGTAATTGCCCCCACCGGAGCAAGGAGGCAAGGCAGGATGTTGTCAAGGTCAACTCCCATGGGAACCAGTCGGGTTTCCATGGCAACCAGCCTGGGAGAGCAGCCAGGCGTGGGACTGAGGCAGGTGGACATGACAAACACCAGGAGGAGACTTATCAAATAACAGCCAGTATGGCATTGTTTGAGAACAGCTGTGAGAAAGGCTCAGAGTTTTGTTTTGTGATAGACTCTGCAGCTAATCGCAACTTGATTCCAGAGACCCCTGCTGTCGAGATGTGGAATTGCAGAGCAATTTCTGCTGGAAAAACTGTACTTTTTGCAAATGGACAGAAAAGAAATGTAACTAACGTTGCAACTGTCTTTATGTCTATTCTACAGGAGCAGTTGGAGTGCTGTATTTGTTGGGAAACTGCCAGGGAGATAACGTCCATCATGGCCCCCAAGCCGGAGTTCTGGACATCCATCGGCCTCCCGTAGTCACGCAGATC
This sequence comes from Podarcis bocagei, assembly GCF_964188305.1. Lineage (NCBI taxonomy): Eukaryota > Metazoa > Chordata > Lepidosauria > Squamata > Lacertidae > Podarcis > Podarcis bocagei. The sequence continues at coordinate 67,202,714 of NC_138131.1, forward strand.
CAACAGTTAGGGGCACAAAGCCTTTGGAAATTCTTAGCCACATTCCTAGGCTGGTGTGCACCCTCTTTCAGCAGAAAGCACAGTCAGAAGCTTGCATCACAGAAGAGCATAATTTACAGACTTTATTTAGCGTTTAACAGAAACAAAAGAAAACACATCCATTCTGTCAGCGTGTCTGAGCCGACTGCCAAAACCGAAAGGAAAAACAGCAAGCATAAACATCCTGTCAACAGGACATGCGCAGACTCTGTTGCTTACAAAGCCTGCTCCCTTTAAGGTGGAACGGAAATATCCTAACATCCTCCCCCTTTCCGTGTAACCTGTTGTACCTGTGGTTCACCCAATTGCAACTTTTGTACATAAACCTTAAGTTGTTCTCTGTTAACAACCTTAGACAACAGATCAGCAGGAATTTCATTTCCTGCCATGTAGGACACCCGAATCAGTCCTTTCTGAATACACTCTCTTGCACGATGTAGCTTAATCTGCAAGTACTTGGTTCTCTGCTTGCAACTCTCGGAGTTCAGCAAAGCCAAACACGATCTATTGTCTTGATACACTTGTATAGGACATTTCACAGACACCCTGATGTCCTTAAACAGTTGCATCAACCATTCACAATCCATGAGTGAAAATGACAGAGCATTGAGTTCTGCTTCACAGGAACTTAGGCTCACTGTTGTCTGCTTCTTGCACAACCAGTCAAACAGGCAGTGGTTGTACATGTAGCATACTCCAGAAGTGCTTGTACCATCCGTGGTGTCACTTCCAAAACTTGCATCTGCAAAGATTTCAAGACCTCCAGTCTTCTGACTGGTGAACCTCAGCCTGTAGTGCATAGTCTCTTTCAAATAGCGGGCTATGCGCTTCAGAGCTTTCCAATCCTGAACCGTAGGATTGTTGGCATGTCTGCTAAGCAGATTACAGCTTACAGCTATGTCAGGTCTTGAACATCTGGCAATGAAATTCAGCTTGCCTAGAATGCATCTGTACAGCGTTGTGTCAGAAAACGCTTCAGCAGTACTGTTTACCTGGTAACCTGTCACCATCGGTGTGTCTGCTGGGTTTGCATCAATCAAATTCAACCTGGTTAACACATCAGCAATTTTCTGTGTTTGGTGTACCAGAAAATTACCTGCTTGGTCCTTCTCCACCTGCAGAGAAAGATAGTTGGATACCTCACCAAGATCCTTCATGTCAAAGTGCTCCTTCAGCTGAGCTAGGGTGCTTTGGTAAAAAGCCTGATTCTTCCAAAACATCAGAAGATCATCAACAAAACATAAACAATACAGTTTGTTTTGCCCCTCCTCCTTGACAAACACACATGGATCAGCTTTGCCCTGGTGAAAACCTAGAGAAAGCAATGTCTCAGTGAGTTTTGTGTTCCAACACCTGGCACTCTGCTTAAGACCATATAAGGATTTCCGCAGTTTACAGACCATTCCCTTCTGTATTTCCATCCCATCAGGTGGAAGCATGAACAGCTGTTCATTCAAAATCCCATACAAAAAAGCTGTATTAATGTCGTGGTGGGAAACATGCAGTTTCTCCTCCGCAGCGATCTTGAGCATCAGCCGAATGCTCTCATATTTGACTGTGGGAGAGTAGGTCTCGTGGTAATCCTGTCCTGGTACCTGTGAAAAACCTCTGGCAACCAATCTGGCTTTGTGTCTGACTACCTTGCCATTCTGGTCTGTCTTGGCCTTGAAGACCCATTTGCTGCCAACCAGTCTCATTCCTGGGACTATCGGTACCAATTCCCAAGTTTGGTTCCTGTTCAAGGAATCAACTTCAGCCTTCATGGCATTAAGCCAAGGCTCAGCATCTTTAGAGGTTAACTCCTGAACCTCATTGAAGCTTGAAGGTTCCCATACCTTCTCTGAGCTACTAAGAACAGCAGTTGCTGTCTTAGCAAACTCATCAGCATACCTCTTTGGAGGTCTGCCCTTGGTCGCCCTTTCAGATCTGCGTACTAGACGCAAGTCTTCTGGACTCATCTCCTCTTTCTTAGGAGAAAAGTGACCAATGGTGAACAGTGGTTCTTCCAGTTCATTGTCAGACGCATCAGATGGTCTGATTGAGGCCTTTGCGCTCTGGTAGTCTGCTGTGTCATCACTTTCACTGACATCAGCAGTAGCGCCGCCCACTGAACTGGAATCCGAACTCTGATCATCATCATCATCATCATCCTCATCCTCATCCTCATCCTCATCCTCATCATCAGCAGCTTCCTCAGCTTTAGCTGCTTGCTTGACATCACCTTCATCCTCCTCTGGGTAACTCTGGAAAATTCCCACATTTTCCCCCCACTTAGGATTGTACTCAACACTCCTTGTGAACTTAATGGACTTAGAGTCAGTCATCCATACCCTGTATGCACCTTTTTCGTACCCCATGAACAAACCATGTGCCCCACGCTTCCCAAGCTTGTTGGTTTGTTGTGTGCGTACCCACATGTCCGAACCAAAAATTCTCATGTGTTTGGTGTTGGGTTTCTTGCCAAACATCTTCTCATAGGGGGTACAACCAATGGGTGATGACAATCTGCGATTATAACTGTAAACCAAATTCCCCAGAGCCTCCCCCCAAAACTTATCAGGGAGATTGGCATCATGCAACAAGGTTTTTATTCCTTGCAGCAATGTTTGATTTGCTCTCTCCGCAAGACCATTCATCCATGGCGATCTGGGCGTTGACATGTCATGCTGGATTCCCTTCTCAGTCAGGAAAGCTTCAAACTGCTGAGAAGTGAACTCCCCGCCCCCGATCAGTAAATAAAGAAGAAATGCGTTTACCGTGCACATTCTCCAACCAAGCACAGAATTCCTTAAACTTTGGAAACGCTTGCGATTTCTGTTCGAGCAAATACACATGAATGTACCTGGTAAAAGAATCAATCAGAATCATGAAGTACCTTGCTCCTCCTATAGAGGGCGCAAGTGGCCCAACCAGGTCCGCATGCACTAGCTGGTAGGGCTTGGAAGCCTGCCTGCTAGACTCCTTGCCTTTTGGAGCAACCTTCACCTTGTTCTCTGCACAAGATACACATTTCATGTGAAATTTACAGGGTTTGATGTTCAAACCTTCAACCACCTCTGGCATCTTGGCCAGTGCCTTCCAAGAGAGGTGACCAAACCGTCGATGTGCATCGTGAATGCAACCTGCATGAAGAACTTTGTTAGTTTGTGCAACACAACAAGAATCAGCATTATTCACAACAACAGTGTCATCATAAGTTATATGGAATAAACCATCCATAAACTTTGCATGCAAATAGTCCTCTTTGCCTTTACTGATGACACAGACGCTCCTCTTGAAGGAAATCTGAAAACCACGTCCAGTAAGCTGTGGGACGCTCAACAAGTTGCTCGCCGCTCCTGGAACATAAAGTACATTACTGATGGTAGTGTGCAGACTTGCAAGTTTCACAGTCCCTTCTCCTGCAATTTGCAACGTCCTTCCATCAGCCAGGTGGATCTCACTTTCCTGAGGCTTGAAGGAGATAAAGAGATGCCTGTCCTTGGAAACGTGGCGGGTGGCACCTGAATCCACAATAAACCTGCCTTTGGCTGTTGGAGCAGTCTTTACAGCAAGCAAACCCTTGTTTTGCACTGGTGTGGGCTTTTGCAGCTTGCCCCCCTGCTGCTCCTGGCCAGCAGACGTGCCTTTAGCCTTTGGTGAAGCTGTGCCAGCAAGCAAAACCTTGCTTTCCACTGGCGTGGGCTTTTGCAGCTTGCCCCCCTGCTTCTGGTCAGCAGACGTGCCTTCAGCCTTTGGTGAAGCAGTGCCAGCAAACATCGCTTTGTTTGGCGCGGGCTCTTCACCCTCCCTCTGCTCCTGGCCATCTGCAGGTGTCTGCCTGTGGCTCTGTTTACCTTTGCCTTTCCGGCCTCTGCAAAGGCGATGGCCTTGGTTCCCATGAGAAACAGAGCTCTCAGCTGCCGACTCCTTGGCTCCCCCTGGAGGCTGGAACGCTGCCTGGGATGACGTGACGGTCAGCTCCCCCTGCAGCTTGCAACCGGTGCCCTCAGCATCCCTGCACTCAATCGCATTCTGGGAAACAGCTAGGACCTCCGATGCAGTCAAACTCTGGGCTGGGATTATTGGCAAATAAGCTTTTTTCAAAGCAGACCACATTCCACGTGCAGTGGTGTTGCCAGCCAGCGTCTTAATTTCCTCAAGAGATACGGATAAGACTATTACGTCAATCGCTTTCGAATTCTGCGATTTCCATCTCTCTGTCAGAGGAACTGGGGGGGCTTCAGAAACGACATGCCACACCCCAAACTGACGCAGCAAACTCTCACACCATTTTGCCCAAGCTTCATAATTCTGCCCATCCAACTTTGGACACGGAGCAGTTTCTGAGGTCTGTAAGAGATCCATCTCAGCTTTTTACTTGAGCCGTGAGCCCTATGCCTTCAAAGACTCCTTATCTTGGCAGCCCATTAATCACGAACTCTTTGGCTCGGCTCCCAGGCCAATTAATCCTTGCGAGGTAAACAGAAAAGCCAAAAGCCTCCCTCATTTCTTTCGCTTTTCCCACCGTACCTCTTAAACGCAGTCTGTTGCAGCTTTACTCTCCTGTAGGTGCCGTGAATCTGGGCCCGAAACCTTGTTGTTGGGAAACTGCCAGGGAGATAACGTCCATCATGGCCCCCAAGCCGGAGTTCTGGACATCCATCGGCCTCCCGTAGTCACGCAGATCCAACAGTTAGGGGCACAAAGCCTTTGGAAATTCTTAGCCACATTCCTAGGCTGGTGTGCACCCTCTTTCAGCAGAAAGCACAGTCAGAAGCTTGCATCACAGAAGAGCATAATTTACAGACTTTATTTAGCGTTTAACAGAAACAAAAGAAAACACGTCCATTCTGTCAGCGTGTCTGAGCCGACTGCCAAAACCGAAAGGAAAAACAGCAAGCATAAACATCCTGTCAACAGGACATGCGCAGACTCTGTTGCTTACAAAGCCTGCTCCCTTTAAGGTGGAACGGAAATATCCTAACAGTATTGTCCCAGGGATACACCACTGTCTTTTGTCTGTGCCTTATTTGTTAAAAAAGGGGTTTAAGGTTTGTTTCGAAGATGATGTCTGCACAATCTCCAAAGGAGGGAGGATACTTGCCAAGGTTAAAAAGGGGCAGAATGATCTCTTCATTCTTAAAACGCCTCTGGAGGGTGAGGGGAAGGTTGAGAAAGCACAAGCCCTGTGTGCTACAGTTCCCGCTCATGTGTCATGTGCTCATGTTTGGCATGCTAGGACAGCTCATGGTTCTTTAGAAGAACTACAGACGCTGCCTGAGGTCGCCAAAGGCTGTCACATCATAGAATGTGGATGTGTGATAAAATGTGAAGCATGCAGACAGGCAAAGGTAAAAGGGTGCAGTTACCCAAAGGTGGAGAGGGTACACACCAAACTCTTTGAATTGGTTCACATAGATCTGTTGGGTCCCGTAAAGGAGCCAAGTCTGGGAGGGGCCAGGTTTCTGCTGACGATGCAGGATAGCTTTACACAGAATACCTGGACTCTTGGGCTCAAATCCAAGGAAGATGCAGCTCAGCTGATCAGAAGTTGGATTGAGGAGGTGGAACTAAGGTTCTCCACCAAAGTGCAAGCAGTCACAAGTGACAGAGGTGCTGAGTTTACAGGATTTGCTTTGCAGAAGTTCTTTCGCATGAAAGGGATACGTCACACAGTGACTTCACCCAATCAGAGGGGGGTGGCAGAGCTCCGATGTGAGGCTCTGGTCCAGGCTGCAAAGGTGTTGCTGGCAGATTCTGGGTTGCCACCAAAGTTTTGGCTGGAGGCAATCAGGTATGTGAGCTTCACCTGGAATCGTACCTACAATTCAATGATAGGTGACACACCCTTTGGTTTGTTGCATGGCAGGAAACCCCAGATTCATTTTCTGCGCAAGTTTGGTTCGGACGCATCTGTGCCAGTGCCTAAAGCTTTGCAAGGGCCAGATGGATCCAAGTTCCGGAAAATGATCTTCTGTGGGTATGAGCCAGCAGCGCGTGCATGGAGGTTTGCGTTCCCATCAGGTGATCAGAGTAAAATGCTGATCAGCAAACACGCTGAGTTCTACGAACAGGATGAAAGGTTAAAGACTCCTGTCAAGCGTGATGTTCTATCAGAATGTCTTTCTGATTCAGAGCAGGAAGGTTCTGAGGGGGAGGAAGGAGAGGCTGAGTCTGCTGATGACGATCAGGTCACTGACCAAGGTCTGGAGCAGGGTGGGGCATCTCCACAAGTTGTTAAAAGAGAGGCCAAGAGTGAGCCTAGTTCTCCAGTGAGTGTGATGGAGGGGATTCGAAAACGTGTTAAGTCAGAGGGGGAATCCCGTGATGCTGAGGACACATCTGCTGGTGATGGTGAGTCAGGGGAAGCATCTGAATTTCTGCCCAGGCGATCCAGTCGCACAACGAAGGGTGTTCCACCTGAAAGATATCAGGCCACAGGTGCGTGGGTAAGTTTCGCACAGTGTAAGTCTGATAGGTATGTGGATGTTCCACAGGTATTGTCAGAATGTGATGCAGAGGGGGTATGGGAGTCGGAACTTAAGAGGTTAAGTTGTTCCCATGATGCCTCAACATTCTGACGTCAGCTTTGGAAGCTGGGAGGAGTTTTCTGACTGTTCCTCTCGGTCTTTGAGAGAGAAAGACGCAGTTTGTCATGGCTGCGAGAAGTCCTGGAGTTTTCTGAGAAACGATGCAATAAAGAGCTGTAAATGGACAATCTGGTGCTCTGTGTATTTGTCGGAAGCTACGTGACAGTTTGCCGCTGTGTTTTACTCTGCTAGGCGTGACGGAACGAAGCAGATTGCGCCGCTGAGTGGGAAGCGTGCCGGACCGCTGTAAAGAGCTAATTGGACCGTAAATCAATTAGCAGGTCACACACTAATAAATCAACAGTTTCCTTCCACGAATTCCCTTTTTTTTAAAAAAAACATGTCCAATCAAAATGAAATGATATACAAGAGTTATATAAAGATATAAAAGATAAAAGATATAAAAAGATTCAAAAAATAGTTGCACAGCCTTTGGATTCCAAATCTCCCCCCCCCCTTCCCCGGTTTAGATTCCCTATGTCCATCAGTCTGTATGTTGTCAGCCTGGAGGTCTCAAATCCATGGCCAGATTTCTCCCCAGTTCCACCTTGCCGGTTTTCTTTTAATTTATTTATTTTAATAATGTTTAACTTCAAACGTCCAATCTAAAAAAGGCCTTTAATTTCCTTGGTCTTTACCGCTCCTCCCTTTTTTCTTTCCATGTCGTAATCAGTCCTTTGTTCTTTTTATTCCTCACTTTCTCAGGTTTCTTGTCCTGTTCAGCTGCGAAAACGTTCTAATTCGGAAATCTGGTATCTCCAGTGGCGTAGCGTGGGGGGTGCCAGGGGTGCCGACCGCACCGGGCGCAACATCTGGGGGGGCGCGAGTCCAGAGGGAAGGGACAAGTTCCTTCCTCCGTCGGGCTCCCTGCCGCCACCGCCAGCCTTGCGCCCTAGCACGCGCGCCCCCCGCCGTCGCTGTGGCTGCGCTCCGCTCACTGCTCGCAGGAGGAGCAGCCGCTGCAGCAGCGCCGACGCCGCCACCGACGCCTGGCCGGGCACGGGCAGCCTCTGCACCCTGCCGCCGCCGCCATCCCCTCGGCCCAGCCACAGGCGGCGGCTGCTTCTGCCTCCATCCTCCTCCGGGCAAGCAGCGTTGTTTGCGTGGCAGCGCCAGCGGCAACTCGCAGGTTAGGGGTTGGGGGGCGCAAATTACTTGCCTTGCCCCGGGTTAGGGGGCGCAAATTACTTGCGTTGCCCCGGGTGCTGACAACTCACGCTACGCCGCTGGGTATCTCTACAGAGGTTTGTTGTTCAGGAACAAAAACTTACGTCCAGTCCCTTCCTTTTTTTTTTAATTTAAATTCATCATTAATACACATATACAAGCATGCAAACATACATTTCTTACAATCCTTAAAAATGTTCAAACATACTTACACTCAATCCCACAAATAGTTCCTTTCCCCATCACCATCCACCAACCCTTCACCCCACCTTTGTGTTTGACTTCCAATCTACTCAATTACAATTTCTTTCCACTTCTATTACTTTCTTTCACACACCTTTACCCTAATTTCATACTTCTTTTTCTATTACACATTGTTTTCCATCTTATTTGATATATCAGTATTTGAAACGGAACTTGTTTATTCTAATAGGAGTTCTGATTTTTCGATATGATTTTGCAAGTATCTTTTAAACACCTTCCAGTCCCTATCTATCTTTTCTTTTGAAATCCTTCCAGTTTCTTCCTTTGTTTTGGATATATTGTAATACTCCAATAATTTGGCAAGCCACTCTGTTTTTGTCGGTATTATACCACTTTTCCAGTTTTTCGCAATCAATAGCCTTGCTGCTACTGTTGCGTATAAATATAAGGTCTTATCTTCTTCCCTTAGGCTTCCTGGTACAATTCCCAATAGAAAACCTTCTGGCGTTTTCCTAAATGAGTATCTAAACATTTTTTTCATTTCATTATATATTATTTCCCAAAATTGTTTGATGTTTAAACAATTCCACCATATATGTATCATGGTACCTTTTCCCGTGTTACATCGCCAGCAGATATCGCTACAGTTTTTATTCATTTTTGCTATTCTTTCAGGTGTTAAATACCATCTATGTTGCATTTTAAGGTAATTTTCTTTCAGTATATAACACATGGTGAATTTCATATCTTCTTTCCACAATTTTTCCCATTGTTCAAACATAATATTTTTCCCAATATCTTGCGCCCATTTAATCATTGATGCTTTAACCAATTCATCCTTTGTTTCCCACTCTAAAATCAGATTATACAATTTAGATATATTTTTTGATTTTTCTTGTATTAAATATTTATCAAATTTTGATATTTCTTTTTCAAATCCTAACTTTTTGTCTTTTGCTAATCTATACTTAATTTGAATATATTGGGACCAATCACTAATATGAGCTTTAATCTCTGTGTAGTCCTTTAATTCCAATTCTCCGTTTTCTTCCTTTAATACAGTTTTATAGGTAGCCCAATTTTCTTTCATATTTAATTTTTTCACTGCGACAATTTCTGCTGGCGATGCCCACCAGGGAGTTTTCGGTTCTAAGAGTCTCTTACATTTCTCCCATATTTTATATATAGATTTTCTGATTATATGCCCTAGGAAGCCTTTATGTACTCTCACTTTTTCATCTATTAAATAGGCATGCCATCCAAATCTCGTCTCTACTCCCTCTAAACCCAATACATCCGAGTCATCTAATTTGATCCATTCCTTTAGCCAGGTCAGACCCACCGCATCGTGATATAACTCCATATCTGGGAGACCAAATCCTCCTCTCTCCTTCTTATCTATCATTATTTTGTGTTTTATTCTTGGCTTTTTCCCTGACCATATGAATTTAGCCAAATCTCTTTTCCAGTTATTAAAACATTTATCTCCTCCTAGTATTGGGATACTTTGAAATAAAAACATCATCCTTGGTAATATGTTCATCTTTATTACCGATATTTTCCCTAGTAAGGAAAGATTTAATTTTCCCCATACTTGCAAGTCATTTTTTATTTCATTCCATGTTTTCCCATAGTTCTCATTACTTAAGTCTATAGTATTTGTTGTTAAATTTATTCCAAGATACCTTATTTTCTTTTTAATTTCCAATCCTGTAATTTCTTGTAATTTCACTTTATCCTTTTCTTCCATATTTTTCACTAGTATTTTGGTTTTCCCATAGTTTAATTTGAATCCTGCTAATCTGCCATATTCGTTTATGCATTCCAATATTCTAGGTGTACATTGTAGGGGATTTTCTGTTGTGATCATAACATCGTCTGCAAAGGCTCTTAACTTATATCTTTTTTCACCAACTGCTATTCCTCTTATTTGGTTGTCCTGCCTTATTTTCTTTAATAGAACCTCTAATACTATTATAAATAACATTGGGGATAGGGGGCATCCTTGTCTTGTACCTTTAAAGATGTTGATTTCTTCTCCAAACTCTCCATTAATAATAATTTTTGCTTTCTGTTGGTTATATATTGCATTTATACCTTTTTGGAATTTTTCACCTAGACACAATTCTTTTAATAGTTTTTTCATAAATTCCCATGAGATTTTGTCGAAAGCCTTCTCCGCATCGATTGAAATCAGGGCTGCTTGTTTGTCTCTTCTTACTTGTAGATATTCCATTATGTCTATTATATTTCTGATATTATCCTTTATTTGTCTACCTTCCACAAATCCAGCCTGATTTTTATGTACTATTTTTCCTATAATTTTTTTCAACCTATTAGCCAATAATCCTGCGTAAATTTTATAATCAGAATTTAACAATGAAATGGGTCTATAATTTGAGACCGATTCCAAATCTGTACCTTGTTTTGGCAGGAGCGTTATATACCCTTGAGTCCAAGAGTCTGGAATATTCCCCTTCTCTACTGCTTCCTCTATTACTTCTTTTAGTGGGTCAATTAATTCATTTAACATTTCTATGTAATATTCTGCTGGTATGCCATCTGGACCTGGGGATTTCCCTATTTTTAATTTTTGAATTGATTCCTTAATTTCTACGGTTGATATTGGTTCATTTAATAATTTATGGTCTTCTTCTGCTATCTCTATTAATTTATTTTTCTTTATATATTCCTCTATTTCTTCTATTGGCACTTCATCTTTTTGATATAATTTTTTGTAATATTTTTCAAATTCTTTTTTAATTTCTGTCATATCCCTTATTGTCCTCTCTTCTACTTTTATTTTATTTATTAATTTTTCATTTCTTTGTTTCTTTAGCTGCCAGGCAAGGATCTTGCCTGGCTTATTTGCCCATTCAAAATTTTTTATATTTCCAAAATTTGATTTCTTGTTCTACCTCCTGTTCTATAATTTTATTATATTCTACTCTCAGTAATTTAATTTCTTGATTTAATCTCTCTTTATTTTTGCTTGCATAGGCCAATTTTTCCTTCCTTTTAATTTCTTCTAAAAGCCCCCTTTTCTTTTTTTCTTTATTCTTATATGCTATTGAGTTTGGTTGTATGAAATATCCCCTAACAACCGCCTTCCCAGCATCCCACACTGTTTTAACATCTGTCCCTTTCCTCCAATTGTTTTCAAAATATTCCTTCATCAACTTCCTGGCTCCTTGTATTACTTTTTCGTTTTTTAATAAGAAAACATTCATTCTCCACATTTTTTCCCCTTTCTCCTCTTTTCCTTTAAGAGTTAATGATACTGGATTGTGATCTGTAAGTGTTTTTGGCAATATTTCGGCATTCTCTGCTTCAATTGTCATATCCTTAGTAATCCATATACTGTCGATTCGACTATACGAGTTTTTTGGTTCTGAGAAATATGTGAACTCCTTTTCAACAGGATGTTTATATCTCCATATATCCACTAAATCAAAAATCTTTACCATTTCCATAAAGCTTTTTGGCAGCTTCCCTTCATTCCCCCCCCCTAAAAGACCCACCATTACCCTCCCCACCGAAAGCAGCGACAAATGGCTGTATTTGCAAAAGACAAAATTCCTCGCTGGACTCAATAACAGAACTAGAATGACTAAATGCTGTTAACCAGCCACCAACTCAAAAACGGATTCTACGCTTACTGTCCTGGAATATTGCAGGGTGGGGAAACAAAGGCGGAGACCCAGACCTAATGAACTTCTTCAAAGATTTTGAATTAATACTTCTACAAGAAACATGGTCAACTAGAGATATTAAAATTAATGGATTCACCTCCTATACGAAACCCGCTTTGAAAACAAAGACGAAGGGCCGGCCGAAAGCAGGGTTCTGTTGTATGATCAAAGACAACTCAGGGTTTGAGATCAAGCAGCTAGAAAAATGCTTTCCACTTGCACAAGCTCTACTTTTAACACAAAAAGACGATACCTTGCTACTTGTAAACGTCTACATCCCCCCAACCAAAAACAACAGCAGCAGTGAAAATTGGTCACAGCTAACCTTCTATATAGAAAATTTGACCGATAAATACCCAAATGCTTCACTGATAATAGCAGGTGATTTTAATGCAAGAGTGGGAACCAACAATGAACAACTATGTAGCAAATTAAATTGGAATACTGATAATGATATCGCACATGCCCTGAAAATAGGACGTTTCTCCAGAGATAGGGTTGTAAACAACGAAGGCTTACGCCTACTCGAATTATGTAACAACTTTAATTTGCAGATTGTGAACGGCTCAACAGAAGGCGATAGAAGCGGGGAGTTTACATACTTCTCCCCCCGAGGATGCAGTGTCATTGACTATATTCTTGCCCCTTATAATATTATAAATTCGATCATGGACCTCAAAATTGGAACGCGTACTGAAAGCGACCATCAGCCACTATCGCTGTCTATAAACTTAAAGAACGAAACCAAAATAACTAAGTACAATATCATAGAACCTTCTCAATACAAACAAATGACTCAATTAAAATGGTCTCAGGAAATGAGTGCAGCAGTGGGGCAAAAACTCACAGCCAACCTGAGAAAACAAGTATTATCCAATTTAAAGACCACTAATCCCTGCAGTGATATTCTGAAAACTTATAATGAAATCTTCCAAATGTTTGTAGAGCTTAGTACTCCACTTAAAGGTTGGATACTTAAACATAGCGCTAGCCCCTGGTTTGACGATGAATGTTTCCAGCTAAAAAGAAAACTGCGTCAAACATTTAAAAATAATCGCATTAAACTAGAGCCCTCTTATCTCGATGAAAAAAGAAAATATCATTACATTCTGGCCGAAAAGAAACAGAAATATGCAACCCAAAAATGGCTACAACTATTTGACTCAATTCAGAGTAAAAACAACAAAGCGTTCTGGAACCTAGTGTACGGAGGACTGAAAGCCGAAAATCAACTAACCCAACCACCAATTGCAGAATCCAAATGGTCCCAATACTTTACATCTGTATTTAACAATCTACACAGTGAACTTAAAGGAAATGAGACCGCTATAAATAAAATCAATAAACTCCAGGAGTGGCCAAGGGTAGAAGAAGTGGAAATTAGAGAGATAGTTAAAAATTTCAAATCGGGGAAATCGCCTGGGCCAGACGGTCTACCAATAGAATTATTTAAGACCTATATAGATTGGTGGGCAGAACCCCTAGCTCAATTGTTTACTCTCATAGACAAAGATGGGATCATACCGGAGATATGGTTAAGATCAATAATTATCCCAATCTTTAAAAATGGCGACCCAAAAGAACCAAAGAATTACAGACCGATAAGCTTACTATCAGTGATAGGGAAAATCTACGCTAAGCACCTCCTATCCAAACTCCTTATATGGATGAAAAATTTAAATTTACCAGGGAAAGAACAAATAGGTTTCTCTAAAGGTTGCTCTACATTAGACCACTGCCTTATACTTATGCATTTGGTTGAAAAATATAGATCTCAAAGGCAATCTAAGATATATGCTGCTTTTGTAGATTTTCGTGGTGCATTCGACTCAATTGACCGCCCAAAGCTGTGGAGGAAACTCGCAGAACTAAAAATTGATCAGCGCTTATTGATTCTAATACAAAATCTATACTCTTCCAATGTCTGTCAAGTCAAACTTAACACCATAGGTCATCTTTCATCAGACATCCCAATCTCGAAAGGGGTAAAACAAGGATGTATTCTTGCCCCCTTTCTATTTAACTTATTCTTATCAGACTTGCCAGATCACCTTCAAAAAATAGAATCACATGCCCCTAAACTTAATCAGAAACCAGTTCCTCTCTTATTATACGCAGACGATGCAGTCCTACTATCATTAACGAGCTTGGGTCTGAAACGTCTTATATCTTCTCTGACCCTTTACTGCGAATGTAATAAACTCTCTATAAATTACGAGAAGACAAAAATTTTGGTCTTCTCAAATGGTTGGAAACTAGAGAAATGGAAAATAAGAGGGCAAGAAATCCAACAAGTAAAAATCTATAGGTATCTGGGAATCTTATTCCAGAGCAATCTAGGGTGGGCAAGTCATCGCACAAATGCCATAAAACAGGCAAAGTGCACCTCATCAGCAGTTGCCCGTTTTTATTATCAGAAAGGTAATCAATTTATTCCTGCGGCCAATCAGATTTTCCAAACAAAAGTGCAAGCCCAGATATTCTATGGAATCCCGCTATGGATTCAAGCATATAACAGTGATTTAAATAAGATTCACTCCAGCTTTCTGAGACGTATTCTTGGACTCCCAGCTGCGATCAAATATGAAACAATGTGTGCAGAAATAGGCATACACACAATGGAATACTGGGCCTGGTCCACCTCAATAAAGTACTGGTTACGCTGCCACTTTCGCTGCTCTCCATCAAGCCTGCTCGCTGATCTGCTCAAAGACTCCTATAAATCAAGATGGTATCAGTACCTCGAAAAAAAGATTGAATCTTTAGGCATCGAGCTGGAGTCCCTGTATAATTCTAATGAGCAATACATTTTCCAAAATATCCTAGCTAGACTAAAGGATGTGGAGAGACAAAATATTATGGCGGCTGTAAACAAAATTTGCTCCCCCATATTCTATGATTTAAATATCTTAGATAGCAGAGTCAATTACGTCACTAAATTAATAATCCCAGCCCAACGTAGGGCTTTTATGCTGGCCCGGTTGAATGTCTTTCCCTCAGCATTTGTCTGGGGAAGATATCAAAACATCCCTAGAAACAAGAGATTCTGCAGATGCTCTATGAATGTCCCGGACACTGTAGAGCATATTCTCTTTCATTGCCCATTGTACAGTACGCTCCGTCAACGCGTGCTGTCCCCTCTTTTGGGTGGTCTGGAACCCCAGCAAGGTGAATGTGCGGGATTCTGCCTATCCGACGTTGACCAAAGGGTAACGGCGGGGGTAGCCGAGTTTTTGGCTGCAGTCCTCCAAGGAGCAGGTTAACAAGGAAAACCACTGATTTTATATGTATATATATATATATATATATGATTGTAACCAACTGCTGCCTTTTTATATATATTTCAAGGCTTTTACATGTTATTTTCTTTCTTACGGTTTTTATTTGCATAATGCCTAATAAAGGTTTGATTTCAACATTTTGACTATTATAATCCTCCCCTCTTTGTCTTCATATATCAATTCCGGTTCATATTTGCTTTTAACATACATTACAACCCCCCTCTTTTTTCTTACATCAGATGCGATGAATTCTTCCCCTAACTTTGGTTTTACCAATAGTCTTTTATGCTTAGTATCGATGTGGGTTTCTTGTAAGCAAGCAAGGTCCCACTTCTGCCTCTCTAAGATACGTTCTATTTTCTGCCTCTTCCTCCTATTATTTAGACCATTCACGTTCCATGATAACAATTTAAATTTCATTATTTATTAGTTAAAAAATTCTAAAGTTAATGGAAAGAGTTTACGTTATCTGCAGTGGTAAAGGAGAGGGGTTTTGTAATAGTTATTGGTCTGATTGCCAATATCAAACCACTGGCGTAGTTCTTTATCCTTCCACCCTTTGCTGAGCTTTTTCTTCTTCTTCCGCCTCATCCGATAGCTCTCCCTTTCTTCCTTCCTCATTTCTTACTTCACTTTTCCCACCTCCTAATTCTCCTCGATACTTCCTCCAAAACATATCTGCTTCCTCAAATGTCTCAAATCGTCTTCTTTTTCCTTTGAAGTTGAAGGAAATCCCCACTGGGTATTCCCATCTGAAAGATATTGCTTTGGCCTTTAATGCTTTTGTTAGAAATTGGAATTGCTGTCTCTTTTTTATCAGCCTAGGTGGGACTTCTCGTAAAATTATTATTTCCTTTCCATCTATGGTTAATTTGTTCTTACTCTTTAGTTGGAGGATCTTATCTCTCATCCAATTCGATGTGAATACAATGATGCAGTCTGCCGGCCATTTGTTCATTTTTGCTTTTCTTGAGTTCACTCTGAAGATTTTCTCTGTCTGTTCTATTATGTCTTTTTCCTGTAAATGTAGCCACTTTGCTAAAGTTTCAATCATCTTCTTCCAAATATCCTCCTTCTCCTCTTCTGGAACATTTCTGAATCTCAAAGTCTTCTCTTTAATCTGCATCTGTATCATTGCTAGCGCGTCCCTTCCTTTCTTCAATAGAAAATTCTATTGTCTCCTTTAATGTAAACACCTCTGTAGACAAAATACTATTTCAGTTTTGCAGCTTTCCCAGAAGATAACAAGTCCTGTACGAATCCAAGAGTATTTTTCCACTTACGACCGTTTTTGTAATGTCCCGAAACCCCTCTAGGGGAATTGTAATAACTTTGTATCCTCTAATCCAAAAGTCAAATTGTTGTTCCTTATTTTCCGACAGTTTATATCCATATTGTATCAAATTGTAACAAAATTAACCAGCAAAGTCCTCCTAACAAAGTCCTCTTTATATTCTCCAACTTTGACAGCTACTTTGACAGCTGTCAAAGTCTCCGTCTCTCTTCGCCAGGCTCTGCGAATCGCCCCGGTTCCCAGGGGGGGTTACATTTTCCTTCTCACCCTCCACTCTTCTCCTCCAGCACAGTTCTTGTAATTTCCCATCGTGGAATTAATGATTTTTGTCAAGAGTATGCTTCTCTTTCGACCTTGGTTACCCAGTCCTTGTTTTAGAATGTTTACAGTAGGGGGGGGACTGACTTCCTTTTTAGATCACCCCCGCTCGTGCCGAATCCGAAAAAAAATTCTTTTTTTCTCCTTTTGAACCCGGTTTCCCAATTACTCACGGGTTGTTGTTAATAGTCCGAATTTCCAATGGAAGAAGTCAGCGCTCTCCGTCGAATGGCATGCGGCTTCGCTCGGCAGGGAAAGCAGAGGACTCAAAGCACCACGCCGCTCCCCGGCACCCGATCCGAAGCCTTTAAAAAGGCTCCTTCACGAGTCGGGAGGGCGCTAACGGTGCCAGCCGAGTCACCCATGTCCACGGGCTCCGTGCCCGTGGTTTTTAAGGGTCCCCGCGTCGCCGGCGCGGTAGGACCCAGCCCCTGCCGAGCAGACCCCCTCCGGAGCTCGGAGGGAGTCCGCCATGCGGCGATGGCGACAACCCGGAAGTCTATAGGTGTCATCATTTTTAACGCTCCAAAGGATGACGGTTTGACATTTCTGACACAGGTCACCTATGTTTTGGCTACCCCCTTGTCTCTCACACCTCTCCCCTCTGCATTGACCCTTTTCGCAGATGGAACAAGAAGTAGAGGGGGTAGTGACATGGGAGGAGGGAGGACAATGGAAATGTTTATTTACCCCCCCCCCACAGTCTTCTGCTCAGCAAGCTGAGCTAGCGGCTGTGATTCTTGCATTTCAATCCTTTCCTACTCAACCTTTCAATCTTATTGTGGATACTCAGTATGTATATCACCTTTTTGCTATTTTACCAATATCTTATATAACTCCTTCCTTGGATTCTGACTTGTTTTCCTTGTTTCTTGCCCTGCAGGCCTTACTTCAGCACAGAGAGTTCCCTTATTATGTTGCACATCTTCGCTCCCACACATCGCACCCATGGTATTTAGCAGAGGGCAATGCAAGAGCAGATGCGGCTTTGGGGGACATTTCTGCCTTTTCTCTCTTTTCTGATCCTATACTATGTCATAACACCTTTCACCTTCCTGCGAAAGCATTGGCAAAGCAGTTTTCTATTCCCTTGGCCCAAGCAAGGGATATAGTTTCCCAATGTGCTTCTTGTTCTAAATCTCAGCTGGCCATTCATAGAATCATAGAATCATAGAGTTGGAAGAGACCACAAAGGCCATCGAGTCCAACCCCCTGTCAAGCAGGAAACACCATCAGAGCACTCCTGACATATGGTTGTCAAGCCTCTGCTTAAAGACCTCCAAAGAAGGAGACTCCACCACACTCCTTGGCAGCAAATTCCACTGTTGAACAGCTCTTACTGTCATTCCTTTTGATGCTGTCTGGGGGCTGCAGCAGGTTGCTCCGCCACTCACTGTGGGTGAGGACCAGGTCCAAGATAGATGATTCCCTTGTTGCTTCTTCCAACTTCTGGGAAATGAAATTGTCAGCTAGATAATGGAGGAATACAGTGGTGCCTCGCAAGACGAAAATAATCCGTTCTGCGAGTCTCTTCGTCTAGCGGTTTTTTCGTCTTGCGAAGCAACCCTATTAGCGGCTTAGCGGATTAGCGCTATTAGCGGTTTAGCGGCTATTAAAGGCTTAGCGGCTTAGCGGCTAAAAGGCTATTAGCGGCTTAGCGGCTTAGAAAAAGGGGGGGAGTGAAAAAAATTGCAAGACTCGCAAGACGTTTTCGTCTTGCGAAGCAAGCCCATAGGGAAATTCGTCTTGCGAAGCGCATTGAAAAACGGAAAACCGAAAGAATATTTCAAGACCTAATGAAATTAGAAATTGCTTTCTGAGCTATTTTAAAAAGGTTTATACTCAAGGCCCACAAAATGAAGAAGACATAGATAAATTCCTTGACAAATATGGATTACAAAAAATCTCTCAGCAAAGTAAGATGGATCTGAACCAGAGAATATCAGAACAAGAGATAGAGGTCGCCATTCAGAATATGCAACTGGGCAAATCTCCAGGACCAGATGGTTTGACTTCCAGATACTACAAATCATTGAAGGAATGGTTGATTCAACCACTAAAGGAGGTTTGCAACGAGATTCTTGAGGGAAAAAGGGCTCCGGAGTCGTGGAAAGAAGCATATATTTCACTCATACCAAAGTCAGAGACAGAAAAGACTCAACTTAAAAACTACCGCCCAATATCATTACTTAATGTGGATTACAAAATTTTTGCAGACATTTTGGCAAAAAGATTTAAAAGAGTTTTGATGGAGAAGATTCATAAGGACCAAGCAGGCTTTCTCCCTAAAAGACACCTGGCAGACAACGTAAGGAATGTAATAGACATTCTGGAAAAGCTAGAGGTGAATATAAACACTAAAGCAGTATTGATTTTTGTGGATGCAGAGAAAGCCTTTGACAATATCTCTTGGAGTTTTATGATAAAGAATCTTCATGGGATGGGGGTAGGTCAAGGTTTTGAGAATGGTATGGCTGCAATATATTCTGAACAAAGAGCTAAATTGATTGTGAACAATGTAGTGACTGAGGAACTTAAGATAGAAAAAGGAACTCGACAGGGGTGCCCAATTTCCCCACTACTTTTTATATCAGTTTTGGAGGTATTGCTGAATATGATAAGGGATGACCAACAGATTAAAGGTGTGCAGGTCGGAGCCAAACATTACAAGTTAAGAGCATTTGCAGATGACCTAGTATTGACTTTGCAAGAGCCAAACACTAGTACGAAAAAGGTATTAGAAACAATACAACAGTTTGGCCAGGTAGCTGGATTTAAACTGAATAAGCAAAAAACCAAAGTCTTAGCGAAAAACTTGACAGATATGGAAAAGGAGAAATTTCATGAGGAAACAGGGTTGACAGTGGTTAAGAAGGTGAAATACCTAGGGGTTTACTTGACATCTAAAAATGTGAATTTGTATAAGGATAACTATGAAAAATGTTGGTTAGAAATTAAAAAAGATCTAGAAATATGGTCAAATTTGAAATTGTCAATGCTAGGCCGAATTGCAGTGATTAAAATGAATGTATTGCCCAGAATGTTATTTTTGTTTCAGACCTTGCAGATTCTCGATAAGATGGAATGTTTCAAGAGGTGGCAGAAAGATATATCGAAATTTGTCTGGCAGGGCAAAAAGCCCAGAATTAAATTTAAAATATTGACAGACGCTAAAGAAAGAGGGGGGTTTGCCCTGCCGGACTTAAAATTGTATTATGAAGCAGCAGCCTTTTGTTGGCTGAAAGAATGGATGCTTCTTGAGAACACGGACATTTTGGATCTGGAAGGTTTTAACAATGCTTTCGGTTGGCATGCATATTTATGGTACGATAAAGTCAATAGTACTTTCAAAAACCACATTGTTAGAAAAGCATTGTTCAATGTTTGGATAAGATATAAAGATTTGTTAGAAAGTAAAACCCCTAGATGGGTGTCACCAGTGGAGGCCAAGGCAGTGAAGAAACTCAATATGGAGGTCGGATGGCCGAAGTATTGGGAAATCTTGGAACAGGATGGAGATAAGTTCAAATTACAAAGTCATGAGAAATTGAAACATAAAGTACAAAATTGGTTTCAATATCACCAAATAATGGAGTTTTTTAAACAGGACAGGAAAATTGGTTTCCAGGTGGAGAAATCAAAATTAGAAACTGAATTGTTAGAACCCAGTACTAAGAATTTATCTAGAATGTATAACTTGTTGCTGAAATGGAACACGCAGGATGAAACAGTCAAATCAGCTATGATTAAGTGGGCGCAGGATGTCGGTCATAACATCATGTCAGATGACTGGGAATGGTTATGGAACACCGGTACCAAATTTACGGCATGTAATGCCTTAAAGGAAAACATTATGAAAATGGTTTACAGGTGGTACATGACCCCAGTCAAGCTGGCAAAAATTTATCATTTGCCCGATAACAAATGTTGGAAATGTAAAGAGATTGAAGGTACTTTTTATCACCTTTGGTGGACGTGCCCGAAGATTAAGGCTTTCTGGGAAATGATCTACAATGAAATGAAAAAGGTACTTAAGTGTACTTTTTCTAAAAATCCAGAGGCCTTCCTCTTGGGCATTGTCGGCCAATTGGTGCCAAAGAAGGATAGAACTTTCTTTATGTATGCTACAACAGCAGCAAGAATACTCATCGCAAAGTATTGGAAGACACAAGATTTACCTACTCTGGAAGAGTGGCAGATGAAAGTGATGGACTATATGACACTGGCCGAGATGACAGGCAGAATCCGTGACCAACGAAAAGAGACGGTGGAAGAAGAATGGAGAAAATTTAAAAGTTACCTTAAAGACTACTATAAACTTAATGAATGTTAAAATGTTGTGGTTCTAGAAACAAAGGGATACAGGGATATAAGATTAGAATACAGAGAGGACTAAGATGACAGAGGTCGGAAAGTAACAATTGGGAGTTGCTATAAAAGTTTGGACATTGGGATGCAGAAAGGGGAGGTATGGGGAAGTCCAAGAAAAAAGGTTTATGAAAATATGTTTGAAATTATGTGTGTATGTTTGTTTCTTTTTTAAGTGTTTGTTTGTCTTATAAAAACTTGTAAAACCAATAAAAAATTTATAAAAAAAAAAAAGAAAAACGGAAAACCCTTTCGTCTAGCGGGTTTTTCGTCTTGCGAGGCATTCGTCTTGCGGGGCACCACTGTATGTTGGACCTTACATGAAACCCATCTGCAATCCATTTTCCCCAAGCTCACAAACTTCAAATGCAGAAACTAAACCTGATGGATGCTAACCCTGTAGACACACCGATGACAACAGGTTATCAGGTAGAAGACACTGAAGAAGCATTTTCTGACACTACACTGTACAGAAGTGTGCTAGGCAAGCTAAACTTCATTGCCAGATGTTCAAGACCTGACATTGCTGTTAGCTGTAATTTGCTAAGCAGGCAAGTTAACAATCCCACCGTTAAGGATTGGAAAGCTCTGAAATGCATAGCACGCTATTTGAAAGGCACTATGCATTACAGACTGAGATTTAACAATCAGAAGTCTGGTGGTCTTGAGATTTTTGCAGATGCAAGTTTGGGAAGTGACACAACAGACAGGAAAAGTACGTCTGGAGTTTGCTACATGTACAATCAGGATCTATTTGATTGGTCATGCAAGAAGCAAACAACAATTAGCTTAAGTACTTGTGAAGCTGAACTGAATGCACTGTCTTATTCACTTAAGGATTGTGAATGGTTGTTACAATTGTGCAAAGACATGAGAATTCCTGTCAAATGTCCAATCCAGGTTTACCAGGACAACAAAGCATGTTTGGCTTTGCTGAATTCGGAAGGTTGTAAGCAAAGCACGAAGCACTTGCAATTGAAGGTGCAACATGCTAGGGAACATATTCAGAAGGGACTCGTAACGGTGTCCTATATGCCAGGTAATGAAATTCCTGCTGATGTATTGTCCAAGATTGTATCAAGGGATCAACACTGTACCTATGTACAGAAGTTGGGTTTGTACTGATATTGTACGAACACGCTGCCCAGTGATGTTCACAGAAAGGGGGAGGATGTTGGTTTCTGCTTTCTTCACTGTGCAGCGAAGTGCTAGTCACGGGACAATGTTTTGCATTCCACGGTCAGAGTACTGTTGGGTTTCCCACGGGAATGGGAGACTGGATGTGATGTACACTGGTTTCCTGTTTTTCACTGTTTCTCTCGGTGTTCTTTGTTCCGAGGAAAAGGATGATTGCATGTTTGTAATCTCTCAACATTGAAATGAAAATAAAGCAAAGTTAAGCATGTGGCACATACTGCTCATCATTCCGCTGTGTACAAGACTCTGCAATTACAACACCGGAGTCCTCTACCGGACTACCCATTTTCATTGGGGGAAGGTGATGGCGCTCCCTTCCCCCCCCCATTCATTTGCCTAACAATAACCCCTGCCAATGCCTAACCGCCAAAACCGAGAAGTTGTGACGTTTGCTATGAGGTAGGCGAAAAAACCAAAAGGCTGGAAGTGCACCAAGTTGGAAAAATTCCTACCAGGCCCCTTGCGGCGACCAACCGAAGTCCATAGCAAGGTCAAACCTACCTAAACCTAAAGGGTGGGTGGGGTGGGAAAACCGGTCAGCTGGACGGGGCAAAAGAGGGCGGTCCCCGGACGTGCCTGGCCTTAAATGGGCTAGGCCACGCCCCCCGGCCCCGCCGATTGGCGGGCAGGGTTGCCGGCACGCCCGGGGATTCCCCTGCTCTCGCGGGGGCAGAAGGCCAGCCCCCGCGAGTGGAGTGTGTGGGAGGGGTTAGCCCGCAACCCCCTCTCCTCTCTAGCTCGGAAATGGCTTTGCGTGGCAAGTCCCCTCCCCCAATTGAAATAAAGACACGTGACACATTATTTAAGGTTAATGGGCATAAAAAGGCCACAACTGTATTGATTACAGAATTGGAAGGTATTGGCCTTAGGCATTGGCTCCTATCGACTACCCGGCATGGAGACTGGGAAGGGTTAACCACAAGCCATGGGGGGGTCCTGTTGGAGTACGCCAACTAGGATCCCACGGGTGTCACTGCTCGGGGGCGTGCCGGAGGCCCTTACCTCCCTAGGTTTCGGACAAGGCAATGCCCCCCGGAGTCCTCTACCGGACTACCCATTTTCATTGGGGGAAGGTGATGGCGCTCCCTCCCCCCCCCCATTCATTTGCCTAACAATAACCCCTGCCAATGCCTAACCGCCACTTGAGCAAAGCTCGCCGCCAATACCTTCAGCTGAATGGGGCAAAAGAGGGCGGTCCCCGGACGTGCCTGGCCTTAAATGGGCTAGGCCATGCCCCCCCCAGCCCCGCCGATTGGCGGGCAGGGTTGCCGGCACGCCCGGGGATTCCCCTGCTCTCGTGGGGGCAGAAGGCCAGCCCCCGCGAGTGGAGTGTGTGGGAGGGGTTAGCCCGCAACCCCCTCTCCTCTCTAGCTCGGAAATGGCTTTCCAGAAGACTTGGGCCAAAGCTTGGATCTTCAGTGGGTGGGTCTGCGGCCACAGCTGACAGAAGGTGGCTCACAACAACTGTCCTGGGACCAGCTAAGAGGAGAGTCCACAAATTCATGTTTGAATGGAAGCTATACCACATCAATTTCTAAAAATGAGTTGGTAGTTTAAAAATATTCTTATAAAGAAATAAGCATGGGTTCCAGGTCTGAAAAAGTTTAAGGTGTTGTTTTCTGCATTTGAAGTTTGTGAGCTTGGGGAAAATGGATTGCAAGACGAAAAACCCGCTAGACGAAAGGGTTTTCCATTTTTCAATGCGCTTCGCAAGACGAATTTCCCTATGGGCTTGCTTCGCAAGACGAAAACGTCTTGCGAGTCTTGCAATTTTTTTCACTCCCCCCCTTTTTCTAAGCCGCTAAGCCGCTAATAGCCTTTTAGCCGCTAAGCCGCTAAGCCTTTAATAGCCGCTAAACCGCTAATAGCGCTAATCCGCTAAGCCGCTAATAGGGTTGCTTCGCAAGACGAAAAAACCGCTAGACGAAGAGACTCGCAGAACGGATTATTTTCGTCTTGCGAGGCACCACTGTATTCCTCCATTATCTAGCTGACAATTTCATTTCCCAGAAGTTGGAAGAAGCAACAAGGGAATCATCTATCTTGGACCTGGTCCTCACCCACAGTGAGTGGCGGAGCAACCTGCTGCAGCCCCCAGACAGCATCAAAAGGAATGACAGTAAGAGCTGTTCAACAGTGGAATTTGCTGCCAAGGAGTGTGGTGGAGTCTCCTTCTTTGGAGGTCTTTAAGCAGAGGCTTGACAACCATATGTCAGGAGTGCTCTGATGGTGTTTCCTGCTTGACAGGGGGTTGGACTCGATGGCCTTTGTGGTCTCTTCCAACTCTATGATTCTATGATTCTATGAATGGCCAGCTGAGATTTAGAACAAGAAGCACATTGGGAAACTATATCCCTTGCTTGGGCCAAGGGAATAGAAAACTGCTTTGCCAATGCTTTCGCAGGAAGGTGAAAGGTGTTATGACATAGTATAGGATCAGAAAAGAGAGAAAAGGCAGAAATGTCCCCCAAAGCCGCATCTGCTCTTGCATTGCCCTCTGCTAAATACCATGGGTGCGATGTGTGGGAGCGAAGATGTGCAACATAATAAGGGAACTCTCTGTGCTGAAGTAAGGCCTGCAGGGCAAGAAACAAGGAAAACAAGTCAGAATCCAAGGAAGGAGTTATATAAGATATTGGTAAAATAGCAAAAAGGTGATATACATACTGAGTATCCACAATAAGATTGAAAGGTTGAGTAGGAAAGGATTGAAATGCAAGAATCACAGCCGCTAGCTCAGCTTGCTGAGCAGAAGACTGTGGGGGGGGGTAAATAAACATTTCCATTGTCCTCCCTCCTCCCATGTCACTACCCCCTCTACTTCTTGTTCCATCTGCGAAAAGGGTCAATGCAGAGGGGAGAGGTGTGAGAGACAAGGGGGTAGCCAAAACATAGGTGACCTGTGTCAGAAATGTCAAACCGTCATCCTTTGGAGCGTTAAAAATGATGACACCTATAGACTTCCGGGTTGTCGCCATCGCCGCATGGCGGACTCCCTCCGAGCTCCGGAGGGGGTCTGCTCTGCAGGGGCTGGGTCCTACCGCGCCGGCGACGCGGGGACCCTTAAAAACCACGGGCACGGAGCCCGTGGACATGGGTGACTCGGCTGGCACCGTTAGCGCCCTCCCGACTCGTGAAGGAGCCTTTTTAAAGGCTTCGGATCGGGTGCCGGGGAGCGGCGTGGTGCTTTGAGTCCTCTGCTTTCCCTGCCGAGCGAAGCCGCATGCCATTCGACGGAGAGCGCTGACTTCTTCCATTGGAAATTCGGACTATTAACAACAACCCGTGAGTAATTGGGAAACCGGGTTCAAAAGGAGAAAAAAAGAATTTTTTTTCGGATTCGGCACGAGCGGGGGTGATCTAAAAAGGAAGTCAGTCCCCCCCCTACTGTAAACATTCTAAAACAAGGACTGGGTAACCAAGGTCGAAAGAGAAGCATACTCTTGACAAAAATCATTAATTCCACGATGGGAAATTACAAGAACTGTGCTGGAGGAGAAGAGTGGAGGGTGAGAAGGAAAATGTAACCCCCCCTGGGAACCGGGGCGATTCGCAGAGCCTGGCGAAGAGAGACGGAGACTTTGACAGCTGTCAAAGTAGCTGTCAAAGTTGGAGAATATAAAGAGGACTTTGTTAGGAGGACTTTGCTGGTTAATTTTGTTACAATTTGATACAATATGGATATAAACTGTCGGAAAATAAGGAACAACAATTTGACTTTTGGATTAGAGGATACAAAGTTATTACAATTCCCCTAGAGGGGTTTCGGGACATTACAAAAACGGTCGTAAGTGGAAAAATACTCTTGGATTCGTACAGGACTTGTTATCTTCTGGGAAAGCTGCAAAACTGAAATAGTATTTTGTCTACAGAGGTGTTTACATTAAAGGAGACAATAGAATTTTCTATTGAAGAAAGGAAGGGACGCGCTAGCAATGATACAGATGCAGATTAAAGAGAAGACTTTGAGATTCAGAAATGTTCCAGAAGAGGAGAAGGAGGATATTTGGAAGAAGATGATTGAAACTTTAGCAAAGTGGCTACATTTACAGGAAAAAGACATAATAGAACAGACAGAGAAAATCTTCAGAGTGAACTCAAGAAAAGCAAAAATGAACAAATGGCCGGCAGACTGCATCATTGTATTCACATCGAATTGGATGAGAGATAAGATCCTCCAACTAAAGAGTAAGAACAAATTAACCATAGATGGAAAGGAAATAATAATTTTACGAGAAGTCCCACCTAGGCTGATAAAAAAGAGACAGCAATTCCAATTTCTAACAAAAGCATTAAAGGCCAAAGCAATATCTTTCAGATGGGAATACCCAGTGGGGATTTCCTTCAACTTCAAAGGAAAAAGAAGACGATTTGAGACATTTGAGGAAGCAGATATGTTTTGGAGGAAGTATCGAGGAGAATTAGGAGGTGGGAAAAGTGAAGTAAGAAATGAGGAAGGAAGAAAGGGAGAGCTATCGGATGAGGCGGAAGAAGAAGAAAAAGCTCAGCAAAGGGTGGAAGGATAAAGAACTACGCCAGTGGTTTGATATTGGCAATCAGACCAATAACTATTACAAAACCCCTCTCCTTTACCACTGCAGATAACGTAAACTCTTTCCATTAACTTTAGAATTTTTTAACTAATAAATAATGAAATTTAAATTGTTATCATGGAACGTGAATGGTCTAAATAATAGGAGGAAGAGGCAGAAAATAGAACGTATCTTAGAGAGGCAGAAGTGGGACCTTGCTTGCTTACAAGAAACCCACATAGATACTAAGCATAAAAGACTATTGGTAAAACCAAAGTTAGGGGAAGAATTCATCGCATCTGATGTAAGAAAAAAGAGGGGGGTTGTAATGTATGTTAAAAGCAAATATGAACCGGAATTGATATATGAAGACAAAGAGGGGAGGATTATAATAGTCAAAATGTTGAAATCAAACCTTTATTAGGCATTATGCAAATAAAAACCGTAAGAAAGAAAATAACATGTAAAAGCCTTGAAATATATATAAAAAGGCAGCAGTTGGTTACAATCATATATATATATATATATATATATATATATATACATATAAAATCAGTGGTTTTCCTTGTTAACCTGCTCCTTGGAGGACTGCAGCCAAAAACTCGGCTACCCCCGCCGTTACCCTTTGGTCAACGTCGGATAGGCAGAATCCCGCACATTCACCTTGCTGGGGTTCCAGACCACCCAAAAGAGGGGACAGCACGCGTTGACGGAGCGTACTGTACAATGGGCAATGAAAGAGAATATGCTCTACAGTGTCCGGGACATTCATAGAGCATCTGCAGAATCTCTTGTTTCTAGGGATGTTTTGATATCTTCCCCAGACAAATGCTGAGGGAAAGACATTCAACCGGGCCAGCATAAAAGCCCTACGTTGGGCTGGGATTATTAATTTAGTGACGTAATTGACTCTGCTATCTAAGATATTTAAATCATAGAATATGGGGGAGCAAATTTTGTTTACAGCCGCCATAATATTTTGTCTCTCCACATCCTTTAGTCTAGCTAGGATATTATGGAAAATGTATTGCTCATTAGAATTATACAGGGACTCCAGCTCGATGCCTAAAGATTCAATCTTTTTTTCGAGGTACTGATACCATCTTGATTTATAGGAGTCTTTGAGCAGATCAGCGAGCAGGCTTGATGGAGAGCAGCGAAAGTGGCAGCGTAACCAGTACTTTATTGAGGTGGACCAGGCCCAGTATTCCATTGTGTGTATGCCTATTTCTGCACACATTGTCTCATATTTGATCGCAGCTGGGAGTCCAAGAATACGTCTCAGAAAGCTGGAGTGAATCTTATTTAAATCACTGTTATATGCTTGAATCCATAGCGGGATTCCATAGAATATCTGGGCTTGCACTTTTGTTTGGAAAATCTGATTGGCCGCAGGAATAAATTGATTACCTTTCTGATAATAAAAACGGGCAACTGCTGATGAGGTGCACTTTGCCTGTTTTATGGCATTTGTGCGATGACTTGCCCACCCTAGATTGCTCTGGAATAAGATTCCCAGATACCTATAGATTTTTACTTGTTGGATTTCTTGCCCTCTTATTTTCCATTTCTCTAGTTTCCAACCATTTGAGAAGACCAAAATTTTTGTCTTCTCGTAATTTATAGAGAGTTTATTACATTCGCAGTAAAGGGTCAGAGAAGATATAAGACGTTTCAGACCCAAGCTCGTTAATGATAGTAGGACTGCATCGTCTGCGTATAATAAGAGAGGAACTGGTTTCTGATTAAGTTTAGGGGCATGTGATTCTATTTTTTGAAGGTGATCTGGCAAGTCTGATAAGAATAAGTTAAATAGAAAGGGGGCAAGAATACATCCTTGTTTTACCCATTTCGAGATTGGGATGTCTGATGAAAGATGACCTATGGTGTTAAGTTTGACTTGACAGACATTGGAAGAGTATAGATTTTGTATTAGAATCAATAAGCGCTGATCAATTTTTAGTTCTGCGAGTTTCCTCCACAGCTTTGGGCGGTCAATTGAGTCGAATGCACCACGAAAATCTACAAAAGCAGCATATATCTTAGATTGCCTTTGAGATCTATATTTTTCAACCAAATGCATAAGTATAAGGCAGTGGTCTAATGTAGAGCAACCTTTAGAGAAACCTATTTGTTCTTTCCCTGGTAAATTTAAATTTTTCATCCATATAAGGAGTTTGGATAGGAGGTGCTTAGCGTAGATTTTCCCTATCACTGATAGTAAGCTTATCGGTCTGTAATTCTTTGGTTCTTTTGGGTCGCCATTTTTAAAGATTGGGATAATTATTGATCTTAACCATATCTCCGGTATGATCCCATCTTTGTCTATGAGAGTAAACAATTGAGCTAGGGGTTCTGCCCACCAATCTATATAGGTCTTAAATAATTCTATTGGTAGACCGTCTGGCCCAGGCGATTTCCCCGATTTGAAATTTTTAACTATCTCTCTAATTTCCACTTCTTCTACCCTTGGCCACTCCTGGAGTTTATTGATTTTATTTATAGCGGTCTCATTTCCTTTAAGTTCACTGTGTAGATTGTTAAATACAGATGTAAAGTATTGGGACCATTTGGATTCTGCAATTGGTGGTTGGGTTAGTTGATTTTCGGCTTTCAGTCCTCCGTACACTAGGTTCCAGAACGCTTTGTTGTTTTTACTCTGAATTGAGTCAAATAGTTGTAGCCATTTTTGGGTTGCATATTTCTGTTTCTTTTCGGCCAGAATGTAATGATATTTTCTTTTTTCATCGAGATAAGAGGGCTCTAGTTTAATGCGATTATTTTTAAATGTTTGACGCAGTTTTCTTTTTAGCTGGAAACATTCATCGTCAAACCAGGGGCTAGCGCTATGTTTAAGTATCCAACCTTTAAGTGGAGTACTAAGCTCTACAAACATTTGGAAGATTTCATTATAAGTTTTCAGAATATCACTGCAGGGATTAGTGGTCTTTAAATTGGATAATACTTGTTTTCTCAGGTTGGCTGTGAGTTTTTGCCCCACTGCTGCACTCATTTCCTGAGACCATTTTAATTGAGTCATTTGTTTGTATTGAGAAGGTTCTATGATATTGTACTTAGTTATTTTGGTTTCGTTCTTTAAGTTTATAGACAGCGATAGTGGCTGATGGTCGCTTTCAGTACGCGTTCCAATTTTGAGGTCCATGATCGAATTTATAATATTATAAGGGGCAAGAATATAGTCAATGACACTGCATCCTCGGGGGGAGAAGTATGTAAACTCCCCGCTTCTATCGCCTTCTGTTGAGCCGTTCACAATCTGCAAATTAAAGTTGTTACATAATTCGAGTAGGCGTAAGCCTTCGTTGTTTACAACCCTATCTCTGGAGAAACGTCCTATTTTCAGGGCATGTGCGATATCATTATCAGTATTCCAATTTAATTTGCTACATAGTTGTTCATTGTTGGTTCCCACTCTTGCATTAAAATCACCTGCTATTATCAGTGAAGCATTTGGGTATTTATCGGTCAAATTTTCTATATAGAAGGTTAGCTGTGACCAATTTTCACTGCTGCTGTTGTTTTTGGTTGGGGGGATGTAGACGTTTACAAGTAGCAAGGTATCGTCTTTTTGTGTTAAAAGTAGAGCTTGTGCAAGTGGAAAGCATTTTTCTAGCTGCTTGATCTCAAACCCTGAGTTGTCTTTGATCATACAACAGAACCCTGCTTTCGGCCGGCCCTTCGTCTTTGTTTTCAAAGCGGGTTTCGTATAGGAGGTGAATCCATTAATTTTAATATCTCTAGTTGACCATGTTTCTTGTAGAAGTATTAATTCAAAATCTTTGAAGAAGTTCATTAGGTCTGGGTCTCCGCCTTTGTTTCCCCACCCTGCAATATTCCAGGACAGTAAGCGTAGAATCCGTTTTTGAGTTGGTGGCTGGTTAACAGCATTTAGTCATTCTAGTTCTGTTATTGAGTCCAGCGAGGAATTTTGTCTTTTGCAAATACAGCCATTTGTCGCTGCTTTCGGTGGGGAGGGTAATGGTGGGTCTTTTAGGGGGGGGGGAATGAAGGGAAGCTGCCAAAAAGCTTTATGGAAATGGTAAAGATTTTTGATTTAGTGGATATATGGAGATATAAACTTCCTGTTGAAAAGGAGTTCACATATTTCTCAGAACCAAAAAACTCGTATAGTCGAATCAACAGTATATGGATTACTAAGGATATGACAATTGAAGCAGAGAATGCCGAAATATTGCCAAAAACACTTACAGATCACAATCCAGTATCATTAACTCTTAAAGGAAAAGAGGAGAAAGGGGAAAAAATGTGGAGAATGAATGTTTTCTTATTAAAAAACGAAAAAGTAATACAAGGAGCCAGGAAGTTGATGAAGGAATATTTTGAAAACAATTGGAGGAAAGGGACAGATGTTAAAACAGTGTGGGATGCTGGGAAGGCGGTTGTTAGGGGATATTTCATACAACCAAACTCAATAGCATATAAGAATAAAGAAAAAAAGAAAAGGGGGCTTTTAGAAGAAATTAAAAGGAAGGAAAAATTGGCCTATGCAAGCAAAAATAAAGAGAGATTAAATCAAGAAATTAAATTACTGAGAGTAGAATATAATAAAATTATAGAACAGGAGGTAGAACAAGAAATCAAATTTTGGAAATATAAAAATTTTGAATGGGCAAATAAGCCAGGCAAGATCCTTGCCTGGCAGCTAAAGAAACAAAGAAATGAAAAATTAATAAATAAAATAAAAGTAGAAGAGAGGACAATAAGGGATATGACAGAAATTAAAAAAGAATTTGAAAAATATTACAAAAAATTATATCAAAAAGATGAAGTGCCAATAGAAGAAATAGAGGAATATATAAAGAAAAATAAATTAATAGAGATAGCAGAAGAAGACCATAAATTATTAAATGAACCAATATCAACCGTAGAAATTAAGGAATCAATTCAAAAATTAAAAATAGGGAAATCCCCAGGTCCAGATGGCATACCAGCAGAATATTACAAAGAAATGTTAAATGAATTAATTGACCCACTAAAAGAAGTAATAGAGGAAGCAGTAGAGAAGGGGAATATTCCAGACTCTTGGACTCAAGGGTATATAACGCTCCTGCCAAAACAAGGTACGGATTTGGAATCGGTCTCAAATTATAGACCCATTTCATTGTTAAATTCCGATTATAAAATTTACGCAGGATTATTGGCTAATAGGTTGAAAAAAATTATAGGAAAAATAGTACATAAAAATCAGGCTGGATTTGTGGAAGGTAGACAAATAAAGGATAATATCAGAAATATAATA
Source organism: Podarcis bocagei (assembly GCF_964188305.1). Taxonomy (NCBI): domain Eukaryota; kingdom Metazoa; phylum Chordata; class Lepidosauria; order Squamata; family Lacertidae; genus Podarcis; species Podarcis bocagei. The sequence goes on from NC_138131.1 coordinate 67,234,659, forward strand.
GACATAATGGAATATCTACAAGTAAGAAGAGACAAACAAGCAGCCCTGATTTCAATCGATGCGGAGAAGGCTTTCGACAAAATCTCATGGGAATTTATGAAAAAACTATTAAAAGAATTGTGTCTAGGTGAAAAATTCCAAAAAGGTATAAATGCAATATATAACCAACAGAAAGCAAAAATTATTATTAATGGAGAGTTTGGAGAAGAAATAAACATCTTTAAAGGTACAAGACAAGGATGCCCCCTATCCCCAATGTTATTTATAATAGTATTAGAGGTTCTATTAAAGAAAATAAGGCAGGACAACCAAATAAGAGGAATAGCAGTTGGTGAAAAAAGATATAAGTTAAGAGCCTTTGCAGACGATGTTATGATCACAACAGAAAATCCCCTACAATGTACACCTAGAATATTGGAATGCATAAACGAATATGGCAGATTAGCAGGATTCAAATTAAACTATGGGAAAACCAAAATACTAGTGAAAAATATGGAAGAAAAGGATAAAGTGAAATTACAAGAAATTACAGGATTGGAAATCAAAAAGAAAATAAGGTATCTTGGAATAAATTTAACAACAAATACTATAGACTTAAGTAATGAGAACTATGGGAAAACATGGAATGAAATAAAAAATGACTTGCAAGTATGGGGAAAATTAAATCTTTCCTTACTAGGGAAAATGTCGGTAATAAAGATGAACATATTACCAAGGATGATGTTTTTATTTCAAAGTATCCCAATACTAGGAGGAGATAAATGTTTTAATAACTGGAAAAGAGATTTGGCTAAATTCATATGGTCAGGGAAAAAGCCAAGAATAAAACACAAAATAACGATAGATAAGAAGGAGAGAGGAGGATTTGGTCTCCCAGATATGGAGTTATATCACGATGCGGTGGGTCTGACCTGGCTAAAGGAATGGATCAAATTAGATGACTCGGATGTATTGGATTTAGAGGGAGTAGAGACGAGATTTGGATGGCATGCCTATTTAATAGATGAAAAAGTGAGAGTACATAAAGGCTTCCTAGGGCATATAATCAGAAAATCTATATATAAAAAATGGGAGAAATATAAGAGACTCTTAGAACCGAAAACTCCCTGGTGGGCATCGCCAGCAGAAATTGTCGCAGTGAAAAAATTAAATATGAAAGAAAATTGGGCTACCTATAAAACTGTATTAAAGGAAGAAAACGGAGAATTGGAATTAAAGGACTACACAGAGATTAAAGCTCATATTAGTGATTGGTTCCAATATATTCAAATTAAGTATAGATTAGCAAAAGACAAAAAGTTAGGATTTGAAAAAGAAATATCAAAATTCGATAAATATTTAATACAAGAAAAATCAAAAAATATATCTAAATTGTATAATCTGATTTTAGAGTGGGAAACAAAGGATGAATTGGTTAAAGCATCAATGATTAAATGGGCGCAAGATATTGGGAAAAATATTATGTTTGAACAATGGGAAAAATTGTGGAAAGAAGATATGAAATTCACCATGTGTTATATACTGAAAGAAAATTACCTTAAAATGCAACATAGATGGTATTTAACACCTGAAAGAATAGCAAAAATGAATAAAAACTGTAGCGATATCTGCTGGCGATGTAACACGGGAAAAGGTACCATGATACATATATGGTGGAATTGTTTAAACATCAAACAATTTTGGGAAATAATATATAATGAAATGAAAAAAATGTTTAGATACTCATTTAGGAAAACGCCAGAAGGTTTTCTATTGGGAATTGTACCAGGAAGCCTAAGGGAAGAAGGTAAGACCTTATATTTATACGCAACAGTAGCAGCAAGGCTATTGATTGCAAAAAACTGGAAAAGTGGTATAATACCGACAAAAACAGAGTGGCTTGCCAAATTATTGGAGTATTACAATATATCCAAAACAATGGAAGAAATTGGAAGGATTTCAAAAGAAAAGATAGATAGGGACTGGAAGGTGTTTAAAAGATACTTGCAAAATCATATCGAAAAATCAGAACTCCTATTAGAATAAACAAGTTCCGTTTCAAATACTGATATATCAAATAAGATGGAAAACAATGTGTAATAGAAAAAGAAGTATGAAATTAGGGTAAAGGTGTGTGAAAGAAAGTAATAGAAGTGGAAAGAAATTGTAATTGAGTAGATTGGAAGTCAAACACAAAGGTGGGGTGAAGGGTTGGTGGATGGTGATGGGGAAAGGAACTATTTGTGGGATTGAGTGTAAGTATGTTTGAACATTTTTAAGGATTGTAAGAAATGTATGTTTGTATGCTTGTATATGTATATTAATGATGAATTTAAATTAAAAAAAAAAAGGAAGGGACTGGACGTAAGTTTTTGTTCCTGAACAACAAACCTCTGTAGAGATACCAGATTTCCGAATTAGAACGTTTTCGCAGCTGAACAGGACAAGAAACCTGAGAAAGTGAGGAATAAAAAGAACAAAGGACTGATTACGACATGGAAAGAAAAAAGGGAGGAGCGGTAAAGACCAAGGAAATTAAAGGCCTTTTTTAGATTGGACGTTTGAAGTTAAACATTATTAAAATAAATAAATTAAAAGAAAACCGGCAAGGTGGAACTGGGGAGAAATCTGGCCATGGATTTCGAGACCTCCAGGCTGACAACATACAGACTGATGGACATAGGGAATCTAAACCGGGGAAGGGGGGGGGGAGATTTGGAATCCAAAGGCTGTGCAACTATTTTTTGAATCTTTTTATATCTTTTATCTCTTTATATAACTCTTGTATATCATTTCATTTTGATTGGACATGTTTTTTTTTTAAAAAAAGGGAATTCGTGGAAGGAAACTGGGGTGGATCTGGGGGAAAAATCTTTTTTTTCTATTTTTGTAAATGATATGGGAGGGAGGTAAGATTGTGTAATTTAAATTGGATAGTGGGTTAAACAAATTAAGTTTTAAATGGGGAGTGAGAGATTGTAGAACTAAATTCATGAAAGGGGAATACAGCTGGGAGGGGGAAGGGGGAGTCCCAGAAAGTTGGTATTGAAAGTAAGGCTTTAAGTGTATTTTATCTTTGTATTTCTATATTTTTTGGAAACTTTAATAAATATGATTTTTTTTTTAAAGTGATGACACCTATAAAATCAGCCAAGGCAATTTGCACGGCAGCATTTGTTATGAATAAATGCTGCTGTTCAGTCTGTGAGAAGGGCAGATATATTGATGCAACATCAGAACCGCTCAAAGCTATAGCACGTGAACGTCCTTTGATAACAATGTCTGATGTGGATTCAACAACGGAATAAATGTTTTTAGGTGGGGTGTGTGGTAAATGTAGCCATTCTATAATGCAGATTGTCTTCTTCTTTTCTGTCTGAGCATATAAATTCCTGTTGGCAACAATGGTGTAGCAAACACTGCCAGATGCAGCTTGTGTGCAGCACCTCTAGGTGGTGCATGCGGAAAGGTTTCAATGCTTCACCCACAAAATGTTGACAAAGTGTAGGGGAGTTCCGCATGCCTTGAGGCAGGACAACCCACTGATATCACTGGGTGGGCTGCGAATTGTTATATACTGGCAATGTAAAAGCAAACCGTTCCCTGTCTGCTGGAGCCAGTGGGATGAAGATGGTTCAATGTGGCCGAAAGTCAATTGTTCAGAAATAAGCTGTTCAGAAATAGCTGGTGCCGCTGCTGCTGATTTTTCTTTTGGTAGAGGCCACTGTTCTACCCCCACTGGGGTATCAGTGATCCTGGTTTGCCACACTGGAAACAAGTTGTATCGGTGGCTACAGGCTGGTTTTCATTTAGCGCTGCCGCCAGCAGATGAGCCTTGTGGGTGGTTGTACCAACAGACTGACAAATGCGAAGCATGGCTGCTGTGTCTGTGGCAGGATTGTGTATCATCGGTTGTAACGCAACCTTACAATCCTCATTGGCATTTTCAAAGGCCAATTGTTTGATAATTATTTGTTTGGCTTCAGGATTTTCAATTTGACGACTCACTGCTGTAAAGACTCTCCTCCCTGAAAGAGAGGGGAGTGGTTGTGGGCGGGAGCCCGAACACCGCTCCTAGCAGGGGGCGTTGCCCCCTGCCTACAGCTCACCTGGCTGGCACTCACGCCCCCCCTGGTGGCCGCCCAACCAGGTGCCATGGGGGGCGTGTCCAGCAGCCTTTATGCTGCAGTGCCAGCCTCTCCCCGGCCTCATTTCTATTTGTCGTCCTGAGCGAGTCACCCACCCTCCACTCCCTTTGAGTTAGGGCTTAGGTCATTGGCCTTGCTATGGACCTTAGGTTGTTCGCCCCGGTTGCCCGGGGGGCCTGGTAGGAGTTTTTCCATTTGGCATTAGGCTTTTTGGTTTTTTCGCCTACCTCATAGGAATCGTCACAACTTTCTGGTGGTATTGGTGGGTAGGTTAGGCATTGGAATAATGTGTTGTGGTGTGTCGAAGTGCTAGGTGTGGCCATCGCCTATGCCTTCAATTTATAGGGGTATTCCGTTAAAGGAATCTGGCGGTCGTGTATTCCGTCCGAAGCCTGCTTGGCGGGAGGCCATGGCACGACCCTCGGTGACATCAGGGGTGAGCCTATAGTTGGATTAGCATCAACAGGTGTTGACCCCCTGGTGAATAAACCCACTTGTTTTGCGATCCAATGCCTAAGCCAATACCTTTTCATTGCTGTAATCAATAAAGTTGTGGCCTTTTCTAGCCCATTAACCTTATATCACGTGTCTCTTTGTCTTCATTTTACTTCGTGGGGGTCGGGTCCTCGAACCACAAGCAGCCTGTCCATAAAGGAAGAATATGATTCTCTTGCCTCTTGCCTGATTGAACCCCACCTTGATTGAATACTGGTGGGTTCTGGGATTTTTCTCATTGCTTGTTTAGCAGCAAGAGCAGTGTCCCTCAATAATATTTGCAGCAGTGTGGCTTGCACTGAAGCTTGAGTGAAAGGACCACGCCCCATCATGGCATCTATGACGTCTGCAAGGGTAATATTTGGATTATTTCCCCTGATTTGTTGAAACAAAGCTGGAGCATAAGCACGGCAGGCAGTTTCCCATTCGTGGGCAAACAAAACACCTGCTGATGGGGGTAACACTGTACGTGCCAAAAGCTTGATGTCATCTGGAACCAAAAGCTGGGCTAATGTGGCTTCCAAAAGAGCCTGTGTAAATGGGGCTCGAAGTCCATTTGTCCTTACTGACAATTGCAGCTCTTTCAAGATTTTAAAGTCAAAAGGTTGGTGTGTCACTGAAAGTAGCTGGAGTGAGTGCCAAGCCAGGAATCATGCTTCTTTTCAAACCATGTTCTGAAGTTTGTTTCATGATCAGAACAATCCTCTCAAGTGATTGTTTTCACCCTGCTTTAAAAGCAACACTTCAAAGAACGGCTCAAAAAAATAAATACACAAAAAAAAACCCTTAGCAAAACAGGATTCCCAATGAAATGGTCTGCCTCACAGCCAGAGGCTCTACTCCAAGGAAGCACTGAGGAGGACTGTGACAGTTTGGAGCTTTGCTGTGTGTTCTCTGATCTGGTGACACATGCTGTCTGTTGAAGTTGAATGGGGAGGGGCCCTTAGATGTCTGAAAGAGTTCTGGGACTTGCTGGTTAATGGGATTTTCTGCCGTCCTCAGCGGATGCTCAGCCCTTCTGTCTATTCCAGCTGTAGTGTTTCAGAAAGTTGCTTTGAGCCAAACACACTCCCCTTTGAAAGTTTCAAGATCTCAAGTCTCAAATGTTTGGTAGCCAAGAGCATGGCTTAATTAGAATTGGAAACACTATTGAAAAGGTTTACTTTTCAAATACATTTAAGTAGGAATTACTCAGCCTTGGAGAAGCCCCTTCCTTGGGTCTCGGTCACTCACCTGTCAGTCACTCATCCATTCTGAATGGGTAGAAAGAAGCACAGAGCTATGACATACAGAGAGGCGTCAGGCAACCTCACTGGAGGAGGACTGGTGATTCTGGCCATGTATCTGAGTCAGTAATCACAACGCAGAGAATTGCCAGAGTTAGAATTAATCATCCTAGCAGAGACTGCTTAGAAGTATGGAATTCAACAACAATCAATCATGCAGAGATGCAACGGAGAACATTTTCTGAAATTAGAAAAAGCTGCCCAGTGCTGGGGAATGACCCCAGTCATGTCCAGTGTGGGAGAGACATGGCAGGATTAACCACCCTGTGCTCTTTCAGCAACTTTCTCTGTGGTCAAGAGCTGTAGGTGCTCATCAAATGGAAGCCCTACTTCCATCTACTGCTCTGAAGTAGGGTCATCTCTGCCTCCAGGTTTTCAACTTTTATGTACATCTTCTGAAAATGCACAAACCTTTTCTCTTGTATGAATGATGCCAGGTTTTAGCTCACTGGTTCCTTTATTTTATCCAGTTTTCTGTTTGGAATCTTAATGGCTCCCCCTTTGTATTTTTTTTAAAATAATTTTTATTAACTGGCTAATCACATCAAATTAAATCACATCATATAAATTCCAAATTACAAAGCCAAATTTTTAAATTTTGTTGGGGGAACCCATACTTCAAGATCCAAAGGGGGATTCAGATCATCTTCTTTACTGCGTTAATGTCCAAATCAGTCCCAATCAGTCCAAACAAAGTTCATAATTCTATCCAGTCTTATCTTGGTGTTTCCACATCATATCTTATTCATATAATTTCTCTTTTTCCTTTACGATCTCTTCTGTTGGTCTCCTTAAGCCGATAGCAAGTATAATAATCCTGTGTGGATTTCCCGTTCCTCCACTAAGTCCAGATGGTTTCCATATATCTCCTTAGTAGATAACCTCGTTCTTTCCATCGTAAATTTTGGCATTTGTCGCTCTTAAGTCCCACCGAGGAGTTGATCCACGATATGTAAACAACTCTATTTCTCTCTTTCTCCTCCCAGACCCAAGAGCTCCAACAATGCCTCCCAAAATGGCGACGGCATTTTTAACTGCGTCATTCCAGAACTCTTAGCTTTCCAGCTTCATCTTGAAACATTGCTTTGGATCGAAAGTTTATCTCCACACAGCCTTAAATCCACAGCTTAAGTCCTTAGTTTCTGACTCATTAGGGGAGGGGATTCTTGTTAAATCACATAAAAAAAGGAAGGCAGGTTTTCTCCCCCCTCCCCCATTTGTCATACCATATCTTGACGTATCTTCTCATATTTTATTCTTGTCTTGTTATCAGAGATCTCTTCTGTCAGCAGTCTTTACTCCCCTTTTTCCTTGAAGCATGTGCAATTAATCTTGTCCAAATTGTTTCTTTTAAAGATCATTTGCAACTAGCGGCGCGAATCAGGAACGGCGTCCAGGAGAGCCGGAAATCCCACAGGAGGGCTTTGTGCCTAGTGCCCCCACCCCCATAAATTCGGGGGTGGTATAGGGCACAGCAGGCAAGGGCCGTCCCCCCCACAATCCTGGGGGGGGGGTTAGGGAGGCTAATTACCCCCATCATAGCCTCCAAATTACCTCGTGTGGGTCGGAGAGATGTTATTGTCAGCCATCTTCCGATGCGCCACCTAGTGGCCCCCAATGGCTCCCCCTTTGTAAAAGCCTTTCCTCAGGAAAGTGGATAAGGCAAAAGAGGAGACCCATATATTGTAGGTGCCTTGGAGGGGTCATGTTTGCCTCCACACAACCATGTGCAGAAGAGTCATGGTTGCTCCTGACAGGGGCAGCCTTTGACACCACCACCACCACCTCCCCAGGAGAACACAAAGCTAGCGTATTTAGTAATGAGAATATTTTGTCTCCCCAAATACCGGTAGTCTTGCCACTTGTAATGTTTTTATTGGGAGGAGGAATAAGGAATTGCACCTCCTCCCAATTGCTTAGCCCAGCCATACTGAATTCTGTCTGTTGATCACACTCAAACACAACAAGGGACTAGGGATGGAGGAGAAATGTGATTCAATTTGCATTTAAAGGCAAACCTACTTAATTTGCACTTCCCAAAACAAAATGAGTACTGAAGTGCAGCCATTGTTTGAAATCCACACTTGCTGAATTTTGCAAGGTTGTCCTCCAGTCAAGCCATGTGTCCAGAAATGCATGTATTAGGGAAATAACATACAGAAATGTATTACATTAATTTAAATTGTTTTACAAAAATACATTAGGCAAGTTATACATACAAACTATGTGCATGTTATGAGAAATTTGCACTAAAAATGCTGGTGATTTTTTCTTTTAATTGCAAACTGATGTGGGAATGTGGCAAAATATTTTTAAGGTGACATGGAAATGAGGAGAGCTAAACTTAAGACATGGGTATAGCCAAGGAGGGGCAGATCCAAAAATATTATTGAAAAGCATTGAAAGTACTCAATTATCTGAGGTTCTGCTCCCCCTCAGCAGAAGCCTGGCCCCCACAATGTCTTATTTATGGTGTATTTTTGCCTGTGACTTAAGAAACTGAAACTGAAAGATTCTACCGTCCTTACAAGGGAAGTAACCTAGGCACTATCTCTCATTCAGTTCTGTAGCTTGGGGGTTCCTTCTACTGGACCCTTCGCCAACCTGGGGCTGGAAGCTTGAGCTTGGGTCCTGCTCATGGGTTTCCCTTTGGGGCATTCACTGTGGGAGCAGGATCCTGAATTAGATGGGCCATTGGCCTGACCCAGCAGGTTTTTCTTAGTTTCCTATGTTCACATGCTGGTTTAAGAATAATCAATGTAGGTGATGTATTTTGGAGAGGTTCTGGCCCTATCGGGTTCTTTATAAGGGTGCTTTGTATGCTGCCATTCTTTCTGAAGGCACCTTGGTATCTCTGGTCCCAGCCCATGCCCTCATGCCATAGACCTGGCTGTTCCTTTCTCTCCTTGCAGGCTGAAGAGAAGCAGAAGGCCTCAGCTGCATTTGCTCAGCTCCACACTGCCATGGAGATCCTGGGAATTGTGGTGGAGGAGCAGAAGGCCATCTGGCGAGTTTTGGCCGCCATCTGCCACCTGGGTGCTGCAGGGGCTTGCAAAGGTAAGACTAACGGCTGGCAAAGGTGGCATTTTGGGCTGGGTGGTTCTACAAGGAGACTGCTGTGCTGGATCCATCTGCTGCAGCCTGAGAAAGGAGATGATGGAGATGTCCCTGCTTTGCAGGCTGCATGGTGCAGCATTTCAGAAAATCAAGCCATCTGCTTGGGCTCATTTGTCTGAATTCCCTGCCCCCTTTTAGCCTATCCTTCTAGGAGCATTACAGAAAGTCAATGGATCTCAGTTCAGCCTCTCTGCTTGAGAGGCTGCTGTTTTCATATAATGCTGGTCTTGCACAAGGCCTGCTCTTGGAGATCCCTGGAGTGGGAGGAGAGCCAGAGAAAGTGCAAGACCCTCCAATATGTGTTCTGTCTGAGCCAGCAAGCAGAGTGTGCCACCCACTGCAGAGTTGGCAAAATGTTAAGCCACTTGCTATCTTACATAGAACCATAGAATTGTAGAGGGCTGCCTCATGGAAACAAGCCTGTTTTTTGCTGCTCCAGAGAGTGGTACCCAAACCAACAGATTCAAATAACAAAAGAGGAGATTCTGATTAAACTGGGAAGAACGTTCTGAAGATAAGAGCCATTTAACGGTGGAACAGACTCCTTGGAGGCTTTTAAGCAGAGGTTGGATGGCCATCTGGCATGGATACTTCAGTTGAGATTCCTGCATTGCAGGGGGTTGGACTAGATGACCCTTGGGGAGGCCCTTCCAACTTTACAATGCTATGATTTCCTCAACACCCCTCAGCCTCCCGGGCTGCTCACACGTCCTGATCTGAATATGCCTCCTAGTAGGAGTTGCCTTATTGTGGCGTTCCCTGGGCTTTGAAGAGTGGTTGCCTAGGAAAGCTGCAGAATGCAAATCCCTGGGGTGATAATTTTAGAATGAGAGAAGGGACTCTCACAGCCACCCCTTGGCTCCCTTAAAATTAAAATGTGGGCTAAATGTTCAGCACAACAGTAGTCCAAGAGGATAGCAAAATCATACAAGGATCATGAAAGTGTATTATCAGAGATGGCTACAAGCAATGCTACTGTTCCAGAGTCATAGAATCATAGAATCATAGAGTTGTTATAGACCACAAGGGCCATCGAGTCCAACCCCCTGCCAAGCAGGAAACACCATCAGAGCACTCCTGACATATGGTTGTCAAGCCTCTGCTTAAAGACCTCCAAAGTAGGAGACTCCACCACACTCCCTGGCAGCAAATTCCACTGTCAAACAGCTCTTACTGTCAGGAAGTTCTTCCTAATGTTTAGGTGGAATCTTCTTTCTTGTAGTTTGGATCCATTGCTCCGTGTCCACTTCTCTGGAGCAGCAGAAAACAACCTTTCTCCCTCCTCTATGTGACATCCTTTTATATATTTGAACATGGCTATCATATCACCCCTTCACCTCCTCTTCTCCAGGCTAAACATGCCCAGCTCCCTTAACCGTTCCTCATAAGGCATCGTTTCCAGGCCTTTGACCATTTTGGTTGCCCTCCTCTGGACACGTTCCAGTTTGTCAGTGTCCTTCTTGAACTGACATGTGCTGCCTATGCACTGGTGGAGGAAGAGGGGACGGGCGGAGCGCACCACCCCCGGCAGAGCAATCCCAGTGGGGTTCCATCGTGGTTGCCCCCCCCCGCCCACACTGGGCGCCCCACCCCCACAGGCGGCATACCGCGCCCCCAGGACGCGTGCCAGCCCTGCCCCCGCCTGCTCTCTGCCCTCAGTGCCGGAGCATGAAGCTCTGCCACTGTGCCTATGCACTTGTTTATCCATCTGGCTCCATTTTGAATTTGCACCCTCAGCCTTCATTACCATTTTATTATGGTAATGAACAGAGTTGAGTCTGATACTGCTGGCTCCTCTATCAGCTCCTACCCATCAGTCTCCCAGGTGCCATCAACACTGCCTGGCTTTGCAACTGTATTTTATTTTCTTCTGATTATGATTTGGTGTTGCTGTGTCTGAATTATAGCAAGAAGAATCTTCATCTCTGTAGCATGTCACAGCACCATTAATCAACTATAATTATTTTAAAATTTGGAAAGTTCACTGCTTAGGATGATGTCCTTCACCTGCCAAATGCTTAATACCAGAGTTTCCTGTAGATAGTATGAAATATCCAGGAATTTTAGTGAGGCTCTGGGTTCAGTTCTGGAATCAAGCCTTTGATACCCTGTCTAAGGCAACATCCCTCCCTTTTGACAGCAGTGGCTTGTTGATTTCTAAACAGAGGATCACTTCATTGCCCTGTAATGCTTCATTCCAGATTTTTGAAGATTACTTGGGAATTGCAAAGAGTGTGATTGCATCCCCATGTTCCTGCTTTTTTATTGCTGCAATTGTCACATGATAGTTTGGTGATTATGGGTGACACACTGCATGGAGATTTCCCTTGCATTTTGAATAGTTGGAGCTTGGTTTCCAATAGTAAAATTACCACTAAAGTTCATGGGTTATTACTAAGGTGGTGGTTGCTACTGCGGCTTCTGCTTCTTCTCCAGCTCATTGCACACAGCTCTTTACAACAAAAGTCTTATCAGTGGCAACCTGCCCATTCTGTCCATGGCCAATGCTTAGGCCACATTCAAGTCATACCTTTAAAGCACTATGATACCTCTTTAAACAGTCATGTTTTCCCCAAAGGATTATGGGAGCTGTAGTCTGTTAAGGGTGCTGAGCATTGTTAGGAGCCCCCTATACCCCTCCCAGAACTACAGTTCTCAGAGTTTCCTGGGAAGAGGGATTGATTGTATAGCTACTCTGGGAACTGTAGCTCTGGGAGGGTAGGGGAGGAAGTTTCAGACATACGTAGGTGAGTTCATCTCTGTTATAATCTTTTCCAGCAAGGTCACATCAGGAAAAGTTTGGTTCTCACGAAAGTCGCTTGACTAGGCCAGATACTTCCTAGTTTATATCTTCACCATATTGCGGGCAACGGAAGGGTGTTGTCTCTGCAAACTAATGAAGTTCTGTGAGGGGGCTACGAATCTCCTGACAGCTCTCAGCATCCTCAACAAACTACAGCTCCCAGGAAGCCATGACTGTCTGGAGTGGTGTCATAGTGCTTTATAAGTGTATGCCGTGGGCACAGGAGCTGAGTAGACCTTTGCTCCCCAAAAGATTCCTTGTGATTGTGCCTTCTGGCAGCCAAGCAAGTACCTGTGTTGCAGCTCTGAGCTTCCCATCAGGGTCCACTGCCATCTCCTGAGGTCCGGAGAGGGAGCATCAGGGATCAAAAGAGGGCTCAGAATGTGGTCAGGGTGGTTTTCGGTGGTGGTAAGAACAGCCAAGGCGGTTCAGGTTGCCTTGTGGGGCTTCTGAAGGTTCTTCCAGGTCCTCATTTGTTCTCTGTGGGGTTTCTTGCCTCTTTCATATAGGAGGTCTCCATGAGATCTGGGCTAGGCAGAATCTTGGCCTGTTTGGAAGAACTGAATACCAGGCTGCTTCAAGACCAGCTATTTAGTGAGGCACATCCTGCTTCATTCAATCACTTTACAGGGCATCCACATGTCTGCACAAAATCTGACATTTTTCAGGGGTTTGGGAGTGGAAAAATAAATAGCTCTCCTTTCAGCAGCTCACCCTTTGCTCCAAAAATCGATTCTGTTGCCAAAGGGAATCAAAGGACTCACAGATTTAAAAATGGATCAAAGTAAAATAGAAGTGGACTAAGAGAGAAAAAGATGAATTAGTTCCTATAACTCCAGTCCTCTGCTCTTCCTGCATTCAGTGGTATTCTTGTCAGGGACTTTTTTTATTAATGTATTTGTTTGTTTGTTTGGTTTTTTTTTTTGTTTATTAAACTTCTATCCCAAAGTTGCCCAAGGCAGCAAACGTGATAAAATGATAAAAACCTCTTAAAAACATACCATTCCAGTAGAGATGCAGACTGGGAAATATTTAATCTTAAAAGGCTTGTTGGAAGAGGAAGGTCTTCAACTGGTACCAAAAAGAGGTGGCACCTCTCCAGTCATAGAATCACAAAATTGTAGAGTCGTCTAGTCCAAGCTCCTGCTAAATGTAATATTCAAGGGAAGGGCATTCCAAAGGCCAGGTGCCACATAACTAAAGGTGCGACTCCTGTATTTTGCAGAACACACCTCTTAATAAGAGGGTATCTGCAGGAGGCCTTTTCCTGCAGAGCACAGTGATTGACAGTTGGGGGGGGGGTCTAAAACCCTAGGTGCCTAGGGTCAAAACGATCCCTTTGAGTAGTTGTCGAAGCCAGCCTTCGACAATCTTTGGGGTTGGCTAATTTGAGTAGCCAACCCCAAAGATCAAAGTCTGACAGTCCTTCATGTTGAATGTGAACAGCTGGCTTCGCAGATGGTGTAAACAGGAACGGTTTGGATTCTTAGATCACGGACTGCAGTTTCTTGAAGATGGACTTCTGGCAAGCGATGGGCTGCACCTCACAACGGTTGGGAGAAATGTTTTTGCCAAAAATCTCAGAAACCTCATCAGGAGGGCTTTAAACTGACTAATGTGGGGGAGGGAGACAGTGCTCCTGAAGGCAGGAGCCTATCAATTGATGAAGATGATCATCCAAATGTCATAGACCAAATGGAGCAAACAGCACGCGGACCTAGTGGTGGGAGGAAAAAATCCTTAAATAAGAGACACGGGGGAATGATTAATGGACTTCAATGTCTGTACACTAATGCGCAAAGCATGAGAAATAAACAAGATGAGCTTGAGCTCTTGGTACAGCAAACTAAATATGACATAATAGGCATTACTGAAACCTGGTGGGATAAGTCCCACGATTGGAATGTAATAATGGGGGGATACAATCTATTTCAGAGAAACAGACCAGACAAGAAAGGAGGAGGAGTGGCGTTATATGTCAGGGATGTGTATACCTGTGAAGAGATCCAAGATTTAGAACCTCAATGCCAAAGTGAGAGCATTTGGGTCAAAATTAAGGGAGAGAAGAATAACAGGGACCTCATTGTGGGAGTTTACTATAGATCCCCAAGCCAAACTGAGGACATAGATGATGCCTTCCTGGAACAGATGGCCAAGCATGCAAAAGGAAGGGAGATAGTAGTAATGGGGGACTTCAATTACCCGGATATTTGTGGGATGTCAAACTCAGCCAAGAGCATAAGGTCAAACAGATTCCTCACTGGCCTTGCAGACAACTTCATTGTCCAGAAAGTGGGAGAAGCAACAAGAGGAACAGCCATTTTAGATCTGGTCCTAACCAATGTTGATGATCTGGTTAGTGGGGTAGAAGTGGAAGGATCATTAGGCGCGAGTGATCATGCTCTTCTGAAGTTTACTATACAGCGGAAAGGAGCAGCCAAGCATACTAGGACTCAATTTCTTGACTTTAAGAAAGCCGACTTCATAAAACTTAGGGAAGTGCTGGGTGAGATCCCATGGACAGTAATACTAAAAGGAAAGGGAGTTCATGATGGCTGGGAGTTTGTTAAGAGGGAGATACTAAAAGCACAACGTCAGTCAATACCAATGAGACGGAAACATGGAAGGTGCCTAAAGAAGCCAGGGTGGCTATCTAAAGAACTTTTAACTGAGTTAAGATTAAAAAAGGATGTGTACAAAAAATGGAAAAGGGGGGAAACCACCAAAGAGGAATTCAAACAAATAGCCAGCACGTGTAGACACAAAGTCAGAAAAGCTAAAGCACAGAATGAACTCAGGCTTGCTAGAGAGGTTAAAAGCAACAAAAAAGGCTTTTATGGGTATGTTCGTAGCAAAAGGAAGAACAAAGAAACAGTGGGGTCACTCAGAGGAGAAGATGGTGAAATGCAAACAGGGGACACAGAAAGGGCTGAACTCCTCAATGCCTTCTTTGCCTCAGTCTTCTCCGATAAAGAAAACAATGCCCAACCTGAAGAATTTGAAGCAAATGATTCAGCAAAGGAAACACAGCCCAGAATAACTAAGGAGATAATACAAGAATACTTGGCTAGTTTAGATGTATTCAAGTCTCCAGGGCCAGATGAACTGCATCCAAGAGTATTAAAAGAACTGGCAGATGTGATCTCAGAACCACTGGCAGTCATCTTTGAGAATTCCTGGAGAACAGGCGAAGTCCCGGCAGACTGGAGGAGGGCAAATGTTGTCCCTATTTTCAAAAAGGGGAAAAGAGAGGACCCAAATAATTACCGCCCAGTCAGTCTGACATCAATACCAGGGAAGATTCTGGAGCAGATCATTAAGCAAACAGTCTGTGCGCACCTAGAAAGGAATGCTGTGATCACCAATAGTCAGCATGGATTTCTGAAAAACAAGTCATGTCAGACTAACCTGATCTCATTTTTTGACAGAATTACAAGCCTGGTAGATGAAGGGAACGCAGTGGATGTAGCCTACCTTGATTTCAGCAAGGCATTTGACAAGTTGCCCCATGATATTCTTGTAAAGAAACTGGTAAAATGCGGTGTGGACTATGCTACCACTCAGTGGATTTGTAACTGGCTGACTGACCGAACCCAAAGAGTGCTCATCAATGGTTCCTCTTCATCCTGGAGAAGAGTGACTAGTGGGGTGCCACAGGGTTCTGTCTTGGGCCCGGTCTTATTCAACATCTTTATTAATGACTTGGATGATGGACTCAAGGGCATCCTGATCAAATTTGCGGATGACACCAAACTGGGAGGGGTGGCTAACACCCCAGAGGACAGGATCACACTTCAAAACGACCTTGACAGATTAGAGAACTGGGCCAAAACAAACAAGATGAATTTTAACAGGGAGAAATGTAAAGTATTGCACTTGGGCAAAAAAAAATGAGAGGCACAAATACAAGATGGGGGACACCTGGCTTGAGAGCAGTACATGTGAAAAGGATCTAGGAGTCTTGGTTGACCACAAACTTGACATGAGCCAACAGTGTGACGCGGCAGCTAAAAAAGCCAATGCAATTCTGGGCTGCATCAATAGGAGTATAGCATCTAGATCAAGGGAAGTAATAATGCCACTGTATTCTGCTCTGGTCAGACCTCACCTGGAGTACTGTGTCCAGTTCTGGGCACCATAATTCAAGAAGGACACTGACAAACTGGAACGTGTCCAGAGGAGGGCAACCAAAATGGTCAAAGGCCTGGAAACGATGCCTTATGAGGAACGGTTAAGGGAGCTGGGCATGTTTAGCCTGGAGAAGAGGAGGTTAAGGGGTGATATGATAGCCATGTTCAAATATATAAAAGGATGTCACATAGAGGAGGGAGAAAGGTTGTTTTCTGCTGCTCCAGAGAAGCGGACACGGAGCAATGGATCCAAACTACAAGAAAGAAGATTCCACTTAAACATTAGGAAGAACTTTCTGACAGTAAGAGCTTTTTGACAGTGGAATTTGCTGCCAAGGAGTGTGGTGGAGTCTCCTACTTTGGAGGTCTTTAAGCAGAGGCTTGACAACCATATGTCAGGAGTGCTCTGATGGTGTTTCCTGCTTGGCAGGGGGTTGGACTCGATGGCCCTTGTGGTCTCTTCCAACTCTATGATTCTATGATTCTATGATTCTAATGTCACTGAGCCTCCCTGCCAATTCGTGTATGTTATTTAAGTGTCCGGTGATGTTCAAGGATTGGTCAGTCACATATGTGCAACATTCGGCGCCTATCAAAGCACAGGTCCCCCCTTGACTTGACAAAAAAAAGTCTGTAGCAATCCTCGTTTGTAACCTACCTCAGAGAAGTCAGATACCAAAGAGTCTGTTATCTGAGTGGCTTCTTGCATGAACTTCAGGAGGATGTCGGTGAGTCTGAGAATGTTGACGTGGTTAGATCCAGCTCCGTAAGCAGGGAACAGTGCCCGACTCACAGTCTCTCCATTGGCAGCGATGTCAGAGAGATCTGACAGGTCCTTTTGTTTCCTTTTATTCCCCTGTCTCCCGGGTGGTAGATGCGGGGTGACCCTAATCCCAGGGACAATGTATCCGACAAAGCAGGACCCAGACATGTGTGGGCTTATCCAGGTGTATGCCCGGTTTCTGCACACCCAGAACAAGCCACTGAGGAACGATTCCATTCTGCCAGATGCAAAGGTCTGCAATAGCATAAGGTCTGAGTGTTGTGGCTTCCAAGTGGGTGGGTGGCCGATTGCGTTGGCCCAGGCGAGGGTGAGGTTTGGAAAGGTCTGGGAACGCGTCGGGTTGGTGACAGTCACTTCTCCTGTGGCTAGAATCTTATATAATAATAATAATAATAATAATAATAATAATAATAATAATAATAATAATAATAAGTAATAATAATAATAATTTATTATTTATACCCCGCTCATCTGGCTGAGTTTCCCCAGCCACTCTGGGCGGCTCACAATCAGTGTTAAAAACAGTACAGTGTTACATATTAAAAACTTCCCTGAACAAGGCTGCCTTAAGATGTCTTCTGAATCTCAGGTAATTATTTATCTCTTTGACATCTGATGGGAGGGTGTTCCACAGGGCGGGCGCCACTGCCGAGAAGGCCCTCTGTCTGGTTCCCTGTAGCCTCACTTCTCGCAATGAGGGAACCGCCAGAAGACCCTCGGCGCTGGATCTCAGTGTCTTGAGGTTGACATTGCAGGTGCTAATTCCGATAGAGGTCCCTTCTCCGGTGAAGCGGCGACAGAGGGGTCCCTTGGTGGGACCTGTGAGGTACAGATATTTGTGGGTAAGGAGGCAACATCTCTTTTTTTTTATAACATTTTTATTGGTTTTTCACAGTTTTTATAAACACAAACAATACACACTACAAACAAACAAGTACACAAACAAACATGCATAATTTCATATCCCTTTTTCTTAAACCTTACTTCGCCGACTTCCTCATACCTCCCCTTTCTGCATCCCAATTCCCAAACTTATTTCAGCAAATCCTAACTTTTAGTTTTGTCAAATTTTTCCCTTATTCTTTTCTTTTACTTAATCTTTTACAGCTGTAATCGCCTTTTTTTCTAGAACCTCGACATTTTAGCATTCATTAATTTTATAATATTTCTTAAGATAAATTTTAAATTTCTTCCAATCTTCATCCGCCGTCTCTTTCCCCTGATCACGGATTCTGCCGGTCATTTCAGCCAGTCCCATATAGTCTATCACCTTCATCTGCCATTCTTCCAGAGTGGGTAGATCTTGAGTCTTCCAATGCTTTGCGATGAGTACTCTTGCTGCTGTGGTCGCATACATAAAGAAAGTTCTGTCTTTCTTTGGCACCAATTGGCCGACAATGCCCAAGAGAAAGGCCTCTGGTTTCTTAGGGAAAGTACATTTAAGTACCTTTTTCAATTGATTATATATCATTTCCCAGAAAGCCTTAATCTTCGGGCACATCCACCAAAGGTGATAAAAAGTACCTTCAGTTTCTTTACATTTCCAACACTTATTATCAGGCAAATGGTAGATTTTTGCTAGCTTGACTGGGGTCATGTACCACCTATAGATCATTTTCATAATATTTTCCTTTAAGGCATTACATGCCGTAAATTTCAAACCGGTGGTCCACAACTGTTCCCAGTCAGCAAACATGATGTTATGACCAATGTCCTGTGCCCACTTAATCATAGCTGATTTAACTGTTTCATCTTGTGTATTCCATTTCAGCAACAAGTTATACATTCTTGACAAATTCTTAGCATTGGGTTCTAGCAATTCTGTTTCTAATTTTGATTTCTCCACCTGGAAGCCAATTTTCCTGTCCTGTTTATACACTTCCATTATTTGGTAATAATGGAGCCAATCTCGTACTTTGGTCTTCAATTTCTCATGGCTCTGAAGTTTCAGTTTGTCACCCTGTTGTTCCAAAATTTCCCAATATTTTGGCCATTTAGCCTCCATCTTGAGTTTTTTCACAGCTTTAGCCTCCATTGGCGACAGCCATCTTGGAGTTTTATTTTCCAACAAATCTTTATATCTAGTCCAGACATTATATAATGCTTTCCTATAAGGAGGCAACATCTCCGGAACGGTATTGTTCCAGTGTTATGGCTACTGGAACTAGTGGAAGACTTTGCTGGAGGTGGCTGGGTGCGTGGGCACAGATCCAACAGTTGAAGTAGGGACTTTCTTTAGCCACCTGGCTAAGAAGTTTGATGTAAGAGTTCTGCTCCCAGGACAAAAGGAGATCTTCTCCCGGGAAGGAGAGGTCTGTGCCAAGCTGCCGGGGCGCGATGCCAGCTGGGTATAGTGGGTCAGTGGTATTCAGGAGCCGCCTGTCCTTAGCAATCCCGCCACATCTCAAAGGACCGGCGTTGTCCCACACAGGGGTGTGGGAGGGGTGTATAGGATGGTGCCAACCCTCCAGGTACTCTGCCCCTCTCCAGTCATGAGTGAGTCCAAGGCTCCATAGGCAACAGAATTGCCTTAGGCGGAGTCCTTGCAGTTAGGGTTTTCATGGCTCAGGGGTCATAAAAAGGCATTGGAAACCAAAGATCAAATTTTCGGAAGGGTGGTGTGAGTCTGTGTACACGTGTGTAGCCCCTCCGGCTTCGATTTCGGTCCAGTTCAGATTTCTAGAGATCTCTCCCTGGCCATAAAGTAGGTAAGTCCCATTGTTGCATCTCAGGCAGTAGTAGTAGTAATAATAATAATAATAATAATAATAATAATAATAATAATAATAATAGGACTTCCGGTCGGCGCCAGCGCTAATGGCGGTCCTTTTTCCGAGCTCCGGAGAAGGACTGCCCTGCGAGTTCAGGTCTGCCCCGCTACGGCAAGCGGGGGACCCCTAAAATCACAGGCGCGGAAGCCTGTGAACGAGGAGTTTCGGTGGGCACCAAAAGCGCCCCCCCTTTACCGCAGAAAGAGCCTTTTTAAAGGCTCTGGAACGACATCGGGGGAGCGCGGTGCTGAGAATCGCTACCCAGCCCGCAGGGTGAAGCCGCGTCGCTATTAGTGGAGAGCGCCGATTCCTTCCTGTAAATTACGGACAGAAAAAACCCGTGAGTAAAACGGAACTTTTATTTGGATCTAAAATTTGGAGATTTGGTTGAAAGCGGGGAGGTTAAAATCAAGGAAGTCTGCCTCCCCCCGACTGCATGAAAGTGAAAGCAACGGAACTTTAAAGCTGCATCCGTTAAAGACTTTGTTCTTATTTAATCAAACCTGACATTTGGACTTTAGATCTCCCCTCTAGCTAGCAGGGCAGAGGGGAGGCGAAAGAGACTTTGGCAACTGCAGGACTTAATCAAAAGAAAAATCCTCTGCTGCCTCAGCTGTTTAAGTGCATGAAACGGTCTGCCTTTTAGGGCAACAGGACACTGAACTGACTTTTTCCTGTGAAAGTTACACTTTGATACAAAGTTTCTGCATTGACTGGCTACAGTACATCAGAATAAGCTGAAATAGTATCTACTGGGAAATTGTGGCAATCTGCAGTTACAAGCCTCCAGCCACACTTGCTTTAATTTTTCTCTTTCTCCCTTTCCTACGTATTTGGATAATCTCTTTGCCTTTGTATTTGGACATTTTATATTTGGCCATTTTGATTTGCTCCCCCTAGAGGGTAAAGTAAAGGTTGGCACGGCCTAAGACAGTGGAATTTTCCAGTGGGGAACAGCTCCCGTGGGAAACAACCTTGACATGAGTGGCTCACAAGAAGAGATAGTCACAAGAGCCAAGACCAAGCAACAACAACAGCAACAGCTGCAGCAACAACAGCCAAAGAAAAGAGGATCAATTACAGGCGTAACTGCTGGACTTGCAGGAACAACAGGACAAGAAAAAGTGACAGCTGTCTCTATGGAAGCCGTGACAGAAGCCCTGCTTAAGATAAATCAATCCCTGGAGTCTCTCACAAAACAGACTTCAGAAAATACACAAAAGTTAACAGAAATATCAGCAAGATTAGACCAGAACACAGAATCTATAAACAAATTGGTTGAGGAAAATGCTACTACACGTAAAATTGCTGAAGAAGCGAAAGCTATTGCTGGAGAGACACAAGAGAATTTAGAACCGATTGCCAAGAAGGTCCATGAGCATGACGCTACTTTGGCTCTGTGGGAATTACAGAGAAAAGAGAGAAATTTGAAATTGAGACTGATCCCAGAGAATGAAAGAGACAATCTTGCGGAGTACTTAACACGGGAGTTTGTTGACTGCTGGGATCTGGAGGAAGACGAATTCAAAATTACAACAGCTTTTAGACTGGGCAAAAAGCAGGACAGAAAGACCCCGAGAGACTGTCTGATTACATTCAGATCTAAGGAAGAAAGAGACAAAATACTAGGATTACACTTTGAAAAGGCCTTGCAAATTGGAAACTCAGCTGTACAGATTTTTAAAGACATCCCAAAATATATCTTGGATTTAAGAAACTTCTACAAGGATTTAGCTCTTCTGTTAAAGAAAAACTCCATCCGCTTCAGGTGGGAATTCCCACAGGGACTGTCTTTTGATTACAAGGGAAAGAAGGTGAAAATAAAGACAATTCAAGATAAAGACAAATTTTTGGGAAGAAATCAAGAGGACTTGCAGAAGGGGACTGTGGACCCGATTGCAGAACAGAGGAGAGCATTAGACATTCTGAATCTCTCGCTTGGACAAAAACCACCACCATCAGAGGAAGAGCAACAACTTGGAGCTGTTGGAGGAGTGTCAGAAAAATAACAAGATGGCTCTGCAATTCCTTAGTTGGAATTGTAATGGACTCAATGGGCCTTTGAAGAGAAGACAAGTATTTCACATTTTGAATAGAGAACAATTGGATCTGATATGTTTACAAGAAACTCATATAACCAGAGCTCATAGGAGATTACTTACAAACAAAAGACTAGGACAAGAATTCATCTCATCAGACAAAGTTAAAAAAAGAGGAGTTGTGATATATGTAAAAGAGAAATGGGCCCCAAAAATGATGTTTAAAGACGAGCAGGGGAGATATCTGGCAGTGGAGATACAAGTACAAGGAGAAAAACTTTTGATTGTTGGAATCTACGCACCAAACGAAGGCAAATCTGACTTCTTCAAGAGACTTCATGAAACTCTGACGGACTATTTGGACTACAATATGATAATTATGGGAGACATGAATGGCGTGGTCTCCACTAACATGGACAAGGCACAAAGGCTAACAGTTTCTAAGGAAGGGAGACTTCCTAAGACCTTTTTTGAAATGACGGAAAATATGGACTTGATAGATATATGGAGAACAAGGAACCCTCTGGAGAGAGAGGGAACCTTTTTCTCCCAAGCAATGATGACCTGGACCAGAATTGATCAAATTTGGATTACTAGTGGCATGGCTCCAAAGATTAAGAAGGTAGAAATCTGCCCAAAAACTTGCTCCGACCATAACGCTGTGAAGATGGAAATGAAACTTACAACAACTGGTCAATTTAGATGGAGAATGAATGACTCCCTCTTTCGAGATAAGGAGATCCTTATGAAGGCCCAAAAAACCTTAAAAGACTATTTTGAAATAAATTTGAGGACTGATGTGAAAAAAAGAGTGATCTGGGACGCAAGCAAAGCGGTGATGCGAGGCTTTCTGATTCAACAAAACTCAATAAAGAGGAAAAAACAAAATGAGAAAAAAGAAAAGATTTTGGAAAAGATAAAAGAAGGAGAGAAAAAATTAAGAGTAAAACCAAAGTCCCAGGAGATTTTAAGAGAGATTAAGTTATATCAAACACAATACATGGAATTGATGAATCAAGAGATTGAATGGAAGATAAAGCAAATGAAACAAAAGACATTCGAATCAGCAAATAAATGTGGCAAACTTCTGGCATGGCAATTGAAGAAAAGGCAGAAATTAAATACAGTTACAAGTCTAGAAGTGGACGGAAAGAATATATCTAAACCTAATGAAATCAGAAATTGCTTTTTGAGTTATTTTAAAAAACTTTATACTCAAGGCCCGCAAAATGAAGAAGATATAGACAAATTCCTTGATAAATATGGATTACAAAAAATCTCTCATCAAAATAAGACGGATCTGAACCAGAGAATAACAGAACAAGAGATAGAGGCTGCCATTCAGAATACGCAATTGGGCAAATCTCCAGGACCAGATGGACTGACTTCCAGATACTACAAATCGTTGAAGGAATGGCTGATTCAACCATTAAAAGAAGTCTGCAATGAGATCCTTGAGGGAGAAAAGGCACCTGAATCGTGGAAAGAAGCATATATTTCACTCATACCAAAGACAGAGACTGAAAAGACTCAACTGAAGAACTACCGCCCAATATCACTACTCAATGTGGATTACAAAATTTTTGCAGACATTTTGGCAAAAAGATTTTAAAAAGTGCTGATGGAAAAGATTCACAAGAATCAAGCAGGCTTTCTCCCAAAAAGACACCTAGCAGACAATGTAAGGAATATAATAGATATTTTGGAAAAGTTAGAGGTGAATATAAACACTAAAGCAGTACTGATTTTTGTGGACGCGGAGAAAGCCTTTGACAATATTTCTTGGAGTTTTATGACAAAGAATCTTCATGGGATGGGGGTAGGCCAAGGTTTTGAGAATGGTATGGCTGCAATATATTCTGAACAAAAGGCCAAATTGATTGTAAACAATGTAATAACTGAGGAACTTAAGATAGAAAAAGGAACACGACAGGGATGCCCAATCTCCCCATTACTCTTCATTTCAGTTCTGGAGGTGTTGCTGAATATGATTAGGAATGACCAGCAGGTTAAGGGAGTGCAGGTCGGAGCTAAACATTATAAGTTAAGAGCTTTTGCAGATGACCTAGTTTTGACTTTGCAAGAGCCAAACACTAGTACGAAAAAGGTTCTAGAAATAATCCAACAGTTTGGCCAGGTAGCTGGATTTAAGTTGAATAAACAAAAAACCAAAGTTTTAGGAAAAAATTTAACAGATACCGAAAAGGAGAAATTCCAAGAGGAGACAGGGTTGACAGTGGTCAAGAAGGTGAAATACTTAGGGGTTTATTTGACATCTAAAAATGTGAATTTGTATAAGGATAATTATGAAAAATGTTGGTCAGAGATCAAAAAAGATCTAGAAATATGGTCAAATTTGAAATTGTCAATGTTAGGCCGAATTGCAGTGATCAAAATGAATGTATTGCCTAGAATGTTATTTTTGTTTCAGACCTTGCAGATTATTGACAAGATGGAATGTTTTAAGAGGTGGCAGAAAGATATTTCGAAATTTGTCTGGCAGGGCAAAAAGCCCAGAATTAAATTTAAAATATTGACAGACGCTAAAGAAAGAGGGGGTTTCGCCCTGCCCGACTTAAAATTGTACTATGAGGCAGCAGCTTTTTGCTGGCTGAAAGAATGGATGCTCCTCGAGAACACAGACATTTTGGATCTGGAAGGTTTCAATAATGCTTTCGGTTGGCATGCATATCTATGGTATGATAAAATCAGGCTGCATAGTGCCTTTAAAAATCACATTGTTAGAAAAGCATTGTTCAATGTTTGGATAAGATACAAAGATCTGTTGGAAAACAAAACCCCTAGATGGTTGTCACCAGTGGAGGCTAAGGCAGTGAAGAAACTCAATATGGAGGTCGGATGGCCGAAGTATTGGGAAATTTTAGAACAGGATGGAGATAAGTTAAAATTACAAAGTCATGAGAAATTGAAACATAAAGTACAAAATTGGTTTCAATATCACCAAATAATGGAGTTTTTCAAACAGGACAGGAAAATTGGCTTCCAGGTGGAAAAATCAAAACTAGAGACTGAACTGTTAGAACCCAACACTAAGAATTTATCAAGAATGTATAACTTGCTGCTGAAATGGAATACACAGGATGAAACAGTCAAATCGGTTATGATTAAGTGGGCACAGGATGTTGGTCATAACATTATGTCAGCTGACTGGGAATGGTTATGGAACACCGGTATCAAATTTACGGCATGTAATGCCGTAAAGGAAAACATTATGAAAATGGTCTATAGGTGGTACATGACCCCAGTCAAGCTGGCAAAAATTTACCATTTGCCCGATAACAAATGTTGGAAATGTAAAGAGACTGAAGGTACCTTCTACCACCTTTGGTGGACATGCCCGAAGATCAAGGCTTTCTGGGAAATGATCTATAATGAAATGAAAAAGGTACTTAAATGTACTTTCTCTAAAAAACCAGAGGCCTTTCTCTTGGGCATTGTTGGCCAGTTGGTGTCAAAGAGGGATAGAACTTTCTTTATGTATGCTACAACAGCAGCAAGAATACTTATCGCAAAGTATTGGAAGACACAAGATCTACCCACTCTGGAAGAATGGCAGATGAAGGTGATGGACTACATGACATTGGCCGAGATGACAGGCAGAATCCGTGACCAAGGAAAAGAGACAGTGGAAGAAGAATGGAGAAAATTTAAAAGCTACCTTAAGGACTATTATAAACTTGATGAATGTTAGAGTGTTGTGGTTTTTAGGAACAAGGGGATGCAGTGATAGAAGGTCAGATCATAGAGATATCTAAGATGACAGAGGTTGGAAAGTAACAATTGGGAGTTGCTACCAAATTATGGACATTGGGATGCAGAAAGGGGGGTATGGGGGAGTCCCAGAAAAGAGGAGTATGAAAAAATGTTATTAAATTATACGTGTTTGTATGTCTTTTAGTGTTTGTTTGTTTTTAAAAATTCTGTAAAACTAATAAATTTTTTATAATAATAATAATAATAATAATAATAATAATAATAATAATAATAATAATTTTTATTTATACCCCACCCTCCCCAGCCAAGGCCAGGCTCAGGGCGGCTTACAAGCAATAATAAAAACAAGTTGAATTATTACAACTTAAAAACAAAATTAAAAATACAACAATAAAATATTGAAACATTAAAATATTAAAATGTAGTCTCCTCGCAGGAGGAGAAGGAAAAGAAAAAAGAAAGAGAGGGAGGGAATCAAATTGGCTCCAAGCCAATGGCCAGGTGGAACAACTCTGTCTTACAGGCCCTGCGGAAAGAAATCAGATCCTGCAGGGCCCTGGTCTCATGAGGCAGAGCGTTCCACCAGCCAGAGTTGAAAAGGCCCTGGCACTGGTTGAAGCCAATCTAACTTCCTTAGGGCCCAGGACCACTAGAGTGTTACTATTTATGGACCGTGGGGCATACCGGGAGAGGCGGTCCCATAGGTACGAGGGTCCTAGGCCGTGAAGGGCTTTAAAGGTCAAAAGCAGCACCTTAAATCTGACCCTGTATTCCACCGGGAGCCAGTGCAGCTTGAAAAGCACTGGGTGAATATATGTCCCCATGGTACATATCAGTACCAATACTGATGGTTGAGAGTGAGGACGGCTGACCCTATACGTTGGAGATTTTGGTCTCGTATAAAGAGTTCCCAGTACTGGTTATTGGTAAGTCTGGGTACTAATGAATGGTGCAACAGAGTCAGTGACACAGAGAGACAGAAGTCCAAGTCCCCCATTCAGTCAGGGTTGGATTTCCCCCCAGATTCGATACTGTGAAAGTCCAAGAAATGGTAGTTTGTTTGTAATCCAGTGCAGTGGCTCGACGCGAAAGCGGAGATCCTGGTCAGGGAGGAGAGGATAAAAAGGGTGGGCAATATTCCATATTCAGCAGCGGGGTGGTAAACAGGATGAACGGAGGGCTGGGTTGGCGCTCGGAAAAGAGGAGTTGGGCTGTGAAGTGGTGAGCTGTCAGTGGAGCTGTCGGTTGAGCTGTCAAACGGAGCGCTGAAGGAAAGTGACGAAGCAATGAGCTGTCAGTGGAGCTGTCAGTTGAGCTGTCAAACATGTTTGAGGTGTAGTTTGATGGCGGTTGTGTCCAGGACAACTTCGGAGGTCCAGATGGGCTCAGAGGTAGTATCTGGTCCAGTCTGTTGGGCCCAATCCTGACTCTGATCTGGTCCGGTCTGTTGGGCCCGATCCTGACCCCGATCTGGTCCGGTCTGTTGGGCCTCGTCCTCGTTGATGTAGGAGGTTGCGGCAGGAGGCGGGGCATCAAAGGTGTAGTCCTCTCCCTGGCTCTCCTGCGCCTCCTGGGGCAGTGGTGCTGCCTTGCACCTAGTGTGATGTAGTCAGGCGTTCTTTTCTCCCACCTTCACAGCAGTAGGCGAGGTTAGAAGTACTTGGTACGGGCCCTCCCAGGCAGGTTGAAGGGGCAGCTTCTGGTACACTTTAACCAGGATCCAGTCCCCCAGGTGGAAGGAGTGTGCTGGGACGTTGATTGGTAGATTCTGTCCCTCTATGGCAGCATACTTGTGGAGATGTTGTAGCTGTTTTTGGAGCTGAATGACATAATTAGTAAGTTCTGCTTCCCCCACCTCAAGTTCCAAGAGGGGAAATAAAGTGTTATAAACAGAGGGAGGGGGTCTCCCAAACAGAAGTTCAAAGGGGGACAGTTTTAACGGTCCAGTGGGGGCACTCCGAATATTATGGAGAACTAGTGGGAGTGCATTTACCCATTTTAGTCCGGTGGTACTACAAAGTTTCCCTAGCTGTACCTTTACCTCTTGATTCATGCTCTCTACTTGTCCTGATGAGGCTGGGTGGTAGGGTGTATGGAATTCCCACTTTATTCGAAGAGCTTGGGCCTCCTGTTGGACTGCCTCTGCAGTCACTGTCCAGTCGACGGGGTACTCCATACCGGGGAATGATATCTTGTAAAAGGGCCCTGGCGAGTACTGAAGCGGTTGCCTTCTTGCAAGGGAATTCCTCCACACAGGAGGAGAATTTGTCCACTATGATTAGGGCATGTTTGAACCCCTGACACTGGGGTAAGTCGATGAAATCCAGCTGTAAACTCTCATGTTATGCATGTTATGCAATTCTTTGAGGCTGCTGTGGCTGCAGCCGCTATCCCTGGAGCATACCAGCACCTTTGGACATGGTCTATTAGTCTTCCCTTTCCCCAATGTGTCTGTTGGTGGAGGACCCTCACAAATTTTGGAGTCCAGGCTTTTGGCATGACGGTTCTGCCGTCTGGGAGGAGCCAGACGCCACCCGTTTTGTTGGCGCCCATGGATTCCCACATTGTTTATTCCTCTTCAGTGGCCGATTGGTACATTTGTTTGAAGTCAATGTTGGCAGGGAGTTGTATACCTTGGAACTTAGTCTCGTCCTCTGGGGGATGTAGTGAGGCCATTTGGGCTGCCCTGTCGGTTTGCCTGTTACCTTTGGAGACTGAGTCCCTCCCCTTTGTATGTGCTTTGCAATGGACGATGGCTATTGCTTTGGGCATGTGGATGGCTGTTAGTAACCTTTCCACTAGGGCGGCGTGGGAGAGCTGAGAACCAGCTGCGGTCAGGAAGCCTCTTTGGAGCCATATCTGGCCAGTTGTGTGTACTAGTCCGAAGCAATATTTGCTGTCAGTGTTGTCCTTCTTCCTTCGCTAATCTCACAAGCCCTTATGAGGGCAATTAACTCTGCCGCCTGGGCACTATATTGAGGGTTTATAGGGTTGGCTTCTGGAATGGACTTCCGGAGGCGGCGCGAAACGAGCAATGGCGGTCCTCTTCAGTCTCTGAAGAGGGGCTCCGCAGGAAAGGATCGTTCGCTACGGCACAGCGACGATCCATCAAGATAAACCACGAGCAGAGTGAGCTCGTGGCCGTGGGACTCGGCGGGCACCTGGAGCGACCCCCAAAACGAAGAAGGGACCCCGTAAGGGGCTCCGGAAGCGCGGAGGGGAAGCGGTGCTGAGAGTACATCGCTCTTTCTGCGGGAGCGAAGCCGCGCGGCTGTTGTCGATGAGCGCCGACCTTTCTTCCTTAAGCATTGGATCCTAAATCATCTACTCGTGAGTAAGAAGAGTATTAATTTGGAACTGTAAATTAGAAATTTGGCTGAAAGCGGGAGACGAGAAAAAGGAAGTCCGTCTCCCGGTAGTGCTTATGATCAAAGGCAAAGGATCAGACAAGCTGGAAGCAATAGAAAGAGACTTTAAAACGGGATGTTTCATGCGTCTGGTGGAATTAGCAACTGAAGGGAAAGGCAAGCTCTCTTTTTTCTTTTTGATTTAACTTGGAGATCCTCTCCTTTTGTGGATTCTAAAAACTTTAAGAAAAAAAAAAACCCAGTCCCGGGCTGGCAGGGGGAAAAGGGTCGCTTTGCGGATACTTTTATAAAGTTGAAATGGACACATAAAGGCACCATTGGAAAGATACAATTAAACAACTGTATCTTGCACTTTTGGATACAATATTGTGGTAACATTGAAAGGGCTCTGCCAGGGAAAAAAGTTTTTTTAAAGACTATTGTTAACTTATTCAGCTGCAGGAACTTTAATGGCGGCTAAAACTTTATTCCTTTTTTCCTGAACTGCAACAATACTCCCTCTAGTGGATTTTGGGACTTACAAATTCCTGAGAACTAACTTTGTTTTGACTCTCTGTGGTTTGGTTATTTACTTTGAGGCCTGTCTTTCCCATGGAACATTTGACAGTTTGACCTTGAATCCAAAGACAGGTGGGGAATGAGCGGCCCTCCAAAAACAAGAGCTGCGTCGAAAGCAGGGAAAGGCCAATTTGTACAAACAACTTTGATTTCCCAGTCTCGCAGATCTTCGGTCCCTGCTGTTCTACAGGGAGCTGCACCTCCAACAACAGCCCCATCTAAGGCAGCTGACCAGCCAACGACTGAGGATATGGCAGCAGGGGGATCTGGCACTCTTCTAGATCAAATGCTACAACAATTTGCAATTTTGAATAAGAAGGTTGATGACCAAACAGCAAAAATCGACTTAGCCACATCCTCAATTACTAAACTATCTGAACAAGTGGCTAAGCATTCACAAGAAATTGGGAATTTAAAAGACGCAACATCTGAGAACCGGAAATTGGCCGAGGCTGCAAACGAAAAAGCAAGTCAAGCAATTCAGAAAGTGGATGAATTGAAAGGAGAGGTAAGGCCGCTACACAAACACATCACCGACCAGCAGGCCTACCTGTCTATGGTGGAACTGAGAAACAGGGAAAATAATTTAAGATTACGCTCTATCCCAGAGATTGAGAAAGAGGATTTGACCGGCTTTTTGACAGCAGAATTCTCTAAATTCTGGGGTATAGAGGAAGATACAGACTTTAAAATAACAACTGCATTCAGATTGGGAAGAGTTGTCAAGAAAGACAGGCCTAGAGATTGCTTGATCATCTTAAGGACCAAGCAGGAGAGAGACAAACTACTTGACCTACATTTTAATAAAGCACTTGAGATCCAGGACAGAAGAGCACAAATCTACAAGGATATTCCTAAACAACTACTAGATCTCAGATCTAACTATACTGATCTAGCTGGACTTCTGAGAAGCAACGGAATACCTTACAGGTGGGAGTTTCCACAAGGCCTATCATTCAACTACACAGGAAAGAAGATTAAAATCAGGACGAAAGAGGACAGCCAGAAGTTTCTACACGACCACGGAGAAGACCTGCAGAAAGGAGTAGCTGCTCCTTGGCCTCCACCTGAGTCTGGAAAAGAGCCAGCACCCTCGGATTTGGACAAGAAAGAAGACGCCCCATAAAGAGCAACAACAGATTGTTACAGGATGTCTCTGCAGCTGTATAGTTGGAATATTAATGGCGCAAATTCCCTGGAAAAACGCAAAAGGATTTTTCATATTTTGAAGAAGGAACATTTGGATATAATCTGTCTGCAAGAAACTCATGTGACTAGGCTTCACAGGAAAGTGTTAATAAACAAAAGACTAGGCCAAGAATTTATCTCATCAGACAGAGTTAAAAAGAGAGGAGTGGTGATTTATGCAAAAGAGAATTTATCACCAAAATTTCTGTTTAAAGATGAACAAGGAAGAATCCTGGCAATTGAAATACAAATCCAAGGAGAAAAAGTTTTGATCTTAGGAATCTACGCACCAAATGAGGGGAAATCAGAATTCTACAAGAAGCTTCATGAGACATTACTGGACTATCTGGACTATTCTAACATCATCATGATGGGAGACATGAATGGGGTGGTCTCTACCTATATGGACAAGTCACAGAACCAGAATCTGACTAAAGATGGAAGACTACCAAAAACTTTTTTCGAACTAACTGACAATATGGATTTGATTGACCTATGGAGGACGAGAAACCCCCTAGGTAAAGAAGGAACTTTCTTCTCTGAGGCCCACCTGTCATGGACAAGAATCGACCAAATTTGGACAACTAGAGGGCTGGCACCTAAGACCACAAGAGTAGAAATCTGCCCAAAGACCTGCTCCGACCACAACGCTCTGAAAATGGAAATGAGATTTACTACTGCCGACTCCTTCAGATGGAAAATGAATGACAACCTGCTAAGAGATCAAGAGATTGTAAAGAAGGCCCAAAAAGCTTTAAAGGACTGCTTTGAAATTAACCTCAACACCTCGGTGGAAAAAAGAATAATCTGGGACGCAAGTAAAGCTGTTATGAGAGGGTTTCTGATACAACAAAACACGATCAAGAAAAAATTCTGGAATGGGGAAAAGGACAAGATATTAGAGAAGATAAGAGATGGAGAGAAAAAATTAAGATTGAATCCAAAATCAAAAGAGACTCTAAGAGAAATTAAATTCCATCAGTCACAATATATGAAATTGATCAACCAAGAAGTGGAATGGAAAATCAAACAAATGAAACAAAGATCTTTTGAATCTGCGAATAAATGTGGGAAACTGCTAGCTTGGCAGTTGAAAAAGAGACAAAAACTAAATTATGTTACCAACTTAGAAGTTGAAGGAAAAAGTATTCAGAAACCGGGAGAAATTAGAAAGTGCTTCCAGAAATATTTTAAAAAACTGTACACCCAAGGGCCCGAGGAACTGACTGAGATAGAACAATTCTTGAAAGACAATGGCCTACCAGAACTATCCCAAGAGAAGAGATCAATCTTGAATTGTAAAATAACACAACAGGAAATTGAGGTTGCCATCCAGAATATGCAGCTAGGCAAATCTCCAGGCCCTGATGGACTTACCTCCAAGTACTACAGGATGTTAAAGGACTACTTGATACAACCATTACTGGAGGTTTGTAACCAGATTATGGGGGGAGGGAGGGCACCAGAAACGTGGAAAGAAGCATTCATCACATTGATACCCAAAGTGGAAACTGAAAAGACTCAACTTAAGAACTACCGTCCCATCTCACTCCTAAACGTGGATTACAAAATATTTGCAGATATTTTGGCAAACAGATTTTAAAAAGTATTAAATGAAGTAATTCATAAGGACCAAGCAGGTTTTCTCCCAGGTAGACATTTGTTTGATAACACTAGGAATATTATCGATATTCTGGAACTTTTACAAACAAATATCAACACTAAAGCAGTGTTAATTTTTATTGATGCGGAGAAGGCCTTTGACAATATTTCTTGGAAATTTATGAAGAAAAACTTGGAAGGGATGGGAGTGGGAAGGGGGTTTGAGAACGGAATAGAAGCAATCTATTCTGAACAAAAAGCTAAGTTGATAGTGAACAATGTGGTGACAGAAGAACTTCAGATTGAAAAAGGAACACGCCAGGGGTGCCCCCTCTCCCCTTTATTGTTTATTTCAGTCCTGGAGGTTTTGCTGAATATGATAAGGAAGGATCGGCAGGTACAAGGAATACGGGTCGGAGTGAAACAATATAAACTGAAAGCATTTGCAGATGATTTGGTTTTAACATTACAGGAGCCAGAATCTAGTACAAAAAGAGTTCTGGAATTGATCCAGAAATTTGGTCGGGTGGCGGGCTTTAAGTTGAACAAACAAAAAACTAAGGTGTTAGGGAAAAACTTGACAACTATTGAAACAGAGGGGTTTCAGAAGGAAACAGAACTAAATATTGTTAAAAAAGTGAAATACCTGGGGGTCAATCTCTCTTCCAAGAACTTGAATTTATTCAAAGATAATTATGAGAAATGTTGGTCAGAAGTTAAAAAAGATCTAGAAATTTGGTCAAGACTGAAATTATCCTTGTTAGGCCGAATTGCAGCTATAAAAATGAACGTTTTGCCAAAAATGTTGTTTTTGTTTCAAGCCTTGCAGATTGTGGACAGAGTGGAATGTTTTGGAAAGTGGCAGAGGGATATTTCTAAATTTGTTTGGCAGGGCAAAAAGCCCCGAATAAAGTTTAAAATATTAACTGATGCAAAGGAGAGAGGGGGGTTTGCCCTGCCAGACTTAAGGTTATATTATGAAGCTGCGGCCTTCTGCTGGTTGAAAGATTGGATTTTGTTAGAAAACACTGATGTCCTAGATCTGGAAGGCTTCAATAATTCGCTAGGTTGGCATGCGTATTTGTGGTATGACAAGGCAAAAACATATGGAATGTTTAAAAACCATATTGTCAGAAAAGCAATATTTATGGTCTGGAAAAAATACAAAGACTTGTTAGAAAGCAAAACTCCGAGGTGGGTATCACCAATAGAGGCCAAGGCTCGGAAAAAACCTAATATGGAGGCCGGTTGGCCGAAATATTGGGAAATAATAGAAAACATTGGAGACAACTGGAGGTTGCAGAGCTTTGAAAAATTAAAGGGTAAAGTGCAAGACTGGCTTCATTATGCCCAAATTAATGAGGTTTTTAAGCTAGATAAAAAAACAGGATTCCAGGTGGAAAAATCGAAACTTGAGACAGAATTGTTAGAACCAAAGACCAAGTTATTATCGAGAATGTATAACTTGCTACTTAAATGGAACACTCAGGATGAGACAGTTAAATCAGCCATGATAAAATGGGCTCAGGACATTGGTTACAACATCATGTCTGAGGACTGGGAAAGGTTATGGACCACCGGTATGAAGTTTACGGCATGTAATGCCTTGAAAGAAAACATTATGAAAATGGTATACAGGTGGTACATGACCCCAGTCAAGCTTGCTAAGATTTACCATTTGTCCGATAATAAATGTTGGAAATGTAAGGAGGCTGAAGGGACATTCTTTCATCTCTGGTGGACTTGCCCAAGAGTGAAGGCCTTCTGGGAAATGATTTACAACGAGTTAAAAAAGGTGTTTAAATACACCTTTCCTAAGAAACCAGAGGCATTCCTCCTGGGCATTGTCGGCCAGAAGGTGTTAAAGAAGGACAGAACTTTTTTCATGTATGCCACCACAGCAGCAAGGATCCTTATCGCCAAATATTGGAAGACTCAAGATTTGCCCACACTGGAGGATTGGCAGACGCAATTGATGAACTACATGGAACTAGCTGAGATGACTGCCAGGATCCGAGATTTGGGAGAAGAAGCAATGGAAGAGGACTGGAAAAAATTTAAGGACTATTTGCAAAAGTATTATAAGTTATATGAACTGTGAGATGCCGTATGATTTGGAAGGTCAGCCCCAGCAATGAGAGTGGATTATATAAGAAATTGGATAATATTCATGAAAGAATCAAAGTTTAAATGGGTAAAAACGATAATATGCTATATTTTTAGAGTAAATGGAAAATAAGGGATTTAAACTTAAAATTGCAATTGAAAGTACAAAGAAACACAAGAAACAAGGGTATAACTTGCTGATAATTTTTATTGTTAAGAATGCACTGGGCGGGAGATGTGGGGAAGTCCGATGGAAATTTGAAATAAGTTGTTGAAATGGTTTGACCTTTCTGTTCTTTTTTCTTTCTATTTTCTATGTTCTTTCTTTTTTCTGTTGTAAAAAAATGTAATAAAAATTATTATAAAAAAAAATATATATATAGGGTTGGCTTCTAAGACTTTGAAGTCAGAGACTACGGCATATCCAGTCTTCCTTTCCCCGTTTATGACTTTGGAACTGCCGTCTGTGTAGAGTATTAGATCAGGGTTTTCTAGAGGGAGGTGGTCTAAATCTTCTCGGGGTTTCTCAGCTTGTTGGACTATCTTTGTACAATCATGGTGCAGGGTGCCATCATCTGGGAGGGTGTAGGAGTGCAAATATCCAGAGATGTAGTGATCAGGTGGGATTGCTATGAGGAATTATAACAGATATAGGGTAAGCCATCTGTGTCAGCAATGAAAGCATTGCGTTGACTGGGTTTATGTTGGATTCTTAAGCCTTATCAGAGGGAAAACTGGCCACTCTCCAGGCACTCGGCTTAAGATCCTTGTTGACCTCCCCGTCTGCGTCTCCCGGCAGGATACAGGCTAGGTCACTATCGGCGATCCCACTCAGCGTGAGAGGGACACACCACTCCTCCCTCCTCCCTGCCTCCCTCAGGGAGGGGGAAAGAGACAGACAGAATTCTATTTACATCGCTTTATTTCTGTCTTTGCAGCAGTACAGAGAAACGCGTCTGCACTCATCAGACTCCAACAGTAGAGAGAAAAAACTCCACCCCTGTACTTCCAGTCCAGGTCAGATGACACTCTGAGCTAACATCCGGTGCTCAGAACAGTGAATAGACTGCCCCTTCGTTCCCATGGTACAGTCCCAAACATCAACATCCTGTTTTGCTTTGCAGCCACCTGCAGCTCGCTCTCACATTGCTGCTTTTTTCCTGACATATCATATTTTGATATGATTCTTGATCAATCTACACCCCTGCATCCCTGTTCCATTCCTCTCTTCCTCACATGTCACGTACACAGCAGTTGCTTCACCAGGCAGGCATCATGGGCCATAAAGATAGTGGGCAAGTTTCTTTGAAGCAGTTTCTTATATATTAATCTTAGGATGTTAATCTTAGGGCCAGGAAACAGATCTCACATGAAGGTGATAATGATCCGCTGTCCTCCTGGTCATCCTTCTTATCATATGTACTGATTGTTTATTACCTCCGGGGTTGCCATATGCTCTTTGTAGTTCTGTTCTTTGTTTACCCCAGAAATATTTGTGCTTAATTAGTTTTAGTAGTTTAACTTGTCCCCACGTGGGTTTGTGGAAATGCTCAGAAGAAATCTGATTGGTTCTTACGAACACTCTGTAAAAAGTTCTTTTGTGAATAAAACGGCCTGGGCCAGGGGCTGCACATGGACAGGCACAGAGAGAGAGAGAGACGATTTATATGCACCCTTCCCAGAGTCTTGCTGGTTCAAGCCTCTGTGTGTATTCTTATTAATCAGAGTTCAATCCTTCCTTTACTTTGCGAACGCAACAGGAGGGGTAGTAGGGTTGCTGGGTTTAGGGAGTTGACCCGTTTAATAGTGACATTGTATGGAGTTAACAGGAGGGCTTCATAACGGTTTAGACGTGGGTTTGAGAAGTGGTGGCAGCCCCTTAGAGCTAGAAGGGTTGAGACTGCGTGGGGAACGTGTATTGTGATCTTATGTCCCAACACTGTCTCTTGAGCCTTTTGAAGGAGGAGTGCAGTGGCAGCAATGGCTCTCAAGCAACTCACTGCTCCCTTTGCAGTATTGAGTTATAGACTGTAATATGCCACTGGCCTTTCTTGATCTCGGAAGGGCTGGGTAAGAACTCCTGAGGCTACCCCCATTTGTTCATGAATGAATAGGTTGAAAGGGATGCGATAGTCCAGGAGGCCCAAGGCGGGGGCAGATCGTAATTCCCTCTTAAGGCTTTCAAAGGTGTTATAGGCTTCCTCTCCCCAAATCAGTTCATCAGGATGATCTTGGCGGGTCATAGTGGACTGGGGTTTAGTTATTTCGCTGTAGCCGGCAATCCAAGCTTGGCAGAAGCCTGCCATACCAAGGAAGCCTGGCAATTGTCTCTTTGTTTTGGGGAGGGGGATTTTGGTGACTGCCTCTATTCTGTCAGTTGCTAGGCTTTGGGTGCCTATCCCCAGGATATGTCCGAGGTATTTTACTTCCTGCTTGCAGTATTGCAGCTTCTTAGGCAAAATAAAAAAATTCCTTCCAGTAGCACCTTAAAGACCAACTAAGTTAGTTCTTGGTATGAGCTTTCGTGTGCATGCACACTTCTTCAGATACACAGTCACGGTGCTCATTGAAGGAGCTTCTTAGGGGACACCTTGTGTCCTTTATATGCTAGCTCGAGAAGGAGGTGTTTTGTGTCTAATTTACACGCCTCCTCGCTGGTAGAACATATTAAAATGTTATCTACATAGAGCAGATAGGTAGACCAGACAGATGTACATCCTGTAAATCCTGGTGTAATATTGCAGAAAATATAGCGGGTGATTCCGCATAACCCTGGGGTAGTCTGGTCCAGGTTAGTTAACTAGGTCCCCAGGTGAAGGCGAAGAGGAATTGACTCTCAGGGGCTAGAGGGAGACTGAAGAATGCATAGCATAGATCTGCAGCGCTGTACCATGTAGTTCCTGCCAGGAAGGGAATTTAGAAGGGAATTTGGGTTGCCCACCACTGTCTCAGGTCCTGAACAAATTGTTCATTCACCCACAAATAGCAAAGCGAAGTGTAAAAAGGCTAAACAAAGCAAAACAGGTTGTTTTGGGTTCCATCTACATAGAAAGAAGAATCCTCTGTGGGCCTGAGGTGTTTGAGATGGCCTGAGCATTGCTTGCACCTGAAGCAGCTTGCACCTGAAGCAGTCCAGGCAGCTCCGTGGGACACGATTCAAGAGAAGCTCCGCAACCACTACGCGCCAAAGCCATCCAAGATTGCTGCCCGCCATGCGTTTTACCACCGGAACCAGGCAGCGGGGGAGTCAATCAACAACTACACCACCACCCTGCGACAGGCTGCAATGCACTGCAAGTTCTGAGACTTAGACGATGCCCTGATGGATCGATTCGCCTGCGGGGTCCGGGACATCTGTCTGCAACGGTGTCTCCTCGCCAAACCAGACCTCACGCTGCAGAAAGCCATTGAGGAGGCCGTGGCCTCGGAAGCTGCTGATCCTCAAGCCAGCAGCCCACGTCTTGCTAGGAAGCCAGTTCCAGTGCATCATGAAGAGGCCAGCAGTGATGAGGCATCCTCCAGTGAAGACGATGACGTGCACCAGATAAAGCGGGAGCGCAGGAAGTTCCAACAGAAGTCCAAAGGTCAATTGGAATATGCCGGCTGCGGAGGCAACCATTCCCGTGCCAAGTGTCGATTCAGAGATGCCATCTGTCGGAAGTGTTCCAGAAGGGGCCACATTGCTAAGGTCTGCCGATTGGCTCCGTCCGGCACCCCCCCTTCACTGCCTCACAAGTCCAAGTCTTCACTCCAGTCCGCCAAGGAAAGCTGTTTCGCTCTCACCAACTGCCACTGCCCGTCTGGAACCACTATTAGCCAAACCGACTCGCCTACGCGACGCAAGCTAAACGTCACGGTGCTCATTGAAGGAGCTCCATGTGACATGGAGATTGACACTGGGTCTGCCCTGTCCATCGTGTCTTGGAGCACCATCAAAAGACTGGTACCCAGAGTGTCTAAAAGGCAACTCGACTCTCACCGTGTACACCTGAGAGACTACCAGGGAAACAACATTCCCGTGGTAGGCGTTGGCCGGTTCCAGATCACCTTCAAGGATTTTTCAGGCCTGCTCTGACTGGTGGTGGTCGAAGGTCAGCGGCCAAGCCTCCTAGGGCTAGACTGGTTTGATGGAAGTCACCAGCATCAACCGCATCTCTAACACAGAGACTGAGGATCTGGTCAAAGACTTTGCTGAGGTTTTTGACGGCACTTGGGGCAATATACAGGTACGCCCATCTCCTTTAGCCTTGATCCACAAGTCGCCCCCATCAAGCTAAAGCCACGCCGGGTTCCCTTTGCTCTCAAGGCTAAGGTGGATGAACAATTGGACAAGCTAATCGCCCAAGGAGTTTTGGAGCCAGTTGACCACGCCAAGTGGGAAACCCCCATCATCACGCCTGTCAAGCCGGATGGGTTGGTGAGAATCTGTGCCGACTACAAGTGCACAATCAACAAGGCACTTCAGCAGCACGCTTACCCGGTTCCTATTGTTCAACACCTGCTGCGTTCCTTGGATGAGGGTAAGGTCTTTGCTAAGCTGAACCTTGCCCAAGCCCATCAACAACTGCCCGTCGATGATGCCACCGCTGAAGCCCCGACAATCGTCACCCACCGAGGGGCATTCTGTTGCCGCCGTTTGTAGTTCGGAGTAAATGTGGCTCCTGGGATCTTCCAAAGCCTTATGGAGCGTCTCCTGCAAGGGCTTCCGGGCATGGTACCATATTTTGATGATGTCTTGGTGTCCGCAGACTCACACCAGCAGCTGTTCGAGCGCCTCCACACCGTACTGACCAGGTTCCAGGAGGCCGCGCTCAAGGTAAAGAGGGAGAAGTGCCAGATCGCCGTTCGCAGGGCAGCAGTTGAAGGAAGAGCAAAAAGGGTTTTCTTGTGTGTGTGTGTTTCTTTGTGGCTGATTAGCTGTTCTCCCTGTGCAAAGGTCAGAGGGGGCAGGGTTTCTGTTGAGGCAGGTGATTAGCTGTGGGAAGAGCTTATCAGAGCTTGCAGGGCAGCAGCGCGCGCAGTTTGATCCATCGTGTAGATTTAGGGGAGCTAGTCTCAAACGTTCGTTGGGGGAGACCTAGGGTTTTTTTTGTGGGAGGAGTTATTTGTCCTGTCTTCACGCTTTTTATGATGGAGGACCGCTGTAGCCACCCCCAATGACACATTCTCAAGATGGAGGGGGAGGGAACAGCTGCAGTCGCCTGCGGTTCCTGCGCAATGTTTGCCATCTTGCCAAAGGTTGCAGGCAGCTTTACCTGTAGCAATTGCATGTTGATTGCCCTCTTAAAAGACAAAGTCCAGCAACTGGAAGAACGTGTAGCTACGCTCCAAAGAATTAGAGAGCTGGAGCTCTTCTTGGAAGCAACAGAGCACACCGTCTCCACCAAGGAGGAGACAGGGGACTCCCCTGAGAAGGAGGCTAGTTCACCAACACAGGAGCCAGATATATGGAGAAACGTGACTCAAAGAAGTAGGAGGCCCAGGGTTCGCTCTGATTGTTTAGAAATACACAATCGCTTTGAGGTCCTCTCCCCTAGCATGGAAGACGAAGAGCAGACTCCATTTGAGGATCTCTCCCTCATTACAGTCGATCAGGTATATGAAGACGAGCAGCAAAGTCAGTCCTCAGGGAATGTGCAGGCGACCTTGGAACGGACAGCTCACGGAAGAACCCCGACCAAACCTAAGAGGAGGCGTGTAGTGGTGATAGGGGATTCCCTACTGAGGGGAACAGAAGCAGTGATCTGTAGGCCTGACAAGATGTCTCGGGAAGTGTGCTGACTCCCCGGGGCTAAGATCCAAGATGTAACTGAACGACTGCAAGGAATCATAAAACCCACTGACAAATACCCCTTCCTCTTGGTTCATGTGGGAACCAATGACACTGCAAGCAATAGCCTCCAGAAGATCAAAAGAGACTACGAGGCCCTCGGCAGGAAATTGAAGCAACTAAATGCACAAATTGTCATCTCATCTGTCCTCCCAGTTGAACGACGTGGCCCAGGGAGAGAGGGAAAAATAGTGGAAGTGAACAGCTGGCTTCGCAAATGGTGTAAACAGGAACGGTTTGGATTCTTAGATCACGGACTGCAGTTTCTTGAAGATTGACTTCTGGCAAGTGATGGGCTGCACCTCACAACGGTTGGGAGAAATGTTTTTGCCAAGAATCTCAGAAACCTCATCAGGAGGGCTTTAAACTGACTAATGTGGGGGAGGGAGACAGTGCTCCTGAAGGTAGGAGTCTATCAATTGATGAAGATGATCATCCAAATGTCATAGACCAAATGGAGCAAACAGCACGCAGACCTAGTGGTGGGAGGAAAAAATCCTTAAATAAGAGACACGGGGGAATGATTAATGGACTTCAATGTCTGTACACTAATGCGCAAAGCATGGGAAATAAACAAGATGAGCTTGAGCTCTTGGTACAGCAAACTAAATATGACATAATAGGCACCACTGAAACCTGGTGGGATAAGTCCCACGATTGGAATGTAATAATGGGGGGATACAATCTATTTCAGAGAAACAGACCAGACAAGAAAGGAGGAGGAGTGGCGTTATATGTCAGGGATGTGTATACCTGTGAAGAGATCCAAGATTTAGAACCTCAAAGCCAAAGTGAGAGCATTTGGGTCAAAATTAAGGGAGAGAAGAATAACAGGGACCTCATTGTGGGAGTTTACTATAGATCCCCAAGCCAAACGGAGGACATAGATGATGCCTTCCTGGAACAGATGGCCAAGCATGCAAAAGGAAGGGAGATAGTAGTAATGGGGGACTTCAATTACCCACATATTTGTTGGATGACAAATAACATATTTGCTGGCAGGAGACAAACTGTAGCAGAACAGAAATGGTGCTGCATGCAACAAATAAGAGGTTAGGATAGAAAACGATACCTAAGCAGCCCAGTCTCACTCTCCCTTTCATACATTGAATCACCTGGGTATGGAGGGGGAAGGGATGCACAGAGCTCATAAACATAATCAATGTAGCCTACATTTATCAATTGAGAGCATAATGAATGTGGTTTGATGGCATGTTAGAAGGTACATTAGTCATCCCAAGCTGACAAAATCCAAAACTGCGATCTAAATTGGATTTATTTATTTACTTACTTACGCAAAGCAAGTAACATGTAAACAAGTTACATAGACTGCCCTATAAATTCACTCTTTGGAAGGCTCTTCAATATACACTGGTAAAACACAATATTAAAAACAGCTCTCTCATTTTGCATTTCATTCTCAGTGTAAATAGAATAGTAGCAAGGAAAATAAATATTTATGGAGCTTTGTAAAAAAAAAAAAAGGTAATACTTATAAAATTATAAAACTATTTCTTATATGAGCAAAAAGAGCATCTTAGCCTTCTTCCCAATAATCTTCTGTAACAGAAAGCGAATTAAGTGGTGGGGTGAGAAACACTTCACTAGTAATGCACACTGGAAGGAGGAAGGATAGAGAAAGGATTTTGCCAAGAACCAAGGCAGACCCCTGTCTCACAAAGGAGGGCTATCTAGTCCCCCTCCCCAATTACCTGACCCTGGCATAGCCCAAACGTGTTCAAAGTTCATCAGAATCTCTCCCTCTGAAACAAGCTATTTACACCTGCTTCCTGACACTGTGTCACAATGGAATTATTTGGAGGTGGGTCTACCCAAAGGGGCAAGTCACCTCTGTGGCCTGTGAGTCCACCCTCACTCTTTGAGTAAACAAACTGGAGGTGTGCCATGAGAATACTCAGAGTGACGAATCCCAAGACTGAACTGTGGGGCTCGCGATAGGCGATCCTTCTCAGCGTGAGAAGAACACACCCCTCTTTCCTGCCCCCCCCCCGGCAGGGGAAAGAGATAGACAGAAACTTATTTACATGCCTTTATTTCTGTCTTTGCAGCGTTACAGAAAAACACGACTGCTCTCTTCAAACTCCAACAGCCGAGAGACAAACTCCACCTGTACTTCCTGTACAGCTCATATTACACTCTCAGCTAATTCCGGCGCCCTCTGCACTGTGAATTGACTGTCCCTCTGTTTCCCATGGAACAGTCCCAACATTCCCATTATGTTTTGCTTTCAAGCTACCAGCTCGCGGCCGCATTGCTTCTATATCGTAACATACTCCCCCATATGAATCAATGTGCGCTGCGAGCAAAGCGTGATCCAGAGAAGAAAACAAACAGTTGTTATACATATAACACTCCCCTGTTGTTTCAGTTCCACCCTTGGAACTACCCGCCACTGGTTTCCCCAGTGTACCTCTCTGGTAGTCTGACTTCCAAGGAATGAGTGCATCTGCATGACCTTGGCTAGAAACCTTGCAGAAACAGCAGTCTTGTGTCTTGTGCCTTATCCCTTTCTTATCCAGGAAATCCTGAAAATCCTGTAAAAGAAAAACTGGCTTTTCATCTGTGAAAAGACAATCAATGTTAGCATTATGAACATTCTTAACCTTGTCACAAAATTCTTTAAACCTTTCTAAGGCTTCTTGTGGTTTCTGCAATATATATACCCACACATAATGAGAGAAATAATCCACACACACAAGATAATATCTTGCATTGCCTCTAGATGGTGCTAGAGGACCAATCACATCAGCATACACTCGCTGAAAAGCTTTGATTACTTGCGTCGTCTTCTGGACGTTTTTTTTTGGGGGGGGGAGTTATTTGTCCTGTCTTCAAGCTTTTTATGATGGAGGACCTCTGTAGCCACCCCCAACGACACGATCTCAAGATGGAAGGGGAGGGAACAGCTGCAGTCGCCTGCAATTCCTGCGCAATGTTTGCCATCTTGCCAAAGGTTGCAGGCAGCTTTACCTGCAGTAATTGCATGTTGATTGCCCTTTTAAAAGACAAAGTCCAGCAACTGGAGGAACATGTAGCTACGCTCCAAAGAATTAGAGAGCTGGAGCTCTTCTTGGAAGCAACAGAGCACACCGTCTCCACCAAGGAGGAGACAGGGGACTCCCCCTGAGAAGGAGGCTAGTTCACCAACACAGGAGCCAGATATATGGAGAAACGTGACTCAAAGAAGTAGGAGGCCCAGGGTTCACTCTGATTGTTTAGAAATACACAATCACTTTGAGGTCCTCTCCCCTAGCATGGAAGACGAAGAGCAGACTCCATTTGAGGATCTCTCCCTCATTACAGTCGATCAGGTATATGAAGACGAGGAGCAAAGTCAGTCCTCAGAGAATGTGCAGGATGTTAGGATATTTCCGTTCCACCTTAAAGGGAGCAGGCTTTGGGGAGTCACAGAGTCTGCGCATGTCCTGATCACAGGATGTTTTTGTTCAGATATTCCTTTCGTTTTTGTCAGATGGTCAGAGACGCTGACTGAGAATGGACGTGTTTTCTTTTGTTCTGTTCATGTTCTAAATAAAGTCTGTAAAAATGCTCTTCTGCTCTTCTGCGGTGCAAGCTTTTGACTGTGCTTTCTGCTGAAAGAGGGTGCACCAAGCCCTGGAATGTGGCTAGGAATTCCAAAGGCTTTGTGCCCCTAACTGTTGGATCCATTAGTGTCCATCATGAGCCCCCAAGCCGGAGTTCTGGACGTCCATCGGCCTCCCGTAGTCACGCAGATCCAACAGTTAGGGGCACAAAAGCCTTTGGAAATTCAGGCTGCATTCCTAGGCTGGTGCACCCTCTTTCAGCAGAAAGCACAGTCAAAAGCTTGCACCGCAGAAGAGCAGAAAAGCATAAAGTCTGTAAAAATGCTCTTCTGCTCTTCTGCGGTGCAAGCTTTTGACTGTGCTTTCTGCTGAAAGAGGGTGCACCAAGCCCTGGAATGTGGCTAGGAATTCCAAAGGCTTTGTGCCCCTAACTGTTGGATCTGCGTGACTACGGGAGGCCGATGGAATCTCCGAACTCCGGCTTGGGGGCCGTGATGGACGTTATCTCCCTGGCAGTTTCCCAACAACAAGGTTTCGGGCCCAGATTCATAGCACCTACAGGAGAGTAAAGCTGCAACAGACTGCGTTTGAGGTATGTTGGGGAAAAAGCGAAAGGAAAGGGACGCTTTTCTGTTTTACCTCGCAAGGAGCCTTTGATCTCCGGCAAGGCCTAATTGGCCTGCGAGCTGAGCCAAAAAGGCTTCGTGATTAATGGCTGCCAAGATAAGGAGTCTCTCGAGTTAAAATAGACTCACGGCTAATTGTAAAAGCTGGAATGGAGTTTTTCCACGCTTTTGAAGCTTCAGAGGCCACTCAGTGCCCAAAGGCAAATGCTGAATGCCCTAAGTTGGATGGGCAGAATTATGAAACCTGGGCAAAATGGTGTGAGAGTTTGCTGCGTCAGTTTGGGGTGTGGCATGTCGTTTCTGAGCCCCCTCCGGTTCCTCTGACAGAGAGATGGAAATCGCATGATTCGAAAGCGATAGACGTAATAGTCCTATCCGTATCTCTTGAGG
The DNA here is from genome assembly GCF_964188305.1 of Podarcis bocagei. NCBI lineage: Eukaryota > Metazoa > Chordata > Lepidosauria > Squamata > Lacertidae > Podarcis > Podarcis bocagei. The sequence continues at coordinate 67,279,180 of NC_138131.1, forward strand.
AAATTAAGACGCTGGCTGGCAACACCACTGCACGTGGGATGTGGACTGCTTTGATGAAAGCTCACAAGCCAATAATCCCAGCCCAGAGTTTGACTGCATCGGAGGTCCTAGCTGTTTCCCAGAATGCGAATGAATGTAGGGATGCTGAGGGCACCGGTTGCAAGCTGCAGGGGGAGCTGACCGTCACGTCATCCCAGGCAGCATTCCAGCCTCCAGGGGGAGCCAAGGAGTCGGCAGCTGAGAGCTCTGGTTCTCGTGAGAACCAAGGCCATCGCCTTTGCAGAGGCCGGAAAGGCAAAGGTAAACACAGGCAGCCGCCTGCAGATGGCCAGGAGCAGAGGGAGGGTGAAGAGCCCGCGCAAGGGAAAAACAAAGCGTTGTTTGCTGGCTCAGCTTCACCAAAGGCTAAAGGCACGTCTGCTGACCAGAAGCAGGGGGGCAAGCTGCAAAAGCCCACACCAGTAGAAAACAAGGGTTTGCTTGCTGTAAGGACTGCTCCAACAGCCAAAGGCAGCTTTGTTGTTGATTCAGGCTGTACGCGCCACATTTCGAAGGATCGCCATCTCTTTATCTCCTTCAAGCCTCAGGAAGGTGAGATCCACCTGGCTGATGGAAGGACGTTGCAAATTGCAGGAGAAGGGACTGTGAAACTTGCAAGTCTGCACACTACCATCAGTAATGTACTTTTTGTTCCAGGAGCTGCAAGCAACTTGCTGAGCGTCCCACAGCTTACTGGGCGTGGTTTTCAGATTTCCTTCAAGAGGAGCGTCTGTGTCATCAGTAAAGGAAAAGAGGACTATTTGCATGCAAAGTTTATGGATGGTTTGTTCCATATATCTTATGATGACACTGCTGTTGTATCTAAGGCTGATTCTTGTTGTGTTGCACAAACTAACAAAGTTCTTCATGCAGGTTGCATTCACGATGCGCATCGAAGATTTGGTCACCTCTCTTGGAAGGCACTGGCCAAGATGCCAGAGGTGGTTGAGGGTTTGAACATCAAACCCTGTAAATTTCACATGAAGTGTGTATCTTGTGCAGAGAACAAGGTGAAGGTTGCTCCAAAAGGCAAGGAGTCTAGCAGGCAGGCTTCCAAACCCTACCAGCTAGTACATGCAGACCTGGTTGGTCCACTTGCGCCCTCTTTAGGAGGAGCAAGGTACTTCATGATTCTGATTGATTCTTTTTCCAGGTACATTCATGTGTATTTGCTCGAACAGAAATCGCAAGCGTTTCCGAAGTTTAAGGCATTCTGTGCTTGGTTGGAGAATGTGCACGGTAAACGTATTTCTTCTTTGTTTACTGATCGGGGCGGGGAGTTCACTTCTCAGCAGTTTGAAGCTTTCCTGACTGAGAAGGGAATCCAGCATGACATGTCAACGCCCAGATCGCCATGGATGAATGGTCTTGCGGAGAGAGCAAATCAAACATTGCTGCAAGGAATAAAAACCTTGTTGCATGATGCCAATCTCCCTGATAAGTTTTGGGGGAGGCTCTGGGGAATTTTGTTTACGCGTTTAATCGCAGATTGTCATCACCCATTGGTTGTACCCCCTATGAGAAGATGTTTGGCAAGAAACCCAACACCAAACACATGAAAATCTTTGGTTCGGACATGTGGGTACGCACACAACAAACCAACAAGCTTGGGAAGCGTGGGGCACATGGTTTGTTCATGGGGTACGAAAAAGGTGCATACAGGGTATGGATGACTGACTCTAAGTCCATTAAGTTCACAAGGAGTGTTGAGTACAATCCTAAGTGGGGGGAAAATGTGGGAATTTTCCAGAGTTACCCAGAGGAGGATGAAGGTGATGTCAAGCAAGCAGCTAAAGATGAGAAAGCTGCTGCTGATGATGATGAGGATGAAGATGATGATGATGATGATGATCAGAGTTCGGATTCCAGTTCAGTGGGCGGCGCTGCTGCTGATGTCAGTGAAAGTGATGACACAGCAGACTACCAGAGCGCAAAGGCCTCAGTCAGACCATCTGATGCGTCTGACAATGAACTGGAAGAACCACTGTTCACCATTGGTCACTTTTCTCCTAAGAAAGAGGAGATGAGTCCAGAAGACTTGCGTCTAGTACATAGGTCTGAAAGGGCGACCAAGGGCAGACCTCCAAAGAGGTATGCTGATGAGTTTGCTAAGACAGCAACTGCTGTTCTTGGTAGCTCAGAGAAGGTATGGGAACCTTCAAGCTTCAAAGAGGTTCAGGAGTTAACCTCTAAAGATGCTGAGCCTTGGCTTAATGCCATGAAGGCTGAAGTTGATTCCTTGAACAGGAACCAAACTTGGGAACTGGTACCGGTAGTCCCAGGAATGAGACTGGTTGGCAGCAAATGGGTCTTCAAGGCCAAGACAGACCAGAATGGCAAGGTAGTCAGACACAAAGCCAGATTGGTCGCCAGAGGTTTTTCACAGGTACCAGGACAGGATTACCACGAGACCTACTCTCCCACAGTCAAATATGAGAGCATTCGGCTAATGCTCAAGATCGCTGCGGAGGAGAAACTGCATGTTACCCATCATGACATTAATACAGCTTTTTTGTACGGGGTTTTGGGGGAGGAGCTGTACATGCTTCCACCTGATGGGATGGAGATACAGAAGGGAATGGTCTGTAAACTGCGGAAATCCTTATATGGTCTCATGCTTCCACCTGATGGGATGGAGATACAGAAGGGAATGGTCTGTAAACTGCGGAAATCCTTATATGGTCTCAAGCAGAGTGCCAGGTGTTGGAACACAAAACTCACTGAGACATTGCTTTCTCTAGGTTTTCACCAGGGCAAAGCTGATCCATGTGTGTTTGTCAAGGAGGAGGGGCAAAACAAACTGTATTGTTTATGTTTTGTTGATGATCTTCTGATGTTTTGGAAGAATCAGGCATTTTACCAAAGCACCCTAGCTCAACTGAAGGAGCACTTTGACATGAAGGATCTTGGTGAGGTATCCAACTATCTTTCTCTGCAGGTGGAGAAGGACCAAGCAGGTAATTTTCTGGTACACCAAACACAGAAAATTGCTGATGTATTAACCAGGTTGAATTTGGTTGATGCAAACCCAGCAGACACACCGATGGTGACAGGTTACCAGGTAGACAGTACTGCTGAAGCGTTTTCTGACACAACGCTATACAGATGCATTCTAGGCAAGCTAAATTTCATTGCCAGATGTTCAAGACCTGACATAGCTGTAAGCTGTAATCTGCTTAGCAGACATGCCAACAATCCTACGGTTCAGGATTGGAAAGCTCTGAAGCGCATAGCCCGCTATTTGAAAGGGACTATGCACTACAGGCTGAGGTTCACCAGTCAGAAGACTGGAGGTCTTGAAATCTTTGCAGATGCAAGTTTTGGAAGTGACACCACGGATGGTACAAGCACTTCTGGAGTATGCTACATGTACAACCACTGCCTGTTTGACTGGTTGTGCAGGAAGCAGACAACAGTGAGCCTAAGTTCCTGTGAAGCAGAACTCAATGCTCTGTCATTTTCACTCATGGATTGTGAATGGTTGATGCAACTGTTTAAGGACATCAGAGTGTCTGTGAAATGTCCTGTACAAGTGTATCAAGACAATAGATCTTGTTTGGCTTTGCTGAACTCGGAGAGTTGCAAGCAGAGAACCAAGTACTTGCAGATTAAGCTACATCGTGCAAGAGAGTGTATTCAGAAAGGACTGATTCGGGTGTCCTACATGGCAGGAAATGAAATTCCTGCTGATCTGTTGTCTAAGGTTGTTAACAAAGAACAACTTAAGGTTTATGTACAAAGGTTGCAATTGGGTGAACCACAGGTACAACAGGTTACACGGAAAGGGGGAGGATGTTAGGATATTTCCGTTCCACCTTAAAGGGAGCAGGCTTTGGGGAGTCACAGAGTCTGCGCATGTCCTGATCACAGGATGTTTTTGTTGAGATATTCCTTTCGTTTTTGTCAGATGGTCAGAGACGCTGACTGAGAATGGACGTGTTTTCTTTTGTTCTGTTCATGTTCTAAATAAAGTCTGTAAAAATGCTCTTCTGCTCTTCTGCGGTGCAAGCTTTTGACTGTGCTTTCTGCTGAAAGAGGGTGCACCAAGCCCTGGAATGTGGCTAGGAATTCCAAAGGCTTTGTGCCCCTAACTGTTGGATCTGCGTGACTACGGGAGGCCGATGGAATCTCCGAACTCCGGCTTGGGGGCCGTGATGGACGTTATCTCCCTGGCAGTTTCCCAACACAGGCGACCTTGGAACGGACAGCTCACGGAAGAACCCCGACCAAACCCAAGAGGAGGCGTGTAGTGGTGATAGGGGATTCCCTACTGAGGGGAACAGAAGCAGTGATCTGTGGGCCTGACAAGATGTCTCGGGAAGTGTGCTGTCTCCCCGGGGCTAAGATCCAAGATGTAACTGAACGACTGCAAGGAATCATAAAACCCACTGACAAATACCCCTTCCTCTTGGTTCATGTGGGAACCAATGACACTGCAAGCAATAGCCTCCAGAAGATCAAAAGAGACTACGAGGCTCTCGGCAGGAAATTGAAGCAACTAAATGCACAAATTGTCATCTCGTCTGTCCTCCCAGTTGAACGACGTGGCCCAGGGAGAGAGGGGAAAATAGTGGAAGTGAACAGCTGGCTTCGCAAATGGTGTAAACAGGAACGGTTTGGATTCTTAGATCACGGACTGCAGTTTCTTGAAGATGGACTTCTGGCAAGTGATGGGCTGCACCTCACAACGGTTGGGAGAAATGTTTTGGCCAAAAATCTCAGAAACCTCATCAGGAGGGCTTTAAACTGACTAATGTGGGGGAGGGAGACAGTGCTCCTGAAGGTAGGAGACTATCAATGAATGAAGATGATCATCCAAATGTCATAGACCAAATGGAGCAAACAGCACGTGGACCTAGTGGTGGGAGGAAAAAATCCTTAAATAAGAGACACGGGGGAATGATTAATGGACTTCAATGTCTGTACACTAATGCGCAAAGCATGGGAAATAAACAAGATGAGCTTGAGCTCTTGGTACAGCAAACTAAATATGACATAATAGGCATCACTGAAACCTGGTGGGATAAGTCCCACGATTGGAATGTAATAATGGGGGGATACAATCTATTTCAGAGAAACAGACCAGACAAGAAAGGAGGAGGAGTGGCGTTATATGTCAGGGATGTGTATACCTGTGAAGAGATCCAAGATTTAGATCCTCAAAGCCAAAGTGAGAGCATTTGGGTCAAAATTAAGGGAGAGAAGAATAACAGAGACCTCATTGTGGGAGTTTACTATAGATCCCCAAGCCAAACGGAGGACATAGATGATGCCTTCCTGGAACAGATGGCCAAGCATGCAAAAGGAAGGGAGATAGTAGTAATGGGGGACTTCAATTACCCGGATATTTGTTGGACGTCAAACTCAGCCAAGAGCATAAGGTCAAACAGATTCCTCACTGGCCTTGCAGACAACTTCATTGTCCAGAAAGTGGGAGAAGCAACAAGAGGAACAGCCATTTTAGATCTGGTCCTAACCAATGTTGATGACCTGGTTAGTGGGGTAGATGTGGATGGATCATTAGGCGCGAGTGATCATGCTCTTCTGAAGTTTACTATACAGCGGAAAGGAGCAGCCAAGCATACTAGGACTCAATTTCTTGACTTTAAGAAAGCCGACTTCATAAAACTTAGGGAAGTGCTGGGTGAGATCTCATGGACAGCAATACTAAAAGGAAAGGGAGTTCATGATGGCTGGGAGTTTGTTAAGAGGGAGATAGTAAAAGCACAACGTCAGGCAATACCAATGAGACGGAAACATGGAAGGTGCCTAAAGAAGCCAGGGTGGCTATCAAAAGAACTTTTAACTGAATTAAGATTAAAAAAGCATGTGTACAAAAAATGGAAAAGGGGGGAAACCACCAAAGAGGAATTCAAACAAATAGCCAGCACGTGTAGACACAAAGTCAGAAAAGCTAAAGCACAGAATGAACTCAGGCTTGCTAGAGAGGTTAAAAGCAACAAAAAAGGCTTTTATGGGTATGTTCGTAGCAAAAGGAAGAACAAAGAAACAGTGGGGTCACTCAGAGGAGAAGATGGTGAAATGCAAACAGGGGACACAGAAAGGGCTGAACTCCTCAATGCCTTCTTTGCCTCAGTCTTCTCCGATAAAGAAAACAATGCCCGACCTGAAGAATTTGGAGCAAATGATTCAGCAAAGGAAACACAGCCCAGAATAACTAAGGAGATAGTACAAGAATACTTGGCTAGTTTAGATGTATTCAAGTCTCCAGGGCCAGATGAACTGCATCCAAGAGTATTAAAAGAACTAGCAGATGTGATCTCAGAACCACTGGCAGTCATCTTTGAGAATTCCTGGAGAACAGGCGAAGTCCCGGCAGACTGGAGGAGGGCAAATGTTGTCCCTATTTTCAAAAAGGGGAAAAGAGAGGACCCAAATAATTACCGCCCAGTCAGTCTGACATCAATAGCAGGGAAGATTCTGGAGCAGATCATTAAGCAAACAGTCTGTGAGCACCTAGAAAGGAATGCTGTGATCACCAATAGTCAGCATGGATTTCTGAAAAATAAGTCATGTCAGACTAACCTGATCTCGTTTTTTGACAGAATTACAAGCCTGGTAGATGAAGGGAACGCAGTGGATGTAGCCTACCTTGATTTCAGCAAGGCATTTGACAAGGTGCCCCATGATATTCTTGTAAAGAAGCTGGTAAAATGCGGTCTTGACTATGCTACCACTCAGTGGATTTGTAACTGGCTGACTGACCGAACCCAAAGGGTGCTCATCAATGGTTCCTCTTCATCCTGGAGAAGAGTGACTAGTGGGGTGCCACAGGGTTCTGTCTTGGGCCCGGTCTTATTCAACATCTTTATCAACGACTTGGATGATGGACTCAAGGGCATCCTGATCAAATTTGCAGATGACACCAAACTGGGAGGGGTGGCTAACACCCCAGAGGACAGGATCACACTTCAAAACGACCTTGACAGATTAGAGAACTGGGCAAAAACAAACAAGATGAATTTTAACAGGGAGAAATGTAAAGTATTGCACTTGGGCAAAAAAAATGAGAGGCACAAATACAAGATGGGGGACACCTGGCTTGAGAGCAGTACATGTGAAAAGGATCTAGGAGTCTTGGTTGACCACAAACTTGACATGAGCCAACAGTGTGACGCGGCAGCTAAAAAAGCCAATGCAATTCTGGGCTGCATCAATAGGAGTATAGCATCTAGATCAAGGGAAGTAATAGTGCCACTGTATTCTGCTCTGGTCAGACCACACCTGGAGTACTGTGTCCAGTTCTGGGCACCACAATTCAAGAAGGACACTGACAAACTGGAACGTGTCCAGAGGAGGGCAACCAAAATGGTCAAAGGCCTGGAAACGATGCCTTATGAGGAACGGCTAAGGGAGCTGGGCATGTTTAGCCTGGAGAAGAGGAGGTTAAGGGGTGATATGATAGCCATGTTCAAATATATAAAAGGATGTCACATAGAGGAGGGAGAAAGGTTGTTTTCTGCTGCTCCAGAGAAGCGGACACGGAGCAATGGATCCAAACTACAAGAAAGAAGATTCCACCTAAACATTAGGAAGAACTTCCTGACAGTAAGAGCTGTTCGACAGTGGAATTTGCTGCCAAGGAGTGTGGTGGAGTCTCCTTCTTTGGAGGTCTTTAAGCAGAGGCTTGACAACCATATGTCAGGAGTGCTCTGATGGTGTTTCCTGCTTGGCAGGGGGTTGGACTCGATGGCCCTTGTGGTCTCTTCCAACTCTATGATTCTATGATTCTATGATTCTATGATTCTACACACCTGCGAAAGAAATCATGTTAGATTCAGATGCATTACAATTTATGCAATCATTTTGATTAAAAGTCAACAAATACAGCCCATCTTTCTCTCTGGCAGAAAGATACAGCTCTCCATCTTTGAAGATTTTGCAGCTTTCTCTATCATAGGACAAAGTCAGTCCTTTCTTTGTGATCTGCGAAACACTCAGCAGATTGAACTTTACATCAGGAACCAAATACACATTGTTTATAGTCAAGTTCAGACTTTCAAGATGCACAGTTCCAAACCCGGTCGCTTTCAGCTCCTGGCCATTGGCCTGTTTCACAGTGAAGCTTTGCTTCTTAAATGTTGAAAACAGATCTCTGTGCGATGTCATGTGCTGTGTGCATCCCGTGTCAAGAACAAAAGCGTTCTCCGTTGAAAATGCGGCTTTTGTTGACAGCAATGCTTTTGCAGGTTTCTTTCTTTTTTTAAAAAAAAAAATTATTAGAGTTTCCATTTTTTACAAACAAAAAGAAAAAAGAACAAAAAAACCCAAAACACATAAATTTCACAGCTTATTTTCTCATAACATCTTTCCCCGACCTCCTCATACCTCCCCTTCTTGTATATCCAATTCAGATTATTCATACAGCAAATCCTTATCTCAAAGCATTACAGCTTAAAAAGAAAAAGAAGAAAAAAAACCTTATTTTCTTAGATTATTATAACTTTGAATAATAGAAAACCATTTTATCAAATTCCTTTTACCATTACAGCTGAAAACCGCTTAATTTCAATCCAACATCATTCAACATTCCTTAATTTTGCAATATTTTTGTAAATAGTCCTTAAATTTTTCCCAATCTTCCTCTGCCGACTCTTCTCCCTGGTCACGGATTCTGCCAGCCATTTCTGCCAGTCCCATACAGTCAATCAGCTTCATCTGCCATTCTCCCAAAGTGGGCAAATCTTGCGTCTTCTAATACTTTGCAATAAGTATTCTTGCTGCTGTCGTTGCATACATAAAAAAAGTTCTGTCCTTCTTTGGCACCAATTGGCCAGGAGAAAGGCCTCTGGTTTTTTCAGGAAGGTATACTTAAATACCTTTTTCAGTTCATTATATATCATCTCCCAGAAAGCCTTAATCTTTGGGCACGTCCACCAAAGGTGAAAGAATGTACCTTCCATTTCTTTACATTTCCAACATTTGTTATCGGGCAAATGATAGATAGATTTTTGCGAGCTTGACTGGGGTCATGTACCACCTGTAAATCATTTTCATAATATTTTCTCTTAAGACATTACATGCCGTAAATTTCATTCTGGTGGTCCACAACTGTTCCCAGTCAGCAAAATTAATATTATGTCCAACATCTTGTGCCCATTTAATCATGACAGATTTAACCGTTTCATCCTGAGTATTCCATTTCAACAGCAAGTTATACATTTTTGACAAAATCTTGGTTTTGGGTTCTAACAGTTCTGTTTCCAGTTTAGTATTTTCCACCTGGAAGCCAACTTTTTTATCCAAATTGTAGGCCTCCATTATCTGATAATAATGGAGCCAATCTCTCACTTTACTTTTTAATTTCTCGAAACTCTGTAATTTCAGTTTATCTCCTTCTTGTTCCGAAATTTCCCAATATTTCGGCCATTTGGCCTCCATATTGAGCTTTTTCTGGGCCTTTGCTTCCATCGGTGACAACCACCTTGGGGTTTTATTTTCAAGTAAATCTTTATATCTTATCCAGACATTAAACAATGCTCTTCTGACAATATGATTTTTAAATGCTTTATGTGCTTTAACCTTGTCATACCACAAGTATGCATGCCACCCAAAAACGTTATTAAAACCTTCTAAATCCAAAATGTCTGTGTTCTCAAGAAGCAGCCATTCTTTCAGCCAGCAAAATGCCGCTGATTCATAGTAGAGTTTAAAGTCTGGCAGGGCAAATCCACCTCTATCCTTTGCATCAGTTAATATTTTAAATTTTATTCTGGGCTTCTTGCCCTGCCAGACAAATCTAGAAATGTCTCTCTGCCACTTCTTGAAACAGTCCATTTTGTCCAAAATTTGCAATGATTGAAACAAAAATAACATTCTTGGCAATACATTCATCTTTATAACAGCAATTCGACCTAACAAGGAAAGCTTCAAGTTTGACCAAATTTCTAAATCTTTTTTAACTTCCGTCCAGCATTTTTCATAGTTATCTTTAAACAAATTTCCATTTTTAGCTGTCATATTAATCCCCAAGTATTTCACTTTCTTAACCACAGTCAAACCTGTTTCATTCTGGAACTTCTCTCTTTCCAATGATGTTAAGTTTTTCTCCAAAACCTTAGTTTTTAATTTGTTCAATTTAAATCCTGCCACCTGACCAAACTCTTGAATTAATTCTAATACTCTTTTGGTACTAGACTCTGGCTCCTGTAACGTCAAAACTAGGTTACCTGCAAATGCTCTCAATTTATATTGTTTAGCTCCGACCTGTATACCTTTAACCTGCCGGTCTCTTCTGATCATATTGAGCAGAACCTCCAGGACCGATATAAAAAGCAATGGGGAAATTGGGCACCCCTGTCGTGTTCCTTTTTCTATCTTAAATTGTTCCGTAACCACATTATTTACAATTAATTTAGCCTTTTGTTCAGAATATATTGCACCTATACCATTTTCAAAACCTTGGCCTACCCCCATACCCTGCAAGTTCTTTTTCATAAAACTCCAAGATATATTATCAAAGGCTTTCTCTGCATCCACGAATATCAAAACTGCTTTAGTGTTTATATTCACTTCTAACTTTTCCAAAATGTCAATTACGTTCCTCAGATTATCAGATAAATGTCTTCCCGGCAGAAAACCCGCTTGGTCCTTATGAAATGGTGTAAAGAAAATAATCTCATGCTTAACACCAAAAAAACCAAAGAACTCATAATTGACTTTAGGAGAAAGAAAAGTGTATTTTTACCATTGCACATAAATGGCGAGGAAGTGGAGAGGGTTGGTAGTTTTAAATACCTGGGCATTTATATCTCGGAGGACCTCTCATGGACTGCAAATATTAATATGGTTGTGAGGAAGGTGCAGGGGAGGTTGTATTTCCTGAGAATGCTCAGGGGACTGAATCTATCCCAGCACCTACTTCTGTCCTATTATCATAGTACCATTGAGAGTGTCTTAACCTATAGTATATTATCGTGGTATGGGAGCAGCTCTGAAACGGATAAAAAAGCTTTACAGAGAACAATTAAAATTGCCCAGAATGTTATTGGGCTCCGACTACCAACCCTGGATGAGATCTTCACGTCTCGCATTTTGAAGAAGTCACATAATATCCTGAGAGATCCCACCCACCCTGCTCACAACTTCTTTGAACTATTGCCTTCGGGCACAAGATATAGGACAATGAAAACACGAACCACACGCCTTCTGAATAGTTTCTATCCAAGAGCTCTGACTGCACTAAATAATGATCTCAGGGCCAGCTGCAAGGTTTAGCAAGCAGAGAGTAGGAAGGAATGAGATAGGTTTTAGGTTATGTTTTAGGTTATGTTATGCCTTAATAGGTCATGTTATATTCTGGATTTTATGTTTTTATAGATTATGTTTGAATAGGATGAGAGTGTCGGAGATACGTGCAAATGTATATGTGAACCCGGTCTTTGGGTGGGTGTTTGATTTTCGTTGTTGTGTATACTGTGTATATACGGACAATGACAATAAATTTATCTAAATCTCTTCAATCAGTACTTTTTTCAGCCTCTTAGCCAAAATATCAGCAAAAATTTTGTAATCCACATTTAATAAGGATATGGGACGGTAGTTCTTAAGTTGAGTCTTTTCAGTCTCTGTTTTCGGTATAAGTGGTTCCTCTTCATCCTGGAGAAGAGTGACTAGTGGGGTGCCACAGGGTTCTGTCTTGGGCCCGGTCTTATTCAACATCTTTATCAACGACTTGGATGATGGACTCAAGGGCATCCTGATCAAATTTGCAGATGACACCAAACTGGGAGGGGTGGCTAACACCCCAGAGGACAGGATCACACTTCAAAATGACCTTGACAGATTAGAGAACTGGGCCAAAACAAACAAGATGAACTTTAACAGGGAGAAATGTAAAGTATTGCACTTGGGCAAAAAAAAAATGAGAGGCACAAATACAAGATGGGTGACACCTGGCTTGAGAGCAGTACATGTGAAAAGGATCTAGGAGTCTTGGTTGACCACAAACTTGACATGAGCCAACAGTGTGACGCGACAGCTAAAAAAGCCAATGCAATTCTGGGCTGCATCAATAGGAGTATGGCATCTAGATCAAGGGAAGTAATAGTGCCACTGTATTCTGCTCTGGTCAGACCACACCTGGAGTACTGTGTCCAGTTCTGGGCACCACAATTCAAGAAGGACACTGACAAACTGGAACGTGTCCAGAGGAGGGCAACCAAAATGGTCAAAGGCCTGGAAACGATGCCTTATGAGGAACGGCTAAGGGAGCTGGGCATGTTTAGCCTGGAGAAGAGGAGGTTAAGGGGTGATATGATAGCCATGTTCAAATATATAAAAGGATGTCACATAGAGGAGGGAGAAAGGTTGTTTTCTGCTGCTCCAGAGAAGCGGACACGGAGCAATGGATCCAAACTACAAGAAAGAAGATTCCACCTAAACATTAGGAAGAACTTCCTGACAGTAAGAGCTGTTCGACAGTGGAATTTGCTGCCAAGGAGTGTGGTGGAGTCTCCTTCTTTGGAGGTCTTTAAGCAGAGGCTTGACAACCATATGTCAGGAGTGCTCTGATGGTGTTTCCTGCTTGGCAGGGGGTTGGACTCAATGGCCCTTGTGGTCTCTTCCAACTCTATGATTCTATGATTCTATGATTCTATGATTCTACACACCTGCGAAAGAAATCATGTTAGATTCAGATGCATTACAATTTATGCAATCATTTTGATTAAAAGTCAACAAATACAGCCCATCTTTCTCTCTGGCAGAAAGATACAGCTCTCCATCTTTGAAGATTTTGCAGCTTTCTCTATCATAGGACAAAGTCAGTCCTTTCTTTGTGATCTGCGAAACACTCAGCAGATTGAACTTTACATCAGGAACCAAATACACATTGTTTATAGTCAAGTTCAGACTTTCAAGATGCACAGTTCCAAACCCGGTCGCTTTCAGCTCCTGGCCATTGGCCTGTTTCACAGTGAAGCTTTGCTTCTTAAATGTTGAAAACAGATCTCTGTGCGATGTCATGTGCTGTGTGCATCCCGTGTCAAGAACAAAAGCGTTCTCCGTTGAAAATGCGGCTTTTGTTGACAGCAATGCTTTTGCAGGTTTCTTTCTTTTTTTAAAAAAAAAAATTATTAGAGTTTCCATTTTTTACAAACAAAAAGAAAAAAGAACAAAAAAACCCAAAACACATAAATTTCACAGCTTATTTTCTCATAACATCTTTCCCCGACCTCCTCATACCTCCCCTTCTTTTATATCCAATTCAGATTATTCATACAGCAAATCCTTATCTCAAAGCATTACAGCTTAAAAAGAAAAAGAAGAAAAAAAACCTTATTTTCTTAGATTATTATAACTTTGAATAATAGAAAACCATTTTATCAAATTCCTTTTACCATTACAGCTGAAAACCGCTTAATTTCAATCCAACATCATTCAACATTCCTTAATTTTGCAATATTTTTGTAAATAGTCCTTAAATTTTTCCCAATCTTCCTCTGCCGACTCTTCTCCCTGGTCACGGATTCTGCCAGCCATTTCTGCCAGTCCCATACAGTCAATCAGCTTCATCTGCCATTCTCCCAAAGTGGGCAAATCTTGCGTCTTCTAATACTTTGCAATAAGTATTCTTGCTGCTGTCGTTGCATACATAAAAAAAGTTCTGTCCTTCTTTGGCACCAATTGGCCAGGAGAAAGGCCTCTGGTTTTTTCAGGAAGGTATACTTAAATACCTTTTTCAGTTCATTATATATCATCTCCCAGAAAGCCTTAATCTTTGGGCACGTCCACCAAAGGTGAAAGAATGTACCTTCCATTTCTTTACATTTCCAACATTTGTTATCGGGCAAATGATAGATAGATTTTTGCGAGCTTGACTGGGGTCATGTACCACCTGTAAATCATTTTCATAATATTTTCTCTTAAGACATTACATGCCGTAAATTTCATTCTGGTGGTCCACAACTGTTCCCAGTCAGCAAAATTAATATTATGTCCAACATCTTGTGCCCATTTAATCATGACAGATTTAACCGTTTCATCCTGAGTATTCCATTTCAACAGCAAGTTATACATTTTTGACAAAATCTTGGTTTTGGGTTCTAACAGTTCTGTTTCCAGTTTAGTATTTTCCACCTGGAAGCCAACTTTTTTATCCAAATTGTAGGCCTCCATTATCTGATAATAATGGAGCCAATCTCTCACTTTACTTTTTAATTTCTCGAAACTCTGTAATTTCAGTTTATCTCCTTCTTGTTCCGAAATTTCCCAATATTTCGGCCATTTGGCCTCCATATTGAGCTTTTTCTGGGCCTTTGCTTCCATCGGTGACAACCACCTTGGGGTTTTATTTTCAAGTAAATCTTTATATCTTATCCAGACATTAAACAATGCTCTTCTGACAATATGATTTTTAAATGCTTTATGTGCTTTAACCTTGTCATACCACAAGTATGCATGCCACCCAAAAACGTTATTAAAACCTTCTAAATCCAAAATGTCTGTGTTCTCAAGAAGCAGCCATTCTTTCAGCCAGCAAAATGCCGCTGATTCATAGTAGAGTTTAAAGTCTGGCAGGGCAAATCCACCTCTATCCTTTGCATCAGTTAATATTTTAAATTTTATTCTGGGCTTCTTGCCCTGCCAGACAAATCTAGAAATGTCTCTCTGCCACTTCTTGAAACAGTCCATTTTGTCCAAAATTTGCAATGATTGAAACAAAAATAACATTCTTGGCAATACATTCATCTTTATAACAGCAATTCGACCTAACAAGGAAAGCTTCAAGTTTGACCAAATTTCTAAATCTTTTTTAACTTCCGTCCAGCATTTTTCATAGTTATCTTTAAACAAATTTCCATTTTTAGCTGTCATATTAATCCCCAAGTATTTCACTTTCTTAACCACAGTCAAACCTGTTTCATTCTGGAACTTCTCTCTTTCCAATGATGTTAAGTTTTTCTCCAAAACCTTAGTTTTTAATTTGTTCAATTTAAATCCTGCCACCTGACCAAACTCTTGAATTAATTCTAATACTCTTTTGGTACTAGACTCTGGCTCCTGTAACGTCAAAACTAGGTTACCTGCAAATGCTCTCAATTTATATTGTTTAGCTCCGACCTGTATACCTTTAACCTGCCGGTCTCTTCTGATCATATTGAGCAGAACCTCCAGGACCGATATAAAAAGCAATGGGGAAATTGGGCACCCCTGTCGTGTTCCTTTTTCTATCTTAAATTGTTCCGTAACCACATTATTTACAATTAATTTAGCCTTTTGTTCAGAATATATTGCACCTATACCATTTTCAAAACCTTGGCCTACCCCCATACCCTGCAAGTTCTTTTTCATAAAACTCCAAGATATATTATCAAAGGCTTTCTCTGCATCCACGAATATCAAAACTGCTTTAGTGTTTATATTCACTTCTAACTTTTCCAAAATGTCAATTACGTTCCTCAGATTATCAGATAAATGTCTTCCCGGCAGAAAACCCGCTTGGTCCTTATGAAATGGTGTAAAGAAAATAATCTCATGCTTAACACCAAAAAAACCAAAGAACTCATAATTGACTTTAGGAGAAAGAAAAGTGTATTTTTACCATTGCACATAAATGGCGAGGAAGTGGAGAGGGTTGGTAGTTTTAAATACCTGGGCATTTATATCTCGGAGGACCTCTCATGGACTGCAAATATTAATATGGTTGTGAGGAAGGTGCAGGGGAGGTTGTATTTCCTGAGAATGCTCAGGGGACTGAATCTATCCCAGCACCTACTTCTGTCCTATTATCATAGTACCATTGAGAGTGTCTTAACCTATAGTATATTATCGTGGTATGGGAGCAGCTCTGAAACGGATAAAAAAGCTTTACAGAGAACAATTAAAATTGCCCAGAATGTTATTGGGCTCCGACTACCAACCCTGGATGAGATCTTCACGTCTCGCATTTTGAAGAAGTCACATAATATCCTGAGAGATCCCACCCACCCTGCTCACAACTTCTTTGAACTATTGCCTTCGGGCACAAGATATAGGACAATGAAAACACGAACCACACGCCTTCTGAATAGTTTCTATCCAAGAGCTCTGACTGCACTAAATAATGATCTCAGGGCCAGCTGCAAGGTTTAGCAAGCAGAGAGTAGGAAGGAATGAGATAGGTTTTAGGTTATGTTTTAGGTTATGTTATGCCTTAATAGGTCATGTTATATTCTGGATTTTATGTTTTTATAGATTATGTTTGAATAGGATGAGAGTGTCGGAGATACGTGCAAATGTATATGTGAACCCGGTCTTTGGGTGGGTGTTTGATTTTCGTTGTTGTGTATACTGTGTATATACGGACAATGACAATAAATTTATCTAAATCTCTTCAATCAGTACTTTTTTCAGCCTCTTAGCCAAAATATCAGCAAAAATTTTGTAATCCACATTTAATAAGGATATGGGACGGTAGTTCTTAAGTTGAGTCTTTTCAGTCTCTGTTTTCGGTATAAGTGGTTCCTCTTCATCCTGGAGAAGAGTGACTAGTGGGGTGCCACAGGGTTCTGTCTTGGGCCCGGTCTTATTCAACATCTTTATCAACGACTTGGATGATGGACTCAAGGGCATCCTGATCAAATTTGCAGATGACACCAAACTGGGAGGGGTGGCTAACACCCCAGAGGACAGGATCACACTTCAAAATGACCTTGACAGATTAGAGAACTGGGCCAAAACAAACAAGATGAACTTTAACAGGGAGAAATGTAAAGTATTGCACTTGGGCAAAAAAAAAATGAGAGGCACAAATACAAGATGGGTGACACCTGGCTTGAGAGCAGTACATGTGAAAAGGATCTAGGAGTCTTGGTTGACCACAAACTTGACATGAGCCAACAGTGTGACGCGACAGCTAAAAAAGCCAATGCAATTCTGGGCTGCATCAATAGGAGTATGGCATCTAGATCAAGGGAAGTAATAGTGCCACTGTATTCTGCTCTGGTCAGACCACACCTGGAGTACTGTGTCCAGTTCTGGGCACCACAATTCAAGAAGGACACTGACAAACTGGAACGTGTCCAGAGGAGGGCAACCAAAATGGTCAAAGGCCTGGAAACGATGCCTTATGAGGAACGGCTAAGGGAGCTGGGCATGTTTAGCCTGGAGAAGAGGAGGTTAAGGGGTGATATGATAGCCATGTTCAAATATATAAAAGGATGTCACATAGAGGAGGGAGAAAGGTTGTTTTCTGCTGCTCCAGAGAAGCGGACACGGAGCAATGGATCCAAACTACAAGAAAGAAGATTCCACCTAAACATTAGGAAGAACTTCCTGACAGTAAGAGCTGTTCGACAGTGGAATTTGCTGCCAAGGAGTGTGGTGGAGTCTCCTTCTTTGGAGGTCTTTAAGCAGAGGCTTGACAACCATATGTCAGGAGTGCTCTGATGGTGTTTCCTGCTTGGCAGGGGGTTGGACTCAATGGCCCTTGTGGTCTCTTCCAACTCTATGATTCTATGATTCTATGATTCTATGATTCTACACACCTGCGAAAGAAATCATGTTAGATTCAGATGCATTACAATTTATGCAATCATTTTGATTAAAAGTCAACAAATACAGCCCATCTTTCTCTCTGGCAGAAAGATACAGCTCTCCATCTTTGAAGATTTTGCAGCTTTCTCTATCATAGGACAAAGTCAGTCCTTTCTTTGTGATCTGCGAAACACTCAGCAGATTGAACTTTACATCAGGAACCAAATACACATTGTTTATAGTCAAGTTCAGACTTTCAAGATGCACAGTTCCAAACCCGGTCGCTTTCAGCTCCTGGCCATTGGCCTGTTTCACAGTGAAGCTTTGCTTCTTAAATGTTGAAAACAGATCTCTGTGCGATGTCATGTGCTGTGTGCATCCCGTGTCAAGAACAAAAGCGTTCTCCGTTGAAAATGCGGCTTTTGTTGACAGCAATGCTTTTGCAGGTTTCTTTCTTTTTTTAAAAAAAAAAATTATTAGAGTTTCCATTTTTTACAAACAAAAAGAAAAAAGAACAAAAAAACCCAAAACACATAAATTTCACAGCTTATTTTCTCATAACATCTTTCCCCGACCTCCTCATACCTCCCCTTCTTTTATATCCAATTCAGATTATTCATACAGCAAATCCTTATCTCAAAGCATTACAGCTTAAAAAGAAAAAGAAGAAAAAAAACCTTATTTTCTTAGATTATTATAACTTTGAATAATAGAAAACCATTTTATCAAATTCCTTTTACCATTACAGCTGAAAACCGCTTAATTTCAATCCAACATCATTCAACATTCCTTAATTTTGCAATATTTTTGTAAATAGTCCTTAAATTTTTCCCAATCTTCCTCTGCCGACTCTTCTCCCTGGTCACGGATTCTGCCAGCCATTTCTGCCAGTCCCATACAGTCAATCAGCTTCATCTGCCATTCTCCCAAAGTGGGCAAATCTTGCGTCTTCTAATACTTTGCAATAAGTATTCTTGCTGCTGTCGTTGCATACATAAAAAAAGTTCTGTCCTTCTTTGGCACCAATTGGCCAGGAGAAAGGCCTCTGGTTTTTTCAGGAAGGTATACTTAAATACCTTTTTCAGTTCATTATATATCATCTCCCAGAAAGCCTTAATCTTTGGGCACGTCCACCAAAGGTGAAAGAATGTACCTTCCATTTCTTTACATTTCCAACATTTGTTATCGGGCAAATGATAGATAGATTTTTGCGAGCTTGACTGGGGTCATGTACCACCTGTAAATCATTTTCATAATATTTTCTCTTAAGACATTACATGCCGTAAATTTCATTCTGGTGGTCCACAACTGTTCCCAGTCAGCAAAATTAATATTATGTCCAACATCTTGTGCCCATTTAATCATGACAGATTTAACCGTTTCATCCTGAGTATTCCATTTCAACAGCAAGTTATACATTTTTGACAAAATCTTGGTTTTGGGTTCTAACAGTTCTGTTTCCAGTTTAGTATTTTCCACCTGGAAGCCAACTTTTTTATCCAAATTGTAGGCCTCCATTATCTGATAATAATGGAGCCAATCTCTCACTTTACTTTTTAATTTCTCGAAACTCTGTAATTTCAGTTTATCTCCTTCTTGTTCCGAAATTTCCCAATATTTCGGCCATTTGGCCTCCATATTGAGCTTTTTCTGGGCCTTTGCTTCCATCGGTGACAACCACCTTGGGGTTTTATTTTCAAGTAAATCTTTATATCTTATCCAGACATTAAACAATGCTCTTCTGACAATATGATTTTTAAATGCTTTATGTGCTTTAACCTTGTCATACCACAAGTATGCATGCCACCCAAAAACGTTATTAAAACCTTCTAAATCCAAAATGTCTGTGTTCTCAAGAAGCAGCCATTCTTTCAGCCAGCAAAATGCCGCTGATTCATAGTAGAGTTTAAAGTCTGGCAGGGCAAATCCACCTCTATCCTTTGCATCAGTTAATATTTTAAATTTTATTCTGGGCTTCTTGCCCTGCCAGACAAATCTAGAAATGTCTCTCTGCCACTTCTTGAAACAGTCCATTTTGTCCAAAATTTGCAATGATTGAAACAAAAATAACATTCTTGGCAATACATTCATCTTTATAACAGCAATTCGACCTAACAAGGAAAGCTTCAAGTTTGACCAAATTTCTAAATCTTTTTTAACTTCCGTCCAGCATTTTTCATAGTTATCTTTAAACAAATTTCCATTTTTAGCTGTCATATTAATCCCCAAGTATTTCACTTTCTTAACCACAGTCAAACCTGTTTCATTCTGGAACTTCTCTCTTTCCAATGATGTTAAGTTTTTCTCCAAAACCTTAGTTTTTAATTTGTTCAATTTAAATCCTGCCACCTGACCAAACTCTTGAATTAATTCTAATACTCTTTTGGTACTAGACTCTGGCT
This sequence comes from Podarcis bocagei, assembly GCF_964188305.1. Taxonomy (NCBI): domain Eukaryota; kingdom Metazoa; phylum Chordata; class Lepidosauria; order Squamata; family Lacertidae; genus Podarcis; species Podarcis bocagei. The sequence goes on from NC_138131.1 coordinate 67,299,099, forward strand.
CCTGTAACGTCAAAACTAGGTTACCTGCAAATGCTCTCAATTTATATTGTTTAGCTCCGACCTGTATACCTTTAACCTGCCGGTCTCTTCTGATCATATTGAGCAGAACCTCCAGGACCGATATAAAAAGCAATGGGGAAATTGGGCACCCCTGTCGTGTTCCTTTTTCTATCTTAAATTGTTCCGTAACCACATTATTTACAATTAATTTAGCCTTTTGTTCAGAATATATTGCACCTATACCATTTTCAAAACCTTGGCCTACCCCCATACCCTGCAAGTTCTTTTTCATAAAACTCCAAGATATATTATCAAAGGCTTTCTCTGCATCCACGAATATCAAAACTGCTTTAGTGTTTATATTCACTTCTAACTTTTCCAAAATGTCAATTACGTTCCTCAGATTATCAGATAAATGTCTTCCCGGCAGAAAACCCGCTTGGTCCTTATGAAATGGTGTAAAGAAAATAATCTCATGCTTAACACCAAAAAAACCAAAGAACTCATAATTGACTTTAGGAGAAAGAAAAGTGTATTTTTACCATTGCACATAAATGGCGAGGAAGTGGAGAGGGTTGGTAGTTTTAAATACCTGGGCATTTATATCTCGGAGGACCTCTCATGGACTGCAAATATTAATATGGTTGTGAGGAAGGTGCAGGGGAGGTTGTATTTCCTGAGAATGCTCAGGGGACTGAATCTATCCCAGCACCTACTTCTGTCCTATTATCATAGTACCATTGAGAGTGTCTTAACCTATAGTATATTATCGTGGTATGGGAGCAGCTCTGAAACGGATAAAAAAGCTTTACAGAGAACAATTAAAATTGCCCAGAATGTTATTGGGCTCCGACTACCAACCCTGGATGAGATCTTCACGTCTCGCATTTTGAAGAAGTCACATAATATCCTGAGAGATCCCACCCACCCTGCTCACAACTTCTTTGAACTATTGCCTTCGGGCACAAGATATAGGACAATGAAAACACGAACCACACGCCTTCTGAATAGTTTCTATCCAAGAGCTCTGACTGCACTAAATAATGATCTCAGGGCCAGCTGCAAGGTTTAGCAAGCAGAGAGTAGGAAGGAATGAGATAGGTTTTAGGTTATGTTTTAGGTTATGTTATGCCTTAATAGGTCATGTTATATTCTGGATTTTATGTTTTTATAGATTATGTTTGAATAGGATGAGAGTGTCGGAGATACGTGCAAATGTATATGTGAACCCGGTCTTTGGGTGGGTGTTTGATTTTCGTTGTTGTGTATACTGTGTATATACGGACAATGACAATAAATTTATCTAAATCTCTTCAATCAGTACTTTTTTCAGCCTCTTAGCCAAAATATCAGCAAAAATTTTGTAATCCACATTTAATAAGGATATGGGACGGTAGTTCTTAAGTTGAGTCTTTTCAGTCTCTGTTTTCGGTATAAGTGGTTCCTCTTCATCCTGGAGAAGAGTGACTAGTGGGGTGCCACAGGGTTCTGTCTTGGGCCCGGTCTTATTCAACATCTTTATCAACGACTTGGATGATGGACTCAAGGGCATCCTGATCAAATTTGCAGATGACACCAAACTGGGAGGGGTGGCTAACACCCCAGAGGACAGGATCACACTTCAAAATGACCTTGACAGATTAGAGAACTGGGCCAAAACAAACAAGATGAACTTTAACAGGGAGAAATGTAAAGTATTGCACTTGGGCAAAAAAAAAATGAGAGGCACAAATACAAGATGGGTGACACCTGGCTTGAGAGCAGTACATGTGAAAAGGATCTAGGAGTCTTGGTTGACCACAAACTTGACATGAGCCAACAGTGTGACGCGACAGCTAAAAAAGCCAATGCAATTCTGGGCTGCATCAATAGGAGTATGGCATCTAGATCAAGGGAAGTAATAGTGCCACTGTATTCTGCTCTGGTCAGACCACACCTGGAGTACTGTGTCCAGTTCTGGGCACCACAATTCAAGAAGGACACTGACAAACTGGAACGTGTCCAGAGGAGGGCAACCAAAATGGTCAAAGGCCTGGAAACGATGCCTTATGAGGAACGGCTAAGGGAGCTGGGCATGTTTAGCCTGGAGAAGAGGAGGTTAAGGGGTGATATGATAGCCATGTTCAAATATATAAAAGGATGTCACATAGAGGAGGGAGAAAGGTTGTTTTCTGCTGCTCCAGAGAAGCGGACACGGGGCAATGGATCCAAACTACAAGAAAGAAGATTCCACCTAAACATTAGGAAGAACTTCCTGACAGTAAGAGCTGTTCGACAGTGGAATTTGCTGCCAAGGAGTGTGGTGGAGTCTCCTTCTTTGGAGGTCTTTAAGCAGAGGCTTGACAACCATATGTCAGGAGTGCTCTGATGGTGTTTCCTGCTTGGCAGGGGGTTGGACTCAATGGCCCTTGTGGTCTCTTCCAACTCTATGATTCTATGATTCTATGAAATTTTGGTAGCAATTTCTCCTTTGCATATATCACCAAGCCTCTCTTTTTAACTTTGTCATACGAAATAAATTCTTGTCCCAATCTCTTATTAATAAGCATTTTCCTGTGTAGCCTCATTACATGTGTTTCTTTTAAACAAATCAAGTCCAATTGTTCTTTCCTTAATACATGAAAAACAGATTTCCTCTTCCAAGGGGAATTCAGTCCATTACAATTCCAGGTTAAAAGTTGCAGAGCCATGGTAAGTTACTTAGCTTTCCCTCCAACTGCACCGAGTTGTTGTTGTTCTTCTGTCGGTGGTGTGTCTTTCCCTGGGCCCGGGAATCCAAATGACAAGTTTGCTATGTCTAGAATTCCTTTTCCTGATGCAGTCAGCTCCTCTCCTGATTCCACTTCCTTCTGTAAGTCCTCCTCGTGATCTTTCAGAAACTTGTCTTTATCATTCACTGTCCTTATTCTTATTTTCCTTCCTTTGTATTTAAAAGATAAACCTTGGGGAAATTCCCACCTGAAGAGTATTTTATTTCTTCTAAGTAGGCCGACAAGATCTTTATAATAAGCCCTTATATCCAAAATGTGTTTAGGTATATCCTTGAAGGACTCAACAAATGAGTCTTCAATTTCCAAGGTTCTTTGGTAGTGCAGATTCAAGATTTTATCTCTTTCTTCTTTTGTTCTTAAGGTGATCAAACAATCTCTTGCTCTGTTCTTTCCTTGTCTTTTGCTGAGTCTAAATGCACTCACTATCTTGAATTCATCTTTCCCCAGGTCTTGTAGTCAAAAGTCTGTGAATTCCTTTGTAAGGAAGTCTATCAAGTTGTCTTTCTCACTTTCAGGTACTGCTCTAATTCTTAGGTTTCTCTCCTTTCTTTGTAATTCAATCATAGAGAGTGTCAGGTCGTGATCCTCTAATTTCTTATATACCGGTGGTATCTTCTCTTGAACAGCAGTTGCAATATCCTTAGCTTCCTCTGCAATCTGTCGAGTCGAGGCTGATTCCTCTAATAGTTTTTCAATGGACTGTGTATTGGAGTTCACCTTGTTCCCCAGTTCATTAATACTTGGAGTGTTCAAATCTATTTTTGCTGAGGCCCCAGCTACTTGTTTATTTGTCTCTGCAACCTGTTTGGCTAATTTTTCCAAAGATGCATCAATTTTGCCAAGTGCCTGAGCCAATAGCTCTTCAGATGACATAGCTTTTGATTTTACTTGCGAAGCAGCAGCTCCTACTGTGCCTGCCGCTCCAGATGTTGAGGCCCTTCTCTGAAAAGTAATATCAGTCTTGTATTGTCTGCCGGATCTGGTAGTTTTATCCTGTATGCCACTCACCAGCTCTATCTTCCCTTTCCCATCTGCCATAACAAGCCCAAGGTCAGTCACACGCTTGGTGAGTTTGTTTTGCAAAGTAATTTTCCAGAGCTTGGTAACTTGATGACAAAATAGTTGTTACAACGTAGTCTCCTCTAGGGGGACACCCTTCCAACTTCACTATGCAACTGTTAAAAACAAGTATAGTTCTTAAAAGTTCCAATATCCCTCAAAAGCCAGAGTTTCAATGCTTTTAGAAAAGTTTCAGTGTCTCTAAAAAGTTACTTTATAGTCAAAGGCAGATCTATAAACACTGTATCTTTCTCAAAGTGTCAATATTCTTTACCCTTAACATGCAGACAATTCTTCCCACTGGTCGACCTTCCCTGTCATAGGCAGTCCGTTCCCAGATTTCCGAGACAGCAGAAATATATTTACACCCTCTTTTCTTGCAGGTAAAATAATGCTCGGTTCTCCCCCCTCCACTCCTGCAAACCGGAGGGGAGTCGTCTTTTTTGGTGCTGGATTTGACCTTTAAAAGTCGTCTTTCAGGGTTACAGCTTTACAGTCTCTTTACTTTAATCTATTTACAAGTCGGAAGAGGCAGACTTCCTGTTTGTGCCTTTCCCGTTTCGGTGCCAAATTAACTAAATTTTTCTTCCAATTACTTGCTTACTCCTACTCACGGGTAGTTGCTTTAGCTTCCAATTGTCCAGAAAGAAATCAGCGCTCTCCGCGCCACACACCCCCTTTCCGTTCCGGAGCCTTTAAAAAGGGGGGCGCAAACGGAGCCCGCCGAGTCTCCAAGTTCTCAGGCTTCCCCGCCTGAGATTTCTTCGGGTCCCGCTTCGCCGCAGCGGTCAGACCCTGTCCCCGTGGAGCCGATTCCCTCCGGAGCTCAGAGGGAATCCGCCATTTGTCGCTGGTGCTGAACGGAAGTCTTTTGCAGGTTTCACCTGGGACTTGGTACGACTTTTGCCTGACGCTTCAGGCTTTGCAGAGCTCCCCTTAGCTCCTTTGTGTTGACATGGCTTCTTACAATTCCGCTGAAGATGCCTAGTCTGTCCACAATTGAAACAATGGACAACGTTCAAAGCAACAGCCTGTTCTTCACTAGCAATAGCAGTGGGGGTGTCAGAACTCCGAGCTTCTCTCCCCCTGTCTTTGACATCTATTGCAGCAAGGCGATCTTTCTCATTGAGAATCACGGCGCAGATTCTCTCCGTCATGAGTTCTGCGGCAAGTAGAGAACCAAGCTGACTTGCAACCGTTTAATAATAAATAATAATAATAATAAAAATAAATTTTATTTATATCCCGCCCTCCCCAGCCGAAGCCGGGCTCAGGGCGGCTAACAACAATCAAATAATCAAACAGTAAAATAGTTACACAATCTAAAAATATTTCATTATAAAAATTAATTAAATCAAATTGAAGGCAACCAATTAAGCAAAATTATGTGCAGGTTGCCAGAGGAGGGAGTCAGGCTGCGCCCTGACCAAAGGCCTGGTGGAACAACTCTGTCTTGCAGGCCCTGCGGAAAGATGTCAGGTCCCGCAGGGCCCTAGTCTCTTGTGACAGAGCATTCCACCAGATTGGGGCCACAGCCGAGAAGGCCCTGGCTCTAGTTGAGGCCAGCCTAACCTCTCTGAGGCCTGGGACCTTGAGGATGTTATTATTGGCAGACTGTAGGTTTCTCTGTGGGGCATACCAGGAGAGGCGGTCCCGTAGGTACGAGGGTCCTAGGCCGTATAGGGCTTTAAAGGTTAAAACCAGCACTCTATAAACACTGTATCTTTCTCCTGTACTCCACCGGGAGCCAGTGCAGCTGGTATAGTACCGGGTGAATGTGATCTCGCAGCGAAGACCCCATAAGGAGTCTCGCCACGGCATTCTGCACCCGCTGGAGTTTCTGGGTCAGTCTCAAGGGCAGCCCCACGTAGAGCGAGTTACAATAATCCAGTCTGGAGGTGACCGTCGCATGGATCACAGTGGCTAGGTCAGGGCGAGAGAGATAAGGGGCCAACTGCTTAGCTTGGCGGAGATGAAAAAATGCCGCCTTTGTTATAGCTGTAATCTGCGCCTCCATGGAGAGGGAGGTATCGAAGATTACACCCAAACTCTTAACGGATGGTGCTGGCACTAATTGCACCCCCGCAAGAGATGGGAGTTGCCCCCTCAATCCCATATCGTCCCGCCCCAGCCAGAGGACCTCTGTCTTCGAAGTATTTAACTTCAACCGGCTCCCACGTAACCATCCAGCCACAGCTTCCAGACATCTGGTCAGTGTGTCTGGGGCCGAGTCAGGATGGCCATCCATCAACAGATAGAGTTGGGTGTCATCAGCATACTGATGGCAACCCAACCCAAAACTCCGGACAAGCTGGGCGAGGGGGCGCATAAAGATGTTAAAAAGCATCGGGGAGAGAATTGCACCCTGAGGCACTCCACACACCAAGGAGTGGCGCGATGACAATTCCCCCCCAAGCGCCACCCTCTGTCCCCGACCAGAGAGAAACGAGCGCAGCCATTGAAGGACTGTGCCCTGGATCCCCACGTCGGCAAGGCGGTGGTCCAGGAGTTCGTGATCGACCATGTCAAAGGCTGCTGACAGATCTAGAAGAATCAGCAGCCCCGACCCGCCTCGATCCAGCTGCCTGCGGAGATCATCTGTTAGGGCGACCAGAGCCGTCTTGGTCCCATGACCAGCGCGGAAGCCGGACTGGAATGGATCCAAAGCAGATGTTTCATCCAGAAACCTACCAAGCTGTTCAGCAACCGCTCTCTCAATCACCTTACCCAGGAATGGAAGATTCGAGACCGGGCGGTAATTGGATAGATTTGAGGGATCTAATGATGTTTTCTTTAAGAGCGGACGCACCACCGCCTCCTTCAGTTCCCCTGGGAATATCCCGGTGCCAAGGGACAAATTGATGATATCCCCCAGGGGGGCCCGCACCTCGTCTGGACACGCTCTAATCAGCCATGACGGGCACGGGTCAAGAGGACAGGTGGTGGGCTTTCCAGCTTGGAGGAATCTGTCCACATCGGCTGGAGATATCCGGTCAAAGTGGTCCAATACTGGACCCGAGGACAGTCGAGGGGCCTCCAGTTCCTTTATTGTATCCAAATTGGCAGGGAGGTCATGGCGGAGCAACAGGACCTTCTCCGCAAAAAAGCTCGCAAATGCCTCACAGCTGTGTGTCAGATTGTTATTTAAATTTGGCTGTCCTTCAAGGGATGTTAAAGACCGAATTATACTAAATAATTGCGCCGGGCGAGAGCTAGCGGATGCAATGCAAGCCGAGAAGTAAGACTTCTTAGCGGCCTTCACTGCCATCTCATAGGTTTTCATAAAAACCCTATAAGATGTTCTTGAGGCTCCGTCACGGGCACCCCGCCATACTCGCTCTAGCCGTCTGAGGTCCCGCTTCATTTTCCGAAGCTCCTCGGTAAACCAGGGAGCCCAGTTTCTGCGGGGTCGTAGAGGGCGCTTAGGTGCAATCTCATCGATGGCTGCCAGGAGCTGGGTATTCCAGCCCTCAACAAGCTCAGTCAATGAGTCGCCAGGGGGAGAAAGGTCCCGCAAGGCTTGACGGAATCTATCAGGGTCCATCAGCCTCTGCGGGCGAGCCCAAATCGGCTCGCCACCTAAGCAGGGTGGGGGTGGAACATCAATCCTGGCTTTCAGAGCATAGTGATCAGACCATGGCACCTTCATCGAAGGAGACATGATCACATCTATACCGGCGCCAAAGATCAAATCCAGCGTGTGGCCTGCTTGATGTGTGGGGCCCGAAACAAACTGGGAGAGCCCTAGTGTCGCCATGGAAGACACCAGGTCCAGAGCCTGTGAGGAGGGAGTGGCATCAGCGTGGAAGTTGAAGTCTCCCAATACCAATAGGTTAGGGAACTCCAAGGCCCAGCCGGCCACCGCCTCCAACAGGCCTGACAGGGTGGCTGCTGGTACGCTAGGTGGCCGGTACACCAGCCAGACAGCCAAGCTCTCCTCGGAGCCCCACACTAGGCCAACACATTCAATGCCGGGGATCAATGGCGATGGTAGAGCCCTGAAAGAACAATCTTCCCGGATTAATACTGCCACCCCTCCCCCCCGGCCCACAGTCCGTGACTGGTGGAGGACGGAGAAACCCGGGGGCGCCATCTCTCGTAAGGTAACAGTTACCCCTTCGTGCACCCAGGTCTCCATCACACAAGCCAGGTCAACCCCCTGCGAGGTAAAGAAATCTCGCAGGGTAGCGGTTTTGTTGCCTATAGACCTGGCATTGCACAACACCAGTGAAGGAGGTGAGTAATCCTTGCTCACCCTACCCTCGTCCCTCAAGATGGGGCGCAGATTGGAAGGGGTACGAGCATATCCGTATCTCAATCCCCTTCGCCTATAACATCTGCCCCCACCTCCATACCTCCCTCGCCCCTCCACGGTAGCAATCCCAAGCCTCATACTAACCTCCATTTACAAATTAGAAAACAAAACAACCAAAACAATTATGCCCAAACAAAACCAATCCCCACCCCACTCGATGTCCAACCCCAAAAACAAAACAAGACGGAACAAACAAAAATACATAGATAAAAACCACCATTCACGGTGGTACAACAAAGTAAACAATAAAAACACCTTTAAAACACCTTAAAATATATATAAACATCTTCAACATTTGCTGCAGCAGCACCAGTGTCCTTAAAGCTATTACGGGGGTGAGCCTGGGCCCCGCCCCCTAGGCCGGATGGGAATGAGCCTGAGGAGGGAGTGTAGCACCCTGCTTGTGGTTAACGCTTAGCTGGAATAAAATATTCAACGCAGCAATAGAGAAATTAAAATAATAATTTATTTGTCAGACAAATAAATGAGAGGCACAGTGGTATATGGTTACCAAGCTCTGGCCTGGTCTCCTGTCATTATGGCCAGCACTTATATTCCCTCAGTCCAGCCCCCTTGCTCCTCCTTTGGCTGCCTCTGTCCAATCAGCCTGGTTGAATTTCCTATTGGCTGATTGCTTTAACCAATCCTAAAAGATACACCCATTTCCTATTGCCTTTTATGGGATACAAAAAGCTATATATTCTTCTATCTATAAATGACAAATAAGTAGTCATATATCTTACATTTGTCTCAACAAGGAACCTTAATTACCAGCTCACCTCTTGCCCTCCTTGCCCTATGGCCCTCCAAAACAGATGGTTAATAGTTTTAAATTTTTATCTTAGACAGATGTCAGGGATCTTGGGTTCACATTCTCATGCATCATCAATGAAATATCTCCTTTTTGGAGGTCTTTAAACAAAGGCCTGACAACCATATATCAGGAGTGCTTGATGGCGTCTCCTGTCTGGCAGGGGGCTGGGCTCATCTGCCCCTCTGGTCTCCTACAGCAATATGACTCTATGAAATAAGAATTTAACATTTCTTTCTTTCTAGATCCTTTGCATAATTATATTTAAGCCAGTATATTTCATACATTACCATAGATAGCTTTTTAGAAGAATAAACCTTCTCAAAGGAAAGGATGGACCAGTTTACAGCCTCAAAATAAAAGCCCCTTCTTCTATTTACACTTCCCTTCTCAGCCAGTTGTTTTCTTTTCCATTTACTCTTGGCATTTAACCTTAAGAAGATATGGCTCAAGTTTAAGGCACATGGTTTTATTTTACTGTTTACCAACTATTAATTATGTAGGGTCAGTGTAGCCTTGGTCTCAGCCTGTAATTCCCTTTTTACGACTTTGAGAATTGTTTTCTGCTATAAATCAGGGGGGCCCCTTGTCCAGGAGGATAAACATCTTGCCAAAGTACTTCTGCCTGGCATAAAACATTTGAAAATCTTTAAGCTCATTTTAAAATACAGACCCTAATCAAACTATAAGCCTTGATAAAAATGCAGGCTATGATTAGATACCTCAGGAGAGGCCTTCTCCGACACTCCGATGCAGCAGCAGCGATGTCCCAGACCCCAATGAGGCCTCTTAAAGCTGTGGCGAAGGTGAGCCTGGGCCCCGCCCCCTAGGCCGGATGGAGTGAGCCTGAGGAGGGAGAGGCCTTCTCCGACACTCACGATGCAGCAGCAGCGATGTCCCAGACCCCGATGAGGCCTCTTAAAGCTGTGGCGTAGGTGAGCCTGGGCCCCGCCCCCTAGGCCGGATGGAGTGAGCCTGAGGAGGGAGAGGCCTTCTCCAGCACTCACGATGCAGCAGCAGCGATGTCCCAGGCCTCAATGAGGCCTCTTAAGGCTGTGGCGAAGGTGAGCCTGGGCCCCGCCCCCTAGGCCGGATGGAGTGAGCCTGAGGAGGGAGAGGCCTTCTCCGACACTCCGATGCAGCAGCAGCGATGTCCCAGGCCTCAATGAGGCCTCTTAAGGCTGTGGCGAAGGTGAGCCTGGGCCCCGCCCCCTAGGCCGGATGGAGTGAGCCTGAGGAGGGAGAGGCCTTCTCCGACACTCCGATGCAGCAGCAGCGATGTCCCAGACCCCAATGAGGCCTCTTAAGGCTGTGGTGAAGGTGAGCCTGGGCCCCGCCCCCTAGGCCGGATGGAGTGAGCCTGAGGAGGGAGAGGCCTTCTCCGACACTCCGATGCAGCAGCAGCGATGTCCCAGGCCTCAATGAGGCCTCTTAACGCTGTGGCGAAGGTGAGCCTGGGCCCCGCCCCCTAGGCCGGATGGAGTGAGCCTGAGGAGGGAGAGGCCTTCTCCAGCACTCACGATGCAGCAGCATAAGTCCGATTAAGGCTGTTAATAATCATGAAGCAGAATATCTCTTCCTGTAGAGGGAAATTGCATTCCGCCATCTGCTGGCGTAAGAATTTCATCTCTGTCAGATGCGCTTGTACATCTCCATCTGGCACTAGCCTTAGATTGGTCAGCTTTTCAAAATGCAGCAACGCTGAAGAACCAGCATCTCTTTGATGTATTCTACGCAGCTGTCAGAGCCGCTTCCAGGTCCCAGCTCACAGAGGACCACGCTAGCCGGCAGTATTGTACAAACTTCTTTATTGAGCTACAGTTTCCATTTTCAAGCCGCAGCGCGCAGCTCTACGTCTTAGAAGCTAGACCGGCGAAGCTCCGTCTGAGTCTCCGCCTCCTGTACACCAACTTAATACTCTAGCCTTACTCCACCTCTTCCGTCTTTCCTTTCTCCTCTGGGTCCCTCTACCCCCCCGTGGTCTCTTCCTTCCTGGACTCTTCTGACGCTGACCCCCCCGACTCTTCTCCCTCCTTGCGGCGGGCTTTAGGACCTGGCTCCCTATCCGGGCTGCTTACTGTGCCGCCTTCCTGTGCATTTGAACTTGGCGCGCGCGCGCAGCCTTCAACCTTCCTCTTGACCGTTTCCTCGCTCCCAGATGGAGGTGTGGCCAATCCTAACTCCTGCCCTCCCGCTTGCGGCGAGCCGCCAGATCCCGATACCTGGGACCCCTCCCCCCTACTGCGCTCTGGTGGGGAAGCTGGTCCCGATTTCCAACTTCTGCTCTCTGAGTCCCCTCTGGTCCCTTCTACCTGGGGTGTCCCCCTAGGCGCCCCCCTTGCTCTGACCACTGGCGCCCCTTTCTGTGAATCTTCCGACTCACTGGAAAGACTCGGAGATCTCGGGCCGCTGTCATCGCTCATATTACCTCCGGATTCCTCCCCCTCGCTCTCTGTTTCCTCCCTTTCCTGTGCCTCTGCTCCTGAACCCCTGACAGCAGCGTTTGCCAAATCTCACGCGCGCATTGCAAATTCTGAATATGCACGAGTTGATCATCTGAGATACAGAGAATTATGGCCATCCTGGCTCTCACATTCTGTGAATTCCAACCTGGCGTTGGTGCAGCAGGGATGGGGTTTTCAATCACCCCAAAAATCCTCTGATTCTGAAGCAGGGCTTTCATCTTTACAGACCATGAGGAATAATTGTCATTAGTCAGTGGAGGTGGGTAAGGTAAGCCTCCTCCCTTCTTGGCATCCATTTTGAATCCAAGCCTCAGCTCTCACTCTCGAGCCTGTAAAATTCCAAGAGTCTATTGGCTGTTTACTGCCTCACTTGGCAGTTAAACACAGGCTGTTTTGAAAGTCCTTTCAAGAGCAGTGAGATATTAGACAAAACAAACGCTGTTTACCAGCCTCTCACAGTCCCAGCCCCTCTTCCGTTGTTGGCCGGTAACTTTCCACTTTACTGACGTTTCGTTGCTTAGCAACTGGACATTCCAGGCTTATCAAGACTCAGGTATGCGAAATATGTGGCTCTCTTTCAGTGCTGGTTTCATCCAAAAGCAGACACTCAGTGAACCGAAGAATGTCTCAATTCGCGTTCACTCTCACAGCCATAAAATTAGCATACCTTAGGGGTTCCGTTGCTCAGCAAAAACACCTCCTCCGGTGCTTCCATCCGCACGCTACCATATCTTCCTTATCTCCTTGCAGAGGATGAAGTACGCTCCATCAACCTCTCTTGTTGCTTTCATGGATCAAAACCATCCTCTGCTACCAGATGTTGGGAATCAAGCCTTTATTAGGAGAAACTGGCAACTCTCTAGGCACCCGGCTTGATCTCCTGATGACCTCCCTGTCTGCATTCCCCAGCAGGATACAGGCTAGGTCGTGATAGGCGATCCTTCTCAGCGTGAGAAGAACACCCCCCCTCTTTCCTGCCCCCCCCCGGCAGGGGAAAGAGATAGACAGAAACGTATTTACATGCCTTTATTTCTGTCTTTGCAGCGTTACAGAAAAACACGACTGCTCTCTTCAAACTCCAACAGCCGAGAGACAAACTCCACCTGTACTTCCTGTACAGCTCATATTACGCTCTCAGCTAATTCCGGTGCTCTCTGCACTGTTAATTGACTGTCCCTCTGTTTCCCACGGAACAGTCCCAACATTCCCATTATGTTTTGCTTTCAAGCTACCAGCTCGCGGCCGCATTGCTTCTATATCGTAACAGATACATCATATCCTACAGGAGCACAGGAGGAGGCAGGAATGATGGATGTAAAATCTGACAGGTGAGAAACATTGAGGCTTAAAGAGAAGGAGCAATCTGCCATGCAGGGTTTGTTTGTTTTTTAAGTTGCTGTTTTACTTGCTAATGTTAGGAGTAAAAAAAAACCACTTATTGATCTATTAGTAGATCCCAAGCTTCCATTGATGTTTCTCAAACGAAAGGGAAAAGCATTCCCCATGTATTTGCTACAATACTCTGCTCCTCCTTGTAGATGACAAGCCTTGCATATTCTCTCTCTCTTTCTCTCAAGGCCATCTCAAAGAAACAGACCAGACAAGAAAGGAGGAGGAGTGGCGTTATATGTCAGGGATGTGTATACCTGTGAAGAGATCCAAGATTTAGATCCTCAAAGCCAAAGTGAGAGCATTTGGGTCAAAATTAAGGGAGAGAAGAATAACAGAGACCTCATTGTGGGAGTTTACTATAGATCCCCAAGCCAAACGGAGGACATAGATGATGCCTTCCTGGAACAGATGGCCAAGCATGCAAAAGGAAGGGAGATAGTAGTAATGGGGGACTTCAATTACCCGGATATTTGTTGGACGTCAAACTCAGCCAAGAGCATAAGGTCAAACAGATTCCTCACTGGCCTTGCAGACAACTTCATTGTCCAGAAAGTGGGAGAAGCAACAAGAGGAACAGCCATTTTAGATCTGGTCCTAACCAATGTTGATGACCTGGTTAGTGGGGTAGAAGTGGAAGGATCATTAGGCGCGAGTGATCATGCTCTTCTGAAGTTTACTATACAGCGGAAAGGAGCAGCCAAGCATACTAGGACTCAATTTCTTGACTTTAAGAAAGCCGACTTCATAAAACTTAGGGAAGTGCTGGGTGAGATCCCATGGACAACAATACTAAAAGGAAAGGGAGTTCATGATGGCTGGGAGTTTGTTAAGAGGGAGATACTAAAAGCACAACGTCAGGCAATACCAATGAGACGGAAACATGGAAGGTGCCTAAAGAAGCCAGGGTGGCTATCTAAAGAACTTTTAACTGAATTAAGATTTAAAAAGGATGTGTACAAAAAATGGAAAAGGGGGGAAACCACCAAAGAGGAATTCAAAAAAATAGCCAGCACGTGTAGACACAAAGTCAGAAAAGCTAAAGCACAGAATGAACTCAGGCTTGCTAGAGAGGTTAAAAGCAACAAAAAAGGCTTTTATGGGTATGTTCGTAGCAAAAGGAAGAACAAAGAAACAATGGGGTCACTCAGAGGAGAAGATGGTGAAATGCAAACAGGGGACACAGAAAGGGCTGAACTCCTCAATGCCTTCTTTGCTTCAGTCTTCTCCGATAAAGAAAACAATGCCCGACCTGAAGAATTTGGAGCAAATGATTCAGCAAAGGAAACACAGCCCAGAATAACTAAGGAGATAGTACAAGAATATTTGGCTAGTTTAGATGTATTCAAGTCTCCAGGGCCAGATGAACTGCATCCAAGAGTATTAAAAGAACTGGCAGATGTGATCTCAGAACCACTGGCAGTCATCTTTGAGAATTCCTGGAGAACAGGCGAAGTCCCGGCAGACTGGAGGAGGGCAAATGTTGTCCCTATTTTCAAAAAGGGGAAAAGAGAGGACCCAAATAATTACCGCCCAGTCAGTCTGACATCAATACCAGGGAAGATTCTGGAGCAGATCATTAAGCAAACCGTCTGTGAGCACCTAGAAAGGAATGCTGTGATCACCAATAGTCAGCATGGATTTCTGAAAAATAAGTCATGTCAGACTAACCTGATCTCGTTTTTTGACAGAATTACAAGCCTGGTAGATGAAGGGAACGCAGTGGATGTAGCCTACCTTGATTTCAGCAAGGCATTTGACAAGGTGCCCCATGATATTCTTGTAAAGAAGCTGGTAAAATGCGGTCTTGACTATGCTACCACTCAGTGGATTTGTAACTGGCTGACTGACCGAACCCAAAGGGTGCTCATCAATGGTTCCTCTTCATCCTGGAGAAGAGTGACTAGTGGGGTGCCACAGGGTTCTGTCTTGGGCCCAGTCTTATTCAACATCTTTATCAACGACTTGGATGATGGACTCAAGGGCATCCTGATCAAATTTGCAGATGACACCAAACTGGGAGGGGTGGCTAACACCCCAGAGGACAGGATCACACTTCAAAACGACCTCGACAGATTAGAGAACTGGGCAAAAACAAACAAGATGAATTTTAACAGGGAGAAATGTAAAGTATTGCACTTGGGCAAAAAAAATGAGAGGCACAAATACAAGATGGGTGACACCTGGCTTGAGAGCAGTACATGTGAAAAGGATCTAGGAGTCTTGGTTGACCACAAACTTGACGTGAGCCAACAGTGTGACGCGGCAGCTAAAAAAGCCAATGCAATTCTGGGCTGCATCAATAGGAGTATAGCATCTAGATCAAGGGAAGTAATAGTGCCACTGTATTCTGCTCTGGTCAGACCTCACCTGGAGTACTGTGTCCAGTTCTGGGCACCACAATTCAAGAAGGACACTGACAAACTGGAACGTGTCCAGAGGAGGGCAACCAAAATGGTCAAAGGCCTGGAAACGATGCCTTATGAGGAACGGCTAAGGGAGCTGGGCATGTTTAGCCTGGAGAAGAGGAGGTTAAGGGGTGATATGATAGCCATGTTCAAATATATAAAAGGATGTCACATAGAGGAGGGAGAAAGGTTGTTTTCTGCTGCTCCGGAGAAGCGGACACGGAGCAATGGATCCAAACTACAAGAAAGAAGATTCCACCTAAACATTAGGAAGAACTTCCTGACAGTAAGAGCTGTTCGACAGTGGAATTTGCTGCCAAGGAGTGTGGTGGAGTCTCCTTCTTTGGAGGTCTTTAAGCAGAGGCTTGACAACCATATGTCAGGAGTGCTCTGATGGTGTTTCCTGCTTGGCAGGGGGTTGGACTCGATGGCCCTTGTGGTCTCTTCCAACTCTATGATTCTATGATTCTATGATTCTATGATTCTCTCTCTAAATTTGAGAATTCTATTTGTTCTTAAGCTGAATCATTTGTAAACTGTTGTGATTTTGAGGATGTTGGAGGAAGAGGCACTATCCTCCTTGCCTTGACTGAAAATCCCCCCCACTTTTAAAAATCATGGCATTGTCCTCCAATCTCCTCTTCTAGCAGCCTTTCCAACTAAGTTCATCACCTGTGGAGTTAAGAGTGCACTGCTATTAATCTCTTCCATGACATCTTCCCTTGCAATTCACTGTCATTTACTGTTAATTCCATAGGTACCCTCCAGACTACTTCCTAGATTATGACTCTAAAGCAACATGACCCTCTTGTTTTCCCTTATGCTGTTTTTGGTGGCTCTCCTTTCTGTCCGTTCATCAGCCACATGCTCAACATCTTATGGTCCCTTGGCATCAGGAAGATGAGACTTCCAGCGTGATTGACCAGAATGCTGCAACATGATTGCTGGCAGGAGTGAGACCTTGTCAGCATATAACACCTGTGCTCAAAGATCTGCACTGGCTACTGATTTGCTACCAGGCCAGGTTCAAGGTGTTACTATTGGAAGAACCCTTTGCCTAGAGGACTGCCCTCTGTAAAGTAGGACACTTAGACACCCTAATGGTAAAAAGTGTTTTTCAACCCAGTTGACTTGGTGGAACACCAATCAGGAAAACTATATTTCCCCCAGTTCCTTGAATGCCCCTTTATCCAGAGCAGCCCCACTCGGTCAAGGCCAATAGCTGGAAAGCAATAGGGATCACACACTCACATGGAATGAATGGAGGGATGGATGGGCGTCACAGACACTTTTAAACTACACTTTGATATCACCCCAGACAATCTCCCACATCAAACAGCCCACTTAGGTAAGGTCTCTGTACATAGCTGGTTTTCCTGTCTGGTTCTTGACACCCCCTACTCAGAAATATTTTTTTTATCAAAGAGTGAATAAACTTTTACAGCCTATGGACAACACTCCCATGCAGTCAACCTTCCAGGGCCTGCAAACCAGTGGGGCTGGGACAAACAGTGAGTGTGGCTGATAAAAAAAGAGGGTGAGGCCACCTGTCTCTTTTTCATATGCTTCTCTCTGTAGTGCCAGATCTAGGGCAGTGCAGGCTGTTCCCCTGCTCAGGGTGCTGAGCCAAGGGGGCATAAAATAATAATAATAGTAATAATAATATTGGTAGTAGCAATAATAATAGTAATAATAATAATAATAATTAATACTTATATTCATGTGGGTACCTACTGAGAAACCCCATTAAAAAGCAACTGTACCAAAAGGAATTACTGTGGAAATAAAATATATTGGGGAAAGTGCCAAATTTTGTCCTCACTTAGAAAACCGTATTACCAAAGTCTACCCCTGCTCTCTGTCATTCATACACAAATCCACATGCATGCAGGTAAAAGGTAAATGTAAGGTAAAGGACCTTACATACATAGTCAAAGGCGTCTATGCGGTGTGGCGCTCATCTCACTTCAGGCTGAAGGAGCAGACAGCTTTCTGGGTCATGTGGCCAGCATTCTGGTGCACCGGGACACTGTGATAGAAGCCAGAGTGCATGGAAACGCCGTTTACCTTCCCCCTGGAGCAGTACCTATTTATCCACTTGCACAGGTATGCTTTCAAGCTGCGAGATTGGCAGAAGCTGGAACAGAGCAACAGGAGCTCACCCTGTCTCAGGGGTTCGAACCACCAACCTTCTGCTCAGCAAGCCCAAGAGACTCAGTGGTTTAAGACCACAGCTCCACACATAATGCTCCCACACATCCATTTTCATGCATAACACACCTGCTCATTCACTCACACTCATTCTTTTTCATTCCCTCTCTTTCATGTTCAGGGATTGACCAACAAGCCTTCTTTGCACAAGGTGAGAAAGAAACATTTTCATCACAAAATTGCACAGATGCCACTCCAGCCCCATCTTGACCATCATAGTATCTCTCATCTTTCAACTTACATGCCCGCTTTCTCTCTTGCACCATGCGGAATGAAACTGGTCTCCATATCCCTAGACGGGAAATGCTTGGGTCCACATAGTAGCAGGGCCCAGGACTCTCCGTGATCGAGATCACTTGCAAAGGAAAGAAGAATTGTCTGCATGAGGCATGGTGTGGATTCTGAGCTATTTAGCTTGGTTGCAATGACTGACTTCCTATCCGATATCAATTAAAGGCACCCACTAGCTAGATAGCAGTGAATATGTTAAGCTCCGCCCCCCTGCACCTCCATTCCTGTTATCCTTCAACATGGCTTAAGTGTAGATCATCCTCTTCCCACTAAGGTCCACAGCTGTACAACTGAGAACCCTGATTTTTGTGCAACCATAATAATCAGCAGTATAAGACCCTCCAGCCCTTGCTGGACTACAACTCCTATCATTCTTGACCATGCTGACTGGGGCTGATGGGAGTTGTAGTCAAGAAACAACTACATCAGCCCCCTACATGCAGTGCCATTGATCCAGTTGGAATGGAAACTTTGGAAAGCCACCCAGCTCTTGATCATGGATCACCCAGGTCCCATCAACTGTGGCCCTGATAATTAGAGAGTCCCAAAAACACAGGTTGTCAATCTCTGTTCAAATGTTTTGCCAGCAAATTTAACAGTTGTTTAGCCAGCTTCACCCTGTGGGTCAGTTAATGCTGTTGGGAAAACCCAAATAACACAGAACCTAACTTGTCAGCATCTTACATCTTTCACTGGATTTCACACGCGTTGTGTAGGCTGGCTCAGCATACTTGGTGAAGTCATGGTCCTTAATGCCAGTGAGAGGCTACCTACCATACTTCCCAGGTCCTGGCCCTGCAAGAGAACCACAAGGGGGGGGAGGAATAAAATAATGGGAAGACAACCCGGAACCATTAGCATTTGCAGATTATGAGCTGCCACACTGGGTAAAAGGGCAAAATGGAATAATATATTGAATAATATATTGGGTTTTGGAGCTACAGCTCTCTAGGTGTTGTTGTTGTTGTTTAGTAGTTTAGTCGTGTCCGACTCTTCGTGACCCCATGGACCAGAGCATGCTGGGCACTCCTGTCTTCCACTGCCTCCCGCAGTTTGATCAGACTCATGTTTGTAGCTTCGAGAACACTGTCCAACCATCTCATCCTCCGTCGTCCCCTTCTCCTTGTGCCCTCCATCTTTCCCAACATCAGGGTCTTTTCCAGGGAGTCTTCTCATGAGGTGGCCAAAGTATTGGAGCCTCAGCTTCACAATCTGTCCTTCCAGTGAGCACTCAGGGCTAATTTCCTTAAGAATGGATGTGTTTGATCTCCAGGTGTTGCTGCACTGCAACTCCCATCATCTCTGACCACTGAACCAGACTGGCTGGGGCTGATGGAAGTCCCACAACATACTTTTCTTCTCCCTCTGGTAAAATCTCGCTAGCCTTGGGCCAGGATATTTGCATTGCAATAGGAAGTGAGCATTACAAGGCACCTGAATTCTTCTGTGGCTCGGACTATAATTCAAGCCAGAGAAGATTTCCCATTTTACTCAACCACCTATGCTCTGCCTGTACTTTCCCAACCCCCTTCCTTCATCCCCTTTAAACAAGCGTTACCCTGGTAGGACAACAGCAGTGGTGACATACCAGCCACAGGAAAAGGAAATCAAAAGAAAAAAAATATTATTAGCCTGACTCCCTCCTTTGGCAATCTTCACAGAACTCTAGCCCAATGGTTGCCATCAATTTGATTTGAATAAATTTTATAATGAAATGATTTTAGAATGTTGTATTATTTTATTGTTGTTAGCTGCCCTGAGCCCAGCTTCGGCTGGGGAGGGCGGGATATAAATAAAATTTATTATTTATTATTATTTATTAACAAGGAAATATGCACTGTCTCGCATGCTAGCAGTACTCTTGGAAGAAAGTTCTGATGGTGACTGAGAAATGTAGATCAGTTTCCTTCTTTGGTTTCCACAAGAACAAAAAAGGAACCCTGATGGATCAAGCCAGCCAGCCACCGAGTCCAGCATCCTGTTCTCACAGGGGCTAACCAGATGCCAGAGGGTCTTTCAACAATGCTGTTGAACACATCCAGACTGGCAAAGATATGGGTACCTCTGTATTCCTGATCTCCTTCTCTCTCTTGCTTCATCTATTCCCACAGCTCACCTTTATACTTGGCACTGATGGACGCATACTGCTTCTTGATGGCCGGCACTCTGGCTGGATGCTTAGAGATACCAGAAAGACAACTAACAGGCTGAGCTGCACCTTTGGCTCTGGAAGTCGGCATTGGAGTGTGCCCACTGCAGTGGGGAGTCGTATGTGTCACCAGTGCTCTGGGGAATGAAAGTAAATGAATGAATGCAAGTCCAACCTACAATAAAATGTTGCACCATGGAGTGTTGCAGCTCAGGGTTCCAGCTACTCTGTTCTACCCCACCCCAAACAGTATTCAATTTCCACTAAGTATGCTAAGTTCACATTGGGCTATTTGGGGAGGGGGGAGTGTTCTCCTCTGAGGGATCTTATCCTATCCTATCCTATCCTATCCTATCTTCAAACCTTGCCGTTTTCTCCAGGCTTGCTGAGCCCTCCGTCTTGCACAGATGGTGCTGTTTTGGCCACATAAGGACCATAAGTGCTAAAAGAATGGAGATTGCTGCTTGTTTATGTGATTTAATGGCATGTACCTAGGCCAGGGTAGCCAACATCCCAAGAGCTTGTTGGACTCCAACTCCCATCAGCCCCAGTCACCATGGGATGATGGGAGTTTTAGTCCAACAACAGACAGAGAAGAGCCCCTTTGCAGCCCCTGCACTGTAAGGGCTAAGGGAATGAGGGTGAATCCAGAGGTCTGTGTGACTTTGTTTATTTAAACCAGGAATGGGAGGCTCAGCCCAGGAGCCACATGCCACCAACCAGACCTCTCTCTCTCTGACCATTAGCACTCTCTCCAGGTCACAAGCCTCCCTGCCCCTGCTTTGTGCCCTCTTCAAGTGCTTTTGCCTGGCTGGAATGTGAGATCAAAGCCTCTTGCTTTCCTGGATGAAGATGGGGGCAGGGGTAGGTATAGAAACTTGGAGGGTATGTGGAGCTGGATTATAGCCTAATGCACAAAGAGTCCCTCCTGTTGCTCCACCCAGTTTTTGTATCTAACCCCATTCAACACTGGTACATGGCCCTCAGATGGTTATCAAATATGGCCCTTGCACTAAAAAAAAAAGCTTATCGACCCCTGATTTTACTGCCCCCCCAGCCTGCCTTTCAACAACAAGGTCCCCAAGGCAGCTCAGAACAATTTAAAATGAACAACATGGAATGAAATTGCAACCATAAAATATAATTGCAAGCAGCTCAAGCAACAGTACCACGATCCCAAACAGCAGAAGGAAAACAATAGAAATGATTAATAGCAAAATAGCCATGTAGAAAACACACCAAAAGAAACATGCAAGGGGAACCAGCAGGCAGGAGTTGGGGAAATAGTTTCATGTGTGTTGATAGCATTAAGCAAAGCCCCAATAAACAGCGCTTAGTTTAACTATGGAACTCCCTCCCACAGGAGGCAGTGCTGACCTCCAACATGGATGGCTTTTAAAGAGGACTGGATAAATTCACAGAGGAGGATAAAGCTATCAATGACAACTAGTCAGGACAACAGTGGAATTTGCTGCCAAGGAGTGTGGTGGAGTCTCCTTCTTTGGAGGTCTTTAAGCAGAGGCTTGACAACCATATGTCAGGAGTGCTCTGATGGTGTTTCCTGCTTGGCAGGGGGTTGGACTCGATGGCCCTTGTGGTCTCTTCCAACTCTATGATTCTATGATTCTATGATTCTATGACTATGTCCTGCTTCTGAATACCAGCTGCTGGAAACATGGGAGGAGAGTGCTTGGATCCTGCTTGCAGGTTTCCCACAGGCATCTGGTTGGTCACTGTGAGAACAGAATGCTGAACTAGATGCCCTTTGGCCAGATCCAACAGATTCTTATGTTCTTACGTTCTTATTTGTTCGCAGCAAAGCACACTCACCATTGATGTGTGGAATTTGCTGCCACAAGACTTGTTGAATCTAGGATAACTCAGTTGGTGCAGCATGGGACTCTTAATCTCAGGGTCATGGGTTCGAGCACCATGTTGGGTAAAAGATTCTTGCATGGCAGGGGGTTGGACTAGATGACACTCATGGGCCTTCCCAACTCTACAGTTCTGTGATTCAATGATGGACGAAAGGCTAGATAGGGATCTCCATCCTTTTCAGTAACATGCATTTGGGGACCCATTTCTTCATCATTGACCATATATTTGCATGGTGGAAGTATTGGTGGAAGTCCTGACCCACCAGCTGAAGACCTAGATGGCATTGAAGGGGGAGTATTTATTTAGCTAGTTGTTTTCTTACATTTATATCCTGCTTATTTTTGGCATGAGTAAGCTGTCGCCTGCCCTTTTCCAGGTACCAAAATACTGATTCCAGACATTCCAAGCATAAGTCTGACCCTTCCCCCCGGAGAACCACAACTGTGTCCACCCTAATCCCAGAGCCCTTCAGGACAGAGGAGCAGAATGAAGGGAGCACCCCCTCCAGAGCATGAGACCAGGCCTGATCCCTCACCCTGAGCACTTTGGAGGGGGTGGGGAATAAAACTTAAATACAGGGCACAAAAACAATGCCTTTTGTCATCTCCTTGTTAGTGGCATGGTCTGTGGGGCAGCATTTGGAGAATACAAACAATTTCTTCTGTGTCTTTCTAATTCTCTGGAGTTTCTAAGAGAGGTGGCAACTGGCCTTTGCATTGTTATGCTCCCTAACCCTAATCATGCTAATACACAGCAAACAAAGGTCTTAGGATTTCAGTTACCAATCAAAGTAGCAATTGGTTGTGTCAGTCACCCATACCGCTGATGCTGCTTCTCTGGATGGAATGGAAATCTGGATGTAGATTTCAATAAGGAGTGGGGATGTTACTCAGCTTTCCAATTCCTCCTCTACCCCCTCCTTTTTGGAACATAAACAATGCCTCATGTCGCAATTCGCTCCCAGGTTGCCCAGGCGATGCTGATGCAAGTGTGGAACCAGACTTGTTTATTTCCATATTACCATGGTTCTGGCAGAATACTCTCCCTCTCCCTCTCCCTCTCCCTCCCTCTCTCTCTCTCTCTTTCTCTCTCTCGCTCTCTCTCTGTGTGCTGCTAATACAAGTCCTCCTTCCTTGCAAGTTACCAGCCCCGGGGGGGGAGAGAGCCACAACCCCAAAATACCACATTTCCTTTCATAAGACCCATGGGCATAGCTAGGGGGGGCAGAGGGCAGCTGCTCCCTATCAAATAAAACAATAGAAATACTTAACTGACCAATCATGTCATTTCTGCCCCGCTAACAAAAGTCCTCGCTATGCCCATGCTAAGACCATGTTCCCCATTCCTTTGCCTTCATTGATTTTTTTGGTTCCATTTTTTCGTTTTATTTGCAGCATTTGCATTCTAACCTTCCCCCATTCCCAGGAGCTCAGAGAGGGGTGTTTGCACAGGCTGCCTGGGCAACAATGACCACATCCCAGTTAAAATGAAACAAAAAGTCCAGAAAGCATAAAAAAATGAACCTCAAAGCAAAAGAGAATGTTTCTCAATATGAACAGAGGGATGGAGAGGAAATTCAGTTCCCTTAACATGAAACTGACCCAATTCACCCTTCCTTAAACAAGAGGCACACTGAAACGCAGCTTTCTTTTGAAATTTGCACTTCTTGGAATTTTGCCACATGGTTCTCCAACAAAAAACAATGTGGACATACGTTAGGGAAAAGTGTGCATCAAAAATACATATATTTGTGGCAATAACAAACAGAAATGTGTTATTTTGGGGGAAATTGCTTGGAAAGAAATTAGGGGAAATGAGAACTAAAATTTTGTGTGTGTGTGTGTGTGTGTGTGTGTGTGTGTGTGTTTATTGGCTTATATAAACAAGAATAACATTATACAAGTTTTCTCATGTCATTAGTATGTCACAAAAATAGCATAATAATTGTGGGAAAATATCTACAACATATGTTTCATTATTAGTGATCAGTGTATAAGTTCTTGGTTTATGAACTGGTTTAAACAATTAGGAAGAAGAAGAAGAAGAAAAAGAAAAAAGAGGGAGAGGGGTGGGGTCGGGTGGTTATGCTTCTCTTATTCTACTTACCGCATTTTTCGCTCTATAAGACACACTTTTCCCTTCCTAAAAAGTAAGGAGAAATGTGTGTGCGTCTTATGGAGCGAATGCAGGCGGGAGGCTCTGCTCAGTGCTCCCTTTAATGAGCCGTGTGGAGCTCTTGGCTTTTCCCCAGGGAAAGAGCGCTTCACAGGCTCTTTAAAGGGAGCACAGGTCTTGGGGGAGCCTTAGCCATGCGCAAGTTCTCCCGGGCAAAGCCTTCATCCCGCTGCCGGGGGCTGTGTGTGGCTATCCCAGAAGCCAGGACAGCAAGCGGGATCACTGTGATCTCGCTTGCTGTCCTGGCTTCTGGGATTCAGAATATTTTTTTTTTCTTGTTTCCTCCTCCAAAAACTAGGTGCGTTTTATGGTCTGGTGCGTCTTATAGAGCAAAAAATATGGTAGTGTGTGTGAGGGGTTGTGTCAGCATTACTTGTATGAGTTCTCTTACTATTCACTTGTATGGGGAATTATACTTAAAATTATATAGAACACAATAACTATACAGTGGTACCTCGGGTTACATACGCTTCAGGTTACAGACTCTGTTAACCCGGAAGTAGTACCTCGGGTTAAGAACTTTGCTTCAGGATGAGAACAGAAATTGCACGGCGGCAGTGGGAGGCCCCTTTAGCTAAAGTGGTGCCTCAGGTTAAGAACAGTTTCCGGTTAAGAATGGACCTCCGGAATGAATTAAGTTCTTAACCCGAGGTACCACTGTATATGAAAATGAAAAATGGATATGTAGGTCAACATTTAATTACCCTAGAATCATTTTATCCAATTCATCCGAGCAGAAGCAACAACCACTGGACAGATGATCTTAGGATTCAACATGCTAATTTCCAGCAATGTTCTCAAACTTGCAATTGCCAGTAGTGTGGCACCTCTGTTTTTGGTTCAATATAACAATTTAAACATTGTATATTTGTCTATTAAGGGTTTTCCCCCAAAGCTAAGTACAACAAAATAAAATACAGATACAGAAGTATGCAAAGGAACACAAATGAAACACAAAAATTTCCTTTGCTGGGGGCAGCATGGAAGAAAAAGAAAAATTGATGTCCTCAGAAGGCATGTAAAAGGTGAGTTCAGGTAAGTGCATCAGTTAGACAAGCCATATGTTCTGAAAAACCATGGGTACAATTTAAAAAACCCACTTTTTTCTTACAACAGCCTTCCAAGGTAGGCCAGTATCACTTTCCTAACATAGCAGTGAGGTGACTGAGACTGAGAGGGAAGGTTCTTGCATCAAGTCACAAAATACATAAGAAGCTGCCTCGATACTCGCTCAGAATATCTGAATGGAATTAAATCTATCTATTCCGAACAATTCGCTAGATTAATAATTAACAATACTTTAACGGAAAGAATTGAGATAACGAAGGGGACAAGGCAGGGCTGCCTGCTATTGCCATTATTATTCATAACAACACTAGATGTTCTGCTGAAAAAAATAACTGAAACAAAAAGAGTAAAAGGTATAGAAATTGGTTTAAAAGAATACAAATATAAAGCTTTTGCAGATGATGTAGTGTTGACGTTGGAACAACTAATAAATAGTTCAATTGAGGCAATGGAAAAAATAGAAGAATATTGTCATCTTGCTGGATTTAAATTTAATAAGAGCAAAACAAAACTACTAACAGAAAACATGGATAGTAAAGAAATAGAAGAGTTACAAATGAAAACAGGACTAACAATTGCAAAAAAAGTAAAATACTTGGGGGTATGGCTAATGACAAAAAACATCAACTTATATAAAGATAATTACGAAAAGGTGTGGACAGAGATTAAACAAGACCTGGAAATTTGGACCAGAATGAAATTATCGTTGATGGACAGAATTGCTGCTATTTAAATGAACATGCTCCCGAAACTGTTAATCTTATTCCAGACCATTCCTATTATATGTGGAACGAAACAATTTGACATCTGACGAAAACTTATTTCTAAATATATCTGGCTGGGAAAGAAACCTAGGATCAAATATAAAATCCTGACTGATGCAAAAGAAAGAGGTGGATTCTCCCAGCCAGATCTAAAAATTTACTATGAAGCATCTTGTTTTTGTTGGTTGCGTGATTGGATAGCATTAGACAATGAGGAGGTACTAGATTTAGAGGGATTCGATAATAGATACGGGTGGCACGCCTACCTGTGGTATGGAAAGACAAAAGTTCACAGAGGGTTTCTGCACCACATCATTAGAAAATCCTTGTATGAGGTATGGACTAGACATAAAAATCTCTTAGAACGTAAAACTCCGTGTTTACATGGGAAAAGACCAATAGAGAGCTATTGGTGGAATCATAGAATCATAGAGTTGGAAGAGACCACAAGGGCCATCGAGTCCAACCCCCTGCCAAGCAGGAAACACCATCAGAGCACTCCTGACATATGGTTGTCAAGCCTCTGCTTAAAGACCTCCAAAGTAGGAGACTCCACCACACTCCTTGGCAGCAAATTCCACTGTCAAACAGCTCTTACTGTCAGGAAGTTCTTCCTAATGTTTAGGTGGAATCTTCTTTCTTGTAGTTTGGATCCATTGCTCCGTGTCCGCTTCTCTGGAGCAGCAGAAAACAACCTTTCTCCCTCCTCTTTGTGACATCCTTTTATATATTTGAACATGGCTATCATATCACCCCTTAACCTCCTCTTCTCCAGGCTAAACATGCCCAGCTCCCTTAGCCGTTCCTCATAAGGCATCGTTTCCAGGCCTTTGACCATTTTGGTTGCCCTCCTCTGGACACGTTCCAGTTTGTCAGTGTCCTTCTTGAACTGTGGTGCCCAGAACTGGACACAGTACTCCAGGTGAGGTCTGACCAGAGCAGAATACAGTGGCACTATTACTTCCCTTGATCTAGATGCTATACTCCTATTGATGCAGCCCAGAATTGCATTGGCTTTTTTAGCTGCCGCGTCACACTGTTGGCTCATGTCAAGTTTGTGGTCAACCAAGACTCCTAGATCCTTTTCACATGTACTGCTCTCAAGCCAGGTGTCCCCCATCTTGTATTTGTGCCTCTCATTTTTTTTGCCCAAGTGCAATACTTTACATTTCTCCCTGTTAAAATTCATCTTGTTTGCTTTTGCCCAGTTCTCTAATATGTCAAAGTCGTTTTGAAGTGTGATCCTGTCCTCTGGGGTGTTAGCCACCCCTCCCAGTTTGGTGTCATCTGCAAATTTGATCAGGATGCCCTTGAGTCCATCATCCAAGTCGTTGATAAAGATGTTGAATAAGACCGGGCCCAAGACAGAACCCTGTGGCACCCCACTAGTCACTCTTCTCCAGGATGAAGAGGAACCATTGATGAGCACTCTTTGGGTTCGGTCAGTCATCCAGTTACAAATCCACTGAGTGGTAGCATAGTCAAGACCACATTTTACCAGTTTCTTTACAAGAATATCATGGGGCACCTTGTCAAATGCCTTGCTGAAATCAAGGTAGGCTACATCCACTGCGTTCCCTTCATCTACCAGGCTTGTAATTCTGTCAAAAAACGAGATCAGGTTAGTCTGACATGACTTATTTTTCAGAAATCCATGCTGACTATTGGTGATCACAGCATTCCTTTCTAGGTGTGCACAGACTGTTTGCTTAATGATCTGCTCCAGAATCTTCCCTGGTATTGATGTCAGACTGACTGGGCGGTAATTATTTGGGTCCTCTCTTTTCCCCTTTTTGAAAATAGGGACAACATTTGCTCTCCTCCAGTCTGCCGGGACTTCGCCTGTTCTCCAGGAATTCTCAAAGATGACTGCCAGTGGTTCTGAGATCACATCTGCCAGTTCTTTTAATACTCTTGGATGCAGTTCATCTGGCCCTGGAGACTTGAATACATCTAAACTGGCCAAGTATTCTTGTACTATCTCCTTAGTTATTCTGGGCTGTGTTTCCTTTGCTGAATCATTTGCTCCAAATTCTTCAGGTCGGGCATTGTTTTCCTTATCGGAGAAGACTGAGGCAAAGAAGGCATTGAGGAGTTCAGCCCTTTCTGTGTCCCCTGTTTGCATTTCACCATCTTCTCCTCTGAGTGACCCCACTGTTTCTTTGCTCTTTTAAACTTTAGTCCTGTGGTGTGCTGAAAGGAGAATGTAGAGAAGCATCTAATTCCTGGACATTTTGCAGAACCAGAGTGTTGATATTATCTGCAGGGGTGTCCAGTTAATTTCCACCCTTATTCTTGCCTCATTCAAGTTTCTTCGTAACGTTAGAATGGAGGAGGTCAAGAGAACAAGGGAAGTAACCAAGGAAGGCCACACATTTCATTACTTTGATGGGGTTCCTACTGCACATTAGTAATTTGAATGGTAACACTCCTGTGCAATATTGTTTGCATTTCTAATTAAAACTAAAGCTGCATTTGCACTGGCTGAAGATTTTGTTAAAGCTCAGTGTGTTTTGCAAGTTGTACTTATGTAGCCAGAAATAAATTTCATTGCACTCAATGCGGCTTTGCACCAAGAAACTTTATGTAGGAGCATACTGATCCTAATAAACTGGGCCTTGTGCTATTTACTTGCATTGAGGACATGACTTGGGACTGTCATGGTTAGCTCTAGCACTGCAGAATTAACCGTTACACCACTCCTTTAGTCATATTTAAATCCTATGGAAATCAATGAAACAAGATGATGGAATTACCCCCTTTCCCAGTTCTCAGCCCTGCAAGCAGGAGTCAATAAATGCCACTTCCCAGTCAGCAGGCCTGAGGCCAGTCCCTGTCAATCTGTATATTTTCTTCTGTTGTCCACCCTTTCGCCTAGAATAATTTGTATTCTGACTTTCAAAGCACCTTTCCAGATCTGTTGCCTTGATCTCCATTTCTGCTCTACCTTGTTTGTTGTTGTTCTTTTCAAAAGAAAACAAGGGGGGGGGGATGATCCTCTCCTGCTTTCAATAATATAATTCAGGCATTGTTTCCGTGAAGGAAATAGGTTGCAGACAAGCCAGCTCAGGAATGCCTGATCATAGTCTATGGAAAGAGAGAGGGAGAAATCAGGATAATATGTCTTTGTATGTTTGAAGATAGGGACAGTTTCCAATAGATTTTGCACAGTATGGGTGAGGTTTGTTAGACGCGTGTTCTGTGGGATGCCGAATGCAGACAAGACAAAACAGTGAGTTACAAAAAAGAAAGGATTCACATCTGCACAAAGACCTGTCACTTATCCAGAGTCTCATATGTGGTAACAAGGACTGCTTTCGGCACTAATTAGTTCAGACCACCAACAAAGCAAAGCAGAGATAAGAACTCAGAATCGGGATGAACTACCCCCTTCTTCCAAATAATAGCCATCCTGCTGGTTTAAGGAAGAGATGTAGTTTGGAGGCCACATTCTTGGGACCCGTAGGCCATGAGTGAAACCACACTCTCTTATTCGTTTGCTTTACGTGTTCTATCTCTGAGGGTTTCAAAGGTTAACCTTCCAAACAGGAGAGAAGTCAACCCCAGATGCCTCAAGGTCTGGTTGCAAATAGGAAAAGGGAACTGATTAACTACATGGTGCTAAATAAGTATGGACTACACTGCCATTTTTGTGTGTGTGCATGCACCATTCTTTCATGTATGCTCTTCCAAAAGACATTCAAGAATGGATAAGAAAACTCGTTACAGTATTACCAGTTAAATGAAATCTTCAAAAAAGACAACTTGCCATTTGCCTCTAAAATTCAGAGTAGATTGCAGCTTGGTATTGAAGAAATAATAAACTTGAGCCCTGTGAGCCCAAGCCTCTGCTCATGTAGAACATCTTAACCCTTTAAGTACCCCTAACCAAGGGTCTAGAGCTGCTACACAAGGTATCTGCTTTCAAAGAAGAGACCATAATCTTAGAGGCACAGCACATACACTGCACGTTTAAGGTCCCAGACTGAAATCTTGGCCTTTCCTCTTAAGAAGATCAGATAGCAAGTGATTGAAAAGACTTCTGCTTGACACCTTGGAGAGGTGCTGCCAGTCAGAATAGACAACACTGTGCTTGATGGACAAACCAGCTGACCTGGTATAAAACAGCTTCCTATGTTCCTAAAACTCACTTTGAAACAGCCTGGTGTGCTCTGGACTGGCATAGTCTAGTAATCCAAGTTATCAAAGGTAGCAGCAGAGATGAATTTCTGAAACAAACTTGACAAGACTGAGGGTTTTTGCTGTCAGACCTGCTAAGTTTGTCTGCAGTTTTGTGCTAGCTTCCTACACACACCCCTCCCATCTCCCTCATTTATTAAACGAATGACACGTTTCAAAGTTGGGGGGGAGGGCAATCTTAGGGAACAGACAAATAAATAAGATCTTATTCAACATCTTTATCAACGACTTGGATGATGGACTCAAGGGCATCCTGATCAAATTTGCAGATGACACCAAACTGGGAGGGGTGGCTAACACCCCAGAGGACAGGATCACACTTCAAAACGACCTTGACAGATTAGAGAACTGGGCCAAAACAAACAAGATGAACTTTAACAGGGAGAAATGTAAAGTATTGCACTTGGGCAAAAAAAATGAGAGGCACAAATACAAGATGGGGGACACCTGGCTTGAGAGCAGTACATGTGAAAAGGATCTAGGAGTCTTGGTTGACCACAAACTTGACATGAGCCAACAGTGTGACGCGGCAGCTAAAAGAGCCAATGCAATTCTGGGCTGCATCAGTAGGAGTATAGCATCTAGATCAAGGGAAGTAATAGTGCCACTGTATTCTGCTCTGGTCAGACCTCACCTGGAGTACTGTGTCCAGTTCTGGGCACCATAGTTCAAGAAGGACACTGACAAACTGGAACGTGTCCAGAGGAGGGCAACCAAAATGGTCAAAGGCCTGGAAACGATGCCTTATGAGGAACGACTAAGGAAGCTGTCATAATCGCGCAAGTTGGAACTTGTCTATTTGAAAGGGAAAAGGATTAAGTTGATGGTGAGTGAACTGATTTGAACTGAAACCTTTCCCCTCCCTTATTAAGTGGATTATAAAAGTTAAATGACCAAATCGTTGGGCTGCCAGGACAATAAGAGCTGTCAAATTGCAGAAACTGTAACTAAATGTGGATGTGCTACTGTTGAGCGCTATTGGATACAAATAAGAGACTGCTACTTGCACCATTACTGAAACTTTGTTGTACTTTGGGAAAGCTCTGTAAGCTTAAAGGGACATTGAAGGTACCTCTTTGCTCTTTTTACCTTTTTGGGCTGCTGTTTAATGGTGGAAAAAGTTTATTTTCCCACTGAATTACAGGGGAGCTCCCTCTAGTGGATTTAGGACTAACAAATCTCTGGGAACTGCACATTATTTGGACTATCTTCTGGGTGGTTGTTTACATTCTGGATTATTTTCCCCATGGGATTTACAATTTGACCTTGACGCATAGACAGCTATGGAATGAGTGGTACAAGGAAAACAAGGGCAGCCAAAACGAAAGCAGAGCAAGCTGCTCAGCAACTGCTACAAACAACACTGACTGTACAGCCACGCAGATCATCTGTTCCTACTATTTTAACATTGAAAGAAGGAGAAGTTGTTCAGCCAGCCCAAGAGCCAGCTCTAAAAGATATGGCTTCAGGAGGGATTGACCCAGTTTCTAAACAAATTTTGGATCAGCTGGCAGCTTTAAATACAAAGTTTGACCAAGCTACAACTACAATTAACAAGCTGACTGAACAAGTCTCCCAAAATACACAAGTAATTGGGAACCTTCAAACAACAACTATAGAAAATCGGAAATTGGCTGTAGAAGCAAATCAAAAAGCAGAAGAAGCAAATAAGAAGGCTGAGGAAGTAAGAAGGGAAGTAAGGCCATTGTGCAGGCAAATCAGTGAACAGCAGGCCTATCTGTCTATGGTGGAACTGAAAAATCGGGAAAATAATCTTAGATTACGAGCAATACCAGAACTTGAACAAGACGATTTGATTGGTTTTTTGACATCAGAATTATCAAAGTTCTGGGCTATAGAAGAAGATAAGGACTTTAAAATTGTCACCGCTTTTAGACTGGGAAGAGTGGTGAGGAAGGACAGAGCTAGAGATTGCCTGATCATTTTGAGATCTAGGCAAGAAAGTGACAAAATATTAGGCCTACATTTTAAAAAAGCATTGGTGATTCAGGGTAAAAAAGCAGAAATCTACAGAGATATCCCGAAACAACTTTTGGATTTAAGAACTATATATAAGGACTTAGCAGGACTACTGAGAAACAACACAATTCCCTACAGGTGGGAGTTTCCCCAAGGATTATCTTTTATTTTCAAAGGAAAAAAAGTTAAAATTAGAACAGCAGAAGACCAACTAAAATTTTTGAACGACCACGGAGAGGACCTTCGGAAAGGAGTAGCAGGAGCCTGGCCACCACCTTTGCCTGAATCAACACCAGCTCCACCACCAGGTCTGGACGAAAAGGAAGACACATCCCTACAGGACTCTTAGATTGATCCAGGATGTCTCTGCAGCTTTTTAGTTGGAATATTCATGGTGGGAACTCCCCGGAAAAAAGAAGAAGGATCTTTCATATATTGAAAAAAGAAAAATTGGACATTATCTGCTTGCAGGAAACCCATGTGACCAGGCTCCATAGGAAAGTGTTAATCAACAAAAGACTAGGCCAAGAATTTATTTCATCAGATAAAGTTAAGAAAAGAGGCGTAGTGATTTATGCAAAGGAGAACCTGTCACTGAAATTTCTGTTTAAAGATGAGCAAGGAAGAATTTTGGCAATTGAGATACAAACACAAGGAGAAAAGTTTTTGATAGTAGGAATTTATGCACCAAATGAAGGGAAGTCAGAATTTTACAAGAAGCTGCATGAGATATTGCTGGATTATCTGGACTATTCCAACATCATTATGATGGGAGATATGAATGGGGTGGTCTCTACTTACATGGACAAGTCACAAAACCAAAATTTAACCAAAGATGGCAGACTACCTAAAACTTTTTTTGAATTGACTGACAGTATGGATTTGATTGATATTTGGAGGACAAAGAACCCCTTAGGTAAAGAAGGAACATTCTTTTCTGAGGCTCACTTGTCATGGACAAGAATCGACCACATATGGACATCTAGAGGGCTGGCACCTAAGACTATAAAAGTGGAAATCTGCCCAAAAACCTGCTCCGACCATAACGCTCTGAAAGTGGAATTGAGACTTACCCCTGCCGGTTCCTTCAGATGGAGAATGAATGACACTCTACTAAGAGATCAGGAGATTGTGAAAAAGGCCCAAAAAACTTTAAAAGACTATTTCGAAATAAATTTGAACACTTCGGTGGAAAAGAGAATAATCTGGGACGCAAGCAAAGCAGTAATGAGAGGGTTTCTGATACAACAGAACACAATCAAGAAAAAACTCTGGAATGGAAAAAAGGATAAGATATTAGAGAAGATAAGAGATGGAGAGAAAAAATTGAGACAAAAACCAAAATCCAAAGAGATTCTGAGAGAAATCAAGTTTTATCAAGCACAATATTCGAAATTAATAAATCAAGAAGTGGAATGGAAAATTAAACAAATGAAACAAAGATCATTTGAATCGGCGAATAAATGTGGAAAACTGCTAGCATGGCAGTTGAAGAAGAGACAAAAATTGAACTTTGTTACCAATCTGGAGGTTGAAGGGAGAAATATACAGAAACCGGAAGAAATAAGAAAGTGCTTCCTGAAATATTTCAAAAAACTTTACACGCAAGGGCCTCAGGAAGGGACTGCGATAGACCAATTTTTAAAAGCTAATGGATTACCACGTGCTGGCTATTTGTTTGAATTCCTCTTTGGTGGTTTCCCCCCTTTTCCATTTTTTGTACACATCCTTTTTTAATCTTAACTCAGTTAAAAGTTCTTTAGATAGCCACCCTGGCTTCTTTAGGCACCTTCCTTGTTTCCGTCTCATTGGTATTGCCTGACGTTGTGCTTTTACTATCTCCCTCTTAACAAACTCCCAGCCATCATGAACTCCCTTTCCTTTTAGTATTACTGTCCATGGGATCTCACCCAGCACTTCCCTAAGTTTTATGAAGTCGGCTTTCTTAAAGTCAAGAAATTGAGTCCTAGTATGCTTGGCTGCTCCTTTCCGCTGTATAGTAAACTTCAGAAGAGCATGATCACTCGCGCCTAATGATCCTTCCACTTCTACCCCACTAACCAGATCATCAACATTGGTTAGGACCAGATCTAAAATGGCTGTTCCTCTTGTTGCTTCTCCCACTTTCTGGACAATGAAGTTGTCTGCAAGGCCAGTGAGGAATCTGTTTGACCTTATGCTCTTGGCTGAGTTTGACATCCAACAAATATCCGGGTAACTGAAGTCCCCCATTACTACTATCTCCCTTCCTTTTGCATGCTTGGCCATCTGTTCCAGGAAGGCATCATCGATGTCCTCCGTTTGGCTTGGGGATCTATAGTAAACTCCCACAATGAGGTCTCTGTTATTCTTCTCTCCCTTAATTTTGACCCAAATGCTCTCACTTTGGCTTTGTGTTTCTAAATCTTGGATCTCTTCACAGGTATACACATCCCTGACATATAACGCCACTCCTCCTCCTTTCTTGTCTGGTCTGTTTCTCCGAAATAGATTGTATCCCCCCATTATTACATTCCAATCGTGGGACTTATCCCACCAGGTTTCAGTGATGCCTATTATGTCATATTTAGTTTGCTGTACCAAGAGCTCAAGCTCATCTTGTTTATTTCCCATGCTTTGCGCATTAGTGTACAGACATTGAAGTCCATTAATCATTCCCCCATGTCTCTTATTTAAGGATTTTGTCCTCCCACCACTAGGTCTGCGTGCTGTTTGCTCCA
Source organism: Podarcis bocagei (assembly GCF_964188305.1). Classification (NCBI taxonomy): domain Eukaryota; kingdom Metazoa; phylum Chordata; class Lepidosauria; order Squamata; family Lacertidae; genus Podarcis; species Podarcis bocagei. Next base: position 67,333,753 of record NC_138131.1, read on the forward strand.
TTTGGTCTATGACATTTGGATGATCATCTTCATCAATTGATAGACTCCTACCTTCAGGAGCACTGTCTCCCTCCCCCACATTAGTCAGTTTAAAGCCCTCCTGATGAGGTTTCTGAGATTTTTGGCAAAAACATTTCTCCCAACCGTTGTGAGGTGCAGCCCATCGCTTGCCAGAAGTCCATCTTCAAGAAACTGCAGTCCATGATCTAAGAATCCAAACCGTTCCTGTTTACACCATTTGCGAAGCCAGCTGTTCACTTCCACTATTTTTCCCTCTCTCCCTGGGCCACGTCGTTCAACTGGGAGGACAGATGAGATGACAATTTGTGCATTTAATTGCTTCAATTTCCTGCCCAGAGCCTCGTAGTCTCTTTTGATCTTCTGGAGGCTATTGCTTGCAGTGTCATTGGTTCCCACATGAACCAAGAGGAAGGGGTATTTGTTAGTGGGTTTTATGATTCCTTGCAGTCGTTCAGTTACATCTTGGATCTTAGCCCCGGGGAGACAGCACACTTCCCGAAACATCTTGTCAGGCCCACAGATCACTGCTTCTGTTCCCCTCAGTAGGGAATCCCCTATCACCACTACACGCCTCCTCTTAGGTTTGGTCGGGGTTCTTCCATGAGCTGTCCGTTCCAAGGTCGCCTGCACATTCCCTGAGGACTGACTTTGCTGCTCGTCTTCATATACCTGATCGACTGAAATGAGGGAGAGATCCTCAAATGGAGTCTGCTCTTCGTCTTCCATGCTAGGGGAGAGGACCACAAAGCGATTGTGTATTTCTAAACTATCAGAACGAACCCTGGGCCTCCTACTTCTTTGAGTCATGTTTCTCCATATATCTGGCTCCTGTGTTGATGAACTAGCCTCCTTCTCAGGGGAGTCCCCTGTCTCCTCCTTGGTGGAGACGGTGTGCTCTGTTGCTTCCAAGAAGAGCTCCAGATCTCTAATTCTTTGGAGCGTAGCTACACGTTCCTCCAGTTGCTGGACTTTGTCTTTTAAGAGGGCAATCAACATGCAATTGCTGCAGGTAAAGCTGCCTGCAACCTTTGGCAAGATGGCAAACATTGCGCAGGAACCGCAGGCGACTGCAGCTGTTCCCTCCCCCTCCATCCTGAGAACGTCGTTGGGGTGGCTACAGCGGTCCTCCATCATAAAAAGCGTGAAGACAGGACAAATAATTCCCCGCACAAAAAAACCTAGGTCTCCCCCAACAAACGTTTGAGACTAGCGCCCCTAAATCTAAAAGATGGATCAAACTGTGCGTGCCGCTAGGCGCGCGCCGCTGCCCTGCTACCTCTGATAAGCTCCTCCCACAGCTAATCACCTTCCTCAACAGAAACCCTGCCCCCTCTGACCTTTGCACAGGGAGAACAGCTAATCAGCCACAAAGAAACACACACACACAAGAAAACCCTTTTTGCACCTTCTTCAACTGCTGCCCTGCTACCTCTGATAAGCTCCTCCCACAGCTAATCACCTTCCTCAACAGAAACCCTGCCCCCTCTGACCTTTGCACAGGGAGAACAGCTAATCAGCCACAAAGAAACACACACACACAAGAAAACCCTTTTTGCTCCTTCTTCAACTGCTGCCCTGCTACCTCATATAAATGTATTAGCTGGGCTTCTATGGGTGAAAGAAAATCAAAAGCCTTTCTGCCTTGCCCCTTTCTCCTCTAAGAACGCTGAAGCCTCATTATCAACAGCTGTGTCTTTCCCCAGCTACCGTAAACTTCGCTGTATAACACGCAGATTTTTTCTCCTAAAAAGTAAGGGGAAATGTCTGTGCGTGTTATTGAGCGAATGTGTGGTCCCTGGAGCTGACTCGCCGGAGCGCAGGGGCAAAAATAGGCAAAAATCAGGCAAAAATAAGATCGGGCGGGCGGGCGGAGGGAAGGCGGAAGCTGCTGCTTTCCTGCATTCTGCCTCAGGGTCTTACTGCCCACCCGCTTCTGTTGCTGCGTTTGCTCAAACTCAACAAAGAGAAGGGAATCCCCTGCCCTCCTGGCAAGCAGAGGGTTAAGGAAAGGATCGAGTCCTTCCTTCTAATTCTTTCCTAGTCACACTGCGTGCAGGCTCCAGCCCACCACCTCCTCCTCTCCGTGCTCTAGGGACTCGCAGGCAGCCGAAAAACATGCAAGTGGGAGAGAGAGAGAGAGAGGGCTGGCTTGGGGGGGGACTTTTGCTTTCCTTTCCTCCCCCCCACCCCGTTAAACCCCTCCCCTGCATTCTTAGCCAGCTGCTTCTCCGCACACCCCTCTTGTGCTCCTTGTCCCTCCTGTATTTTTCCTTCCCTCCCCATTTAAAACGTGGTGACAAAGCACGGATCCACATGGATCCTCAGGATTTTTGCATTGGGTCACCCCAAATTCACCATCAGATCACATTACATGTCCATGGCTACAGTCTGTACCAAAAAAATCACGCACCCACTGTTGCCTGGGGCTGCAATGGTGCAAAAACGTGGTTACAAAGCACGGATCCACATGGATCCTCAGGATTTTTGCAATGGGCTACTCCAAACTCACTGTCAGATCACATGTCTGTGGCCACAGCATGAACCACAAAAATCATACATCCACTGTTTCATTTAGAATATTTTTTTTCTTGTTTTCCTCCTCTAAAAACTACGTGCGTGTTATGGTCTGGTGCGTGTTATAGAGCGAAATATACGGTATTCCTTTTCCAGCTTCTCTTCCAGCTGGAGTCCCAATAGCATCCAAAAGAGTCACAGATTCTCCATTACTATTAGCAAACAACTATGGGAACTGTAAGTGACGATTGTTTAAATGTTTTCACACTTAATATTAAAACAGCACAATCTTTTGGAAACATTGGCTTTGAAATTTTTGGTCCGGGCCTAAAGCTTAAGCTTGAATAACGCCTAAACGCAATAGGCTATGCAAAGCTGCCTTTGCTTTTTGCCACTATAAAAGTTGTATTAATATTTGGTTTTTATGTAGTAGGAAAACTGATAAACCAAATGTTAAGTAGGTACAAATATTATGTCTAAGTAAATAATTTCCCCCCCACACAAACAAAAAAGATAGTTCCCTTCCTCAAGTTTACAATCTCATTGCTAATCCTCTTTGGGTAGTCTGAAAGCTTTTTTTCTTTCTTTTTTAAGGTGGGGGAAACCCGAGATGAAAGTAGGAATGTGTTTAAGCTAAAGTTGAATTGTAATGTTTGTTTATAATGCTTCTGAATTTCATGGACTGGGAAAAGCCTCAATGACCTTGCTCCCAGCCCTTCCCTTGCTGCAAAAAATAAAATAAAAATATCTACAACCACAGGAGTTTTACCCCACATTGCCTTAGATGGCTAAGCTAACATGTTTAATTAGAGAAAAATCATTACTAGCATTTGTTAAGGATTGGAAGTTTCCTATGGACCTTTTGTGTGAAAGAGAAAATGAACTTGCAGTATCTGAATTTGAAGATTGAAAAAAAAAATACTCTCTTTAACATTCTATTTTCTATAAACCAGTATCATACGTAGCTACTGAGACCCAGAAGTCCTTTTATTCTAGTCTCTCCCTTTAGTTGTTTTCTTTCTTTCCCTTTGCCTTCTACTTTTGTTTTCTCTTTTTCTTGTATTTTCTTCCTTCTGACTTTCTTTCTGCTCTTTCTTAGCTTAAGTAGCTGTTTTAACTCAGTATATTATAAAATATATATTTATAATGAATATTATTTCTGTCTGTCTTAGAATAAGTATCAATCAATAAATACAAACTTTTTTAAAAAAGGATTTTTACACCACAAACACTTTCCCCAGTGTTCTATCGCAAACTGTTCCCCCAAGGAAAACACCCTAGCAGTTTCTTGCTGCAGCCCCAGCCCCAAACATCGCCGCACCGCTGCCTCGCACCGTGTATCCCGGCTTCAGCTTCGGGACCCAAGGAACTCAGAATGGCAACTGTTACGGCTAAAATCTGGGTCGCCAACTGTTACGGCTAAAATCTGGGTGCGGGGTTACTCTGCCACCCAGCTCATCGGACTAAGTCCGTGGGTCCCTGCGGAAGAAAATGAGCTCAGCCGGACACAGGAGCAAACTGCAGAAGGTCCAAGTTTATTGCGCAACAGGTTCAAGGCGAGATTGAACCCAGAGAAAGGGGTGACATGAACTTTTGAAATTTCCCTCCATATCCCAGAATACAGTGCATGAAACGTCACGAATACATTATGGGAAGGTTGGGTTTCACAAGTTACATCATGAATATACTTTACATGTCATAAATACATTATGAAAAGGTGGGATTACATTAATTAGCATTTTCGGATGAGGGAGGGGGGATATGCGGAGCGGGAAATATACATAGATACACATTTATTGAGTACCGGTGGTGGCAAGACAATGGGTCAGAGATATGCATCGTCTGCCACCTAATATTGCCTAGAGGAAAGGTTTGGCGAAATGATCTGACAGGATTAAGAAGTTCCTGCGTACGTGACCTGCTGCTTCGGGGATTATGGAAGTAGGGATAGCATCATGGAGTCCACGGGGAACTGAGCTGAATGACACCAAGAGCGAAGAAATCGGAGTTACGGTTGATTTTATATCAATTTCTAAAGATTTCAATGATTTCAAACCCATTCTGTACTATAGGGCAAAAGCAGAAACAGAATGGATACATTGTAACAGGAGCCCCCCCCCCTTCCGTTCCGTATCAGTCCCCCATTCGGAGATAGATTTGCATTAAAGTTCTGTAAGAACTTGCAAATCTTTTCTCCGCACCCTAAATCTTGGTGAATGGGATGTGTGTCTTTATGCAAACCTGAAAGGGACTTGCAAGCCATGCCTCTTACGGTCATTTGCAAGTATAGCAGTGCAGGTAGCTGCATATAGGGTATTATATAAAGAACACCTCTTGTATTTTGTTGCTAAATTACTTGTGGCATTCTCAATAGTGTTTTATGCTTTACACCTAGCAGGAAGGTCTTATTGACTGAAAAATGCAGTTGGTGTTTTGTCCTTCGCCATTTTTGTGTATTTCTCAGGTGTCAAGCTAGCTCTTCTGTGGTCTCACACTGACATAGTGCTACAGCAACACATCCTGTCTGTTGAATCCCCTCGGGGCTTTCATTTAACCATGTTGCCTGGCATTCACCATAGCTGGCACAGGTTGGACATCTCGTGAGGGAGATGCCTTGGCCTTGGCCTTCCTATGGGATTCTATTATAGGCTGTGGTTTTGCACGCATGGGGGTTGCTCACTTGCACTTAAAGGACCAAAAGGCTAATTGCAGCCTGGATACACTTGCCCAATTCAAACTGAGCCCAATTTGAATTTATCTTGCCCCATGGTTCTCATCTCTTCAAACCAATCTGTTAAAAGAAAACCATTCTTAACAAGGGCAGTTGTCCAAATAAGTCAATTTAAGTCTATAAGAAATCATTCCTGCTAAACCAAAGCATATGCACCTTCATGTACCTGGTGTTTTGTGGATCCAGAAGCTTGTCCTTGGCAAAACGAGGTTTAACACATTTTAAAATGGATAGGGAAAGTTGGCGGTGGAACAATTAAATGTGGTTACAAGTTGATCTAAACATTGGACTACACAATAGTGTGAGCTATTAGAAAGTATAAAATGCATGAGAATTCTCCATTGGTGTGTAAGCAATAAGACATTAAACATAAAAACAATTACACACAAAATTGCCCCCCTTTGTGGAAATCACACTGTCAGACACATTTCAACATTCTTACATAATAACACATAATACAAAACAAACTAATTAAATATCAGTTACATATCTTGACACAATTGTGATCTTTTACGTATGTATCTTTTGAATCCTGGAGCACAGTCTTAAGGTTCAAAAGTGGGAAAATGTCCTTGCAATTCAACTCCTCCCCCCTTTGTCAGCCCCACTCCCCATCAGTCTATATCCTTTGAAAGAGATAGCTGTGGGCACTTTGAAAACTCTGGCGTTGCAGGTCTTGTGATGGCGAAGGGGTTGTTGCTGCTTTTCATCATTGCACATCTGTAGAAGTGATATCCTGTAAGGGGCAGGGTTTTGGGGCGACTTAAAAACACAGTTAGACAAGAAGGATGTCCTCCAGTTTTCATGGGAAGCTGCAAATAATAAAAAATCTTAGCACATTAAGCGTTTCATTCATTCCAATATTACTATCACATTTTCCTATAACTACTGTTATTATCTGCCAAGTTCGTTTGCTTTCCTTCACTTTGGAGAGAAAGAGAACTGTAAAAAATACAAGGTTAAAATAATAATGAAACACACACAATGACTTATGAGGAACGAAAAATAAATAAATGCTAAGACACACAATTTTAAGAAATCTGAAGTAACAATGAAAATAAAAGAGTGTTTCTTGATGTGACAACATTGGCTATAGGACAATACTGGAAAATGACTTAATACCAAGGGAAAAAATGAATGGCAATTTAAAGTTGTGCAAGTACCTTGCACTAGCCAAAATGACAGAATTAATAAGAAATGCTCAGGCAAAAAGGTAAACAAATACCATTCCACAAACAATGTTTGGTTGTGCTTCGATTAACTTCATAGACATCATGGAGAGACAGATTAAATAAATGAAAACAGATTACTTGTAACTTTAAAAAAAGTGTCAAAGCCACAAAGAGATGGAAGTCAAACTGTAGCAGGGATTCAGACTTGTTTCACAGAACAGAAAGAAAGTTGCTGTGGGAGGAAAAGGGACAAACACTTTGTTATCGGGGTTCACATATCCTGTTAAAAGGGAAAATTATTTCATGTGAGAAGCCTGTCAGGAAATGCTGTTCCTAAATGTATAGGCAATGTATAGGCATATACACACACACCAAAAAAAAAACCTCTTATAAAATTTAAATCCCATGGGGGGGGGGGGAGAAACTACTCAAGAGAGGAACTCACAGTGGGAGTGCTTTGATATTTACCTGTGAAAAAAATTTGGCATGTCCAGTACTTAACTCTTGTCTTAAGTAGCCCCTGGAGCAAAACACATTAAGGATGATTTCCCTCAATGGTTCCACGTTTTACATAAGGAAATTTGGAAAGGTTTCTCCCTGCAGCACACTGCTCTCCAAACCTTCTCTCTCCCCCCTCCTTCTCTCTCTCTCTCTCTCTCTCTCTCTCTCTCTCTCTCTCTCTCTCTCTCTCTTTAAGCTGATCTAGCCTCTGTGCATGTGCAGAGTTCATGTCTCAGAAACCTTTTATACCATTGAAAATGTTGCATCTTTTGGCTCAATTTGAATAAGGAAGGGAAAGGTAAGGGGTAGATTTTAAAAGTAGAGTTAGATTTTAAAACACAAAAAGAGAAACTCAGTAATTCAAGTACAGTATTCACCTTCCTTTATGTACAGGAAAGGGCTATCATTATTGGTCATTTTATCTGGTCATTCGCAGAACAATCAACCGCTCTCTTATTTATGAGTAAAAATGGCCAGTCATTGGTCAAGGCTAATTGTACTTGATTATTCATTTGTATGTGCTTAAACTTTGAGTAGACTTTTAAATCTGATTTTTAAATAGTAGACAAAATGATAAACACTGTAATCACTCAAATGCTTGATATTACCAGTTGGGCTTCACCTCTCACCTTTTAAAACTAAAGAGCAAAGCTAGGCTGAATTTCAACTCCATTACCACACCAGAATTTAAGAATTACCCTCCAATGCTTGCAGACACATAGCCTTCCACACAGCCACAAATTGGGAGAGTTGAAAGGGGACCCTGGGGTCATCTAGTCCAACCCTCCAAAATATAGGGTTCACAGCAAGATTTCGCAGCAAGATTTGTACTACCAAAGAGGCATACACATTTAAGTACAGATTTACAGCTGGGAAAGGAATCATCTATGCTCATATCATGTACTAAGGAAGAGGAAAATAAAAGTACATAACTTTACACAGAACCCTTTTTGCAGATCTTGAGATAGTTTGAGTGAGTTTGAAATGATATTTAAGGAAGAAGTGAACAGTTTTCGTAAGATAGGGAGAGGATCTCTTATAAAGCACAGTTAAAGCAGCCCTAGATTTAATTTTTAAAGGGAATACACAAGTGTTGCCCCCTCCCCTCTTTGCAGTTTCCTTTAAAGGAAGCTTACTCGGGAGTAAATTTACCTGGCACAGAAGTAAGAAGGGAGAAAACAACTGAAAGAGGCAGAGTGAAACAAGGGGGAGGGGGGGCATTTTCTAACAAAAGAGGCCATGAAGTCTTATAGAGACTGATATCAGGAGCCTTACAATAACTCTTCTGTCCAACCAAATCAAAGTTAAAACTGGACTCAAATATTTTTCTTAGAATGAACACCATACTTTTATAGGCATACGCTTAATGAAATGCATACACTGCATTTTAGCTTGAGAGAGCAGTTGTGCTCAACTAGGCTTTTGCAGCAGAAACATTAGGTTAAAAGCACCTTCCAAAATAAGACTGTAGACTCACAATCTCAAAAGTTGGGGCAAAGCAAGAGGTGGGGTAAACATTTGCACACTTCATTCTCATCTTCTCTTATTTAGGACTGCTAAGATCCAGCATGGCTTCCTTAGATTTAAATTTTGAAGCAAGCTTGCAGTTTAAACTATGCACACTTAAGAAAGGCAGTCTGCCAGAGACAGAAGGAACAGACAACACACATAACAGACAACATGTAAACATACATATTCTCATATATGTATTAACAGACAACACACATAACAGACAACATGTAAACATGTAAACATATATATTCTCATCCTTTAGTTGGTTATTGCAAGGAGTTGGGCCACTACCTTTGGCTTCATTAAGTGAAATTAGTAGGAAGGTCCCACATGGTTTTATGAGCCTCCTTGCCTCTTCAAACACACCACCAGTTAATCAAACTGGTAGGGCTCACAACGCTTGGTTGACTGGGTACCCCTTTATAGATGCATGCGTTGCTGTTGTTGCTTTTTTTTTTTTTGCTTTTTCCTTTTTTTTGGGGGGGGTGTCTGGGATAGAGAAGGGGGAAAGAGAGGGGCTGATTAGGATTGGTATGTCTAGGGGTTTGGTATGCTTAGTACAGGGACATATAGTAAAGAGGAGAAGGGGCTTCTAGTTGCCTGGCAACTTCCTTAGTGGGTTTTAGAGAGCTCTAGCTATCCGGTTCCTTGCATTCCATTTCCTATTTCCTTATTTCCTTATTTCCTTATTTCCTTATTTCCTATAACCTGGGGTCTCTTTCCACTCTGCCGGTCCTGCCCAATTCCTCATGGGCTATCCCTCCTGGCAACCTCCTACCTATCGTCACATCTCAGGAAAAGGGGCCCTACTGGACGCCCGCGCCATGCGGTGCCAGATCGGGTGGTCCCTGGATAGAATTTCGGGTCGAAAATCCCCCTTGCTTTCGGAAGCGAGCTTACAGTACACGTGGTATGTAGCTCGACCGGTGCGGCTGGGATTGATACAGAAAGCAAGACCACTTCCTGCCCCCTAGCAAGGACGCTCGGGAAGTTCGGAAAGAGAGCTCCAACCCCTTGCTTTCAACTGGGATGCCCGTTGCAGAAAGTCGGCTATCTTTCAAGTCGGGTCTCTCCGTCTTACTTTCGGGCTCCCAATTGGTGCGGCTGGCTGGAGATTTTAAGGAAAAGGGATAGAGCTCAGAACCCCCCTTTCGGGTTGAGCAGCGGTCCACGGTCTCTCTCACTAACCGGACCAAGAGAAAGGCGAGAAGGAGCGATAGAGAGGAGGGCAGAGAATTCAGTTGCCAGGAGATTCCACCCCCTTCCCACCAGTGCACTGGATTTTCCTTTTTCCTTATACTCACGCGTCTTCTATGATGATCCCGGGATCGATGAATAAGCCGGCTGGATCCCTCTTTTGCTCCCCGGCTGAACTCCTAGGGCTTTCGATTACCGCCCAGAAGATGGCTGGGGGTCCAAAAGGATCTTCCCAGGCAAAATGGCCTGGAGCCGGCTGAAGATTTCGGGGCCCCCAGTCAGCAGCTCGGGAGAACCGCAAGCCCCGCGTTGGGCAGCCAACTGTTACGGCTAAAATCTGGGTGCGGGGTTACTCTGCCACCCAGCTCATCGGACTAAGTCCGTGGGTCCCTGCGGAAGAAAATGAGCTCAGCCGGACACAGGAGCAAACTGCAGAAGGTCCAAGTTTATTGCGCAACAGGTTCAAGGCGAGATTGAACCCAGAGAAAGGGGTGACATGAACTTTTGAAATTTCCCTCCATATCCCAGAATACAGTGCATGAAACGTCACGAATACATTATGGGAAGGTTGGGTTTCACAAGTTACATCATGAATATACTTTACATGTCATAAATACATTATGAAAAGGTGGGATTACATTAATTAGCATTTTCGGATGAGGGAGGGGGGATATGCGGAGCGGGAAATATACATAGATACACATTTATTGAGTACCGGTGGTGGCAAGACAATGGGTCAGAGATATGCATCGTCTGCCACCTAATATTGCCTAGAGGAAAGGTTTGGCGAAATGATCTGACAGGATTAAGAAGTTCCTGCGTACGTGACCTGCTGCTTCGGGGATTATGGAAGTAGGGATAGCATCATGGAGTCCACGGGGAACTGAGCTGAATGACACCAAGAGCGAAGAAATCGGAGTTACGGTTGATTTTATATCAATTTCTAAAGATTTCAATGATTTCAAACCCATTCTGTACTATAGGGCAAAAGCAGAAACAGAATGGATACATTGTAACAGGAGCCCCCCCCCCTTCCGTTCCGTATCAGCAACCAACAGCAGCTTCTCGCCGTTCAACCCAGCATCCGGAGACTGGGAAGCGTATGCCTCCCGTTTCACCTTCCTCCTAGAAGCCAAAGGGGTCACCGACGAAGAAGATGCCAAGAAGAGGGCGATATTCTTCAGCGTCTGCGGAGAGGAGACGTTTGAAATCGCCCGGGCTCTCCTTGCGCCTGAAGACGTCGCTACTGTTCCATACAAAACAATAATGGAACGGCTGAAGGGGCACTTTTCGCCGCAGCCCTCAGTGGTGGCTCGTCGAAATGCCTTCTATGCAAAGCGGCAAGCCCCTGGGGAAACCATAACTGGGTTTGTGACCTCTCTCCGCCAAGCTGCCCGGTTCTGCAACTTCTCAGAATTGGAGAACATGCTTCGTGACCGCCTCGTCGGTGGCCAGAAGGATGAGAAGCTGCAACGACGACTCTACGCTAAGAAGGACCTAATGTTCCAGGTCGCCCTGGAGGAGGTCCTGGCAACAGAAGCTGCCGAAAGGTCGACGCAAGAGGCACAAACCAAGGCTGCCGTCCCAACCAAGGGTCCACCACGAAGACCTCACCGACGACTCAGGATCTGACAGGGAGGAGGTGCACCGAGTACAGCAGCGCACTCAAGCAGCACACAGACCACAGCTGCCTCGACGAGAAGGAGGGAACTGCGCAAGCTGCGGGGAGAGTCACGAGAGGAGGACCTGCCGTTTCCGCAACGCAGAGTGCAGGCAGTGCGGAAAATTGGGACACATCGCCCGGGTGTGTCTGGCTCAGCCCACCCGACGCCAGGCATCAGATGACCAATCCAAGAGCCCCAGGGCCCAACGCACCAAGGCAACTCGACGGAGCTCACAGACTTCCAGGTATACCAGTTGCCCCACCCCAACGTAGAGAAAATTTATGTAGAGGTACAGATAGAGGGGGCCCCGTGCCGCATGGAGCTTGACACGGGTTCACCTCTATCCATAATCTCGGCAAGGACCTTAAAGAAACTGTGTCCTAGTGGGGGTCCCAAACTCAGGCCGGCCCCATTCACCCTACGGGACTTCCAGAAACGTAAGGTCCCCACAATGGGGGTGGGGACCTTCAGGGTCCAATATCGAGGGCTGACGCGGCAACTGGACTTGCTTGTGGTCAAGGGCCCCTACATTAGCTTACTGGGATTGGCATGGTTTGGACCACTGGGGCTAGCCGTCACCGGGGTGAACCACACTAGCTTACAAGTGGACGTGGACGCCATATGCAAGGAATTTCCGTGGGTTTTCGATGGGAAATTGGGATAGTATACGCCCCCCCCATTGCTCTACAGCTTGACCCCGCAGTACGACCTGTCAGGCTCAAGGCCCGCCGGGTCCCGTTTGCCCTGAAACCTCATATAGACGAGGAATTGGACCGGCTCGTGGAGCAAGGAGTGCTGGAGCCGGTGCCTAATGCCCCCTGGGAAACCCCAATCCTCACACCCGTCAAGCCTAATGGTTCGGTCCGCATCTGCGCAGACTACAAATGTACCATAAACAAGGCCCTCACGGCCCACGCATACCCAGTGCCAGTGGTCAGCCATGTCCTTGCCACCCTGGCTGGGTCAAAATTTTTTGGCAAGCTGGACTTGGCCCAAGCATATCAACAGCTGCCACAGCAGAGGCACAGACTGTGATGCACAGAGGAGCGTTCTGGGTAAAGCGGCTGCAATTCGGTGTCAGCGTGGCATCAGGAATATTCCAGAATCTAATGGACTCTTCTCCTTAAAGGGATTCCTGGCGCCACCCCCTTCTTCGATGATGTGTTGATTGCTGGGCCCACACCAGAGGAGTTTGAGGACCGCCTCCGCACCGTTCTGCAGCGTTTCCAGAGGGCGGGTCTCAAGGTGAAGCGGGAAAAATGTCTACTAAGAGTACCTCAGGTGGACTTTCTGGGATTTATGGTGGACGCAGAAGGGGTCCACCCAACTGGAGACAAGGTACGGGCCATTTGTGATGCCCCAGCGCCCAAGAGCAAGACGGAACTTCAGGCCTTCTTGGGACTATTGAACTTTTACCATTCCTTCCTTCCCCACAAGGCGGCGGTAGCGGAGCCCCTACACAGACTCCTGGACAAGAGGGCCCCTTGGGTGTGGGGCCAGCGCCAGGAGGCCGCATTCCAGGCAGTCAAGGACTTGCTTGTCTCAAACGCGGTCTTGGCACACTTCGACGAGAGGCTGCCGGTGGTGCTAGCATGCGACGCCTCGCCCTATGGCATCGGCGCTGTCCTGGGACACCAACTCCCGGATGGAAGAGAGGTACCGGTGGCATACTTTTCCCAGACACTCAACGCAACCGAGCGGAACTACGCACAAATCGACAAGGAGGGTCTGGCAATCGTGAAGGGAGTAAAAAAATTCCAAGATTTCTTGTACGGGCGGCCCTTTACCGTGGTGACTGACCACAAGCCGTTGCTTGGCTTGTTTGCCCCCGAAAATCAGACCCCCCCCCAAGTGCTGTCTCCTCGCGTCCTCAGGTGGTCAATTTTCCTTGCCAGCTACCAGTATGCACTGATTCACCGCCCTGGGAAGGCGATGGGTCATGCGGACGCCCTCAGCAGGCTACCACTACCAGAAACAGGCCCCGACCCAGCACCTGCACAAGAGGTTATGAGCCTGGAGCTACTTCCCGACTGCCCCATTCAGGCACAAGAAGTTGCACACCATTCCAAGAAAGATAGGGTCATCTCCCGGGTCCTGGACTGGGTGTGGAGGGGATGGCCCAGCAGCAGCCCTGGGCCAGAATTCGCCGGCTACACAACCCACAAACATGAACTGTTGGCCCACAAGGGGTGCCTGTTATGGGGAAGCAGGGTCATTGTTCCCCAGCCCCTCCGAAAAAGGGTCCTCAGAGCCCTACATGAGACACACCCAGGGGTAGTGAGAATGAAGGCCCTTGCCAGGAGTTATGTGTGGTGGCCGGGGATCGACGGAGAGATAGAGGCCTGGGTCAAACACTGCCAGGCCTGCCAAGAATCCCGCCCAGATCCCCCAAGGGACCCAGTCCAGTCATGGGAGTCCGCCCGAGCACCATGGTCACGCCTGCATATGGACTTCGCTGGCCCCTTTCAGGGGAAAACATTCTTCATAGTGGTGGACTCCTACACCAAATGGTTGGAAGTCACACTGGTACCATCCACTTCCACGCCCGCAGCCATCCGGGTACTACGCAGGCTGTTTGCAACCCACGGGCTCCCTGACACTCTCGTCTCAGACAACGGGACCGCATTTGCGTCAGGAGAATGCCAAACCTTCACAGCGCAGAACGCCATCCGCCACATCCGTTTGGCGCCATTCCACCCTGCCACCAATGGCCAAGCAGAACGCATGGTGCGGACCACCAAGGACACCCTCCGCCGCATGACGCAAGGGGATTGGGAGTACCGCCTTGCCACATTCCTTCTAGCACAGCACAGCACCCCCAGCTCAACGACTGGCCGGAGCCCCGCTGAACTACTAATGGGTCGGCGCCTTGCAATCAGATTGGACCGCCTTCACCCCGATAGAGCTCAGGATGAGGTAGTGGTGGGGGAAGGCAGGAACCCCCAGACCTTCGTGGCCCAGGACCCAGTGTACGCAAAGAATTTTGGGGCAGGCCCAGCATGGGTACCCGCCACAGTCACCAGGGTCGCTGGCCCCGTGTCGTACGAGGTGCTAAAGGATGGGGGGCAATGCTGCCGCCGCCACTGCGACCAGATACGGCAACGATTCCCGGGAGAAAACCAGGAGGAGGACAGGTCAGAGGAGTCCCAAGGGAACAGTGGGGCAGTGAGGCCCATAGAACAGGAGGGGCCAGCAGGAGAGGCAGAATCAGTAAATACAGAGAGGACACGCGAGGCCGAAAGGACACCGGAACCAGAACCACGACTGAGCGAGCCGGTTGCGCCAGACCAAAGGGCCCCATCACAGCCAGCATCCTTGGAACACAAGCCAGAACCTGAACCCCGGACCAGGGAACACCCCAGGCCGCAACGCACACGTAGGCCGCCGGCGTACCTTGAGGACTATGAATGCAACCTCCCGGGCAGGACTGGAACTTAGAGGGGAGGGGTGTTAGAATCATAGAATCATAGAATCATAGAGTTGGAAGAGACCACAAGGGCCATCGAGTCCAACCCCCTGCCAAGCAGGAAACACCATCAGAGCACTCCTGACATATGGTTGTCAAGCCTCTGCTTAAAGACCTCCAAAGGAGGAGACTCCACCACACTCCTTGGCAGCAAATTCCACTGTCAAACAGCTCTTACTGTCAGGAAGTTCTTCCTAATGTTTAGGTGGAATCTTCTTTCTTGTAGTTTGGATCCATTGCCCCGTGTCCGCTTCTCTGGAGCAGCAGAAAACAACCTTTCTCCCTCCTCTATGTGACATCCTTTTATATATTTGAACATGGCTATCATATCACCCCTTAACCTCCTCTTCTCCAGGCTAAACATGCCCAGCTCCCTTAGCCGTTCCTCATAAGGCATCGTTTCCAGGCCTTTGACCATTTTGGTTGCCCTCCTCTGGACACGTTCCAGTTTGTCAGTGTCCTTCTTGAACTGTGGTTATGTACTGAGTTGAATAGGATCCAAACTGCAGCAGTCTGATTGGTCCTAGAACAATAGGATTCAGAATGCAGCAGTCTGATTGGTCATAGAACAATAGGATTCAGAATGCAGCAGTCTGATTGGTCCTAGAACAATAGGCTCCAAAATGCAGCAGTCTGATTGGTCCTAGAACAATGCAGCAGTATGATTGGTTGGCAGGAGCCACCCAATCCAGCTCCAGATAGAAGTGAATCCAAAACCTGACTGGCCTACAGGAGAATTCCGGAATTAGCCAATCACGTGCAGCCCATTGTGTAAATAATGTATATAAAGCAGATACTTTGAGGGGACTTCCATTCCCTCCTCACCACCATGAGCTGAATAAAGAGCATGAAATCCACTCTCGACTCTGAGTATATTTCAAGTGGGTTGAAAGTCTAAATTTCAACAGAAAGTCATCTGACCATCAGAGGGCAAGAAGAACCTTAATACTCCCTCCATCCTTCCTCCTATGACTAGGCGGACAATGACACACTGAAAGCTCCCAAGTCCAAAAGGTGTGAAGGGGGCCAACTCCCACTTGCACGGGCAAAGGCACTTTATCTGCGACTGGTGCCACCCACCCAAGCCACTGCTTGAACGGCTGAGATGTAGGAAACATCACAATATCATACTCTGGGAAGGTACTGTCAGTACAGGACTGGACCAGAGCAGGCAGTCTGAATTGTCAACCATTTTGCATTCTATATTCCCTATCTTTTAAACAACCCTCGTTTGTTGCGGTTGTTGCGGCAGTTTTGCAGCTCTTAAAAGCCAGAAGGGTACTAGCAGCAGGACCAACCTACACCCCTCAGCTGTTTAGAACCTTCCTTAGGCACAATTTATGCATGATCTTTGTTTTGCAGCCTTTTCAGAGCATGAGGTTAATCCCCTGTTCTCCTTGTTTTCCTAAAGAAAATGAGATTTTCAATTTTTCTGGGGGTTTTTCAAAAAAAAAATATTGATTTTCCAGCTCCGAGACAGAGCACTCTGCATTTTTTGCCATTTGGGTGCAATCAAACTGCAGATTCTGAACTACACATGGGCTGATACCCCGGGATGCACCACTGAATTGTTCTTCAAAAATCTGTGCTTTCTTATTTCTTCACCTTCTTGTTTCCTCATCGTCTTTTACAAAGGAAATGGGGCTGCTGCAGTTGGACAGTTGCCTTACTTGGTCATATGGCCCCAAATGGTTGGAGGCCCATGGTCTTAAAGCTTAAGACATGCCTGCAAGGAGGTGTGGGCCAGCTCTGACACAGAGCACGATGCATTTTCTGCCATGTGGGTGCAATCAAACTGCAGAATCTGAACTACACGTGGGCTGATACCCCGGGATGCACCACTGAATTGTTCTTCAAAAATCTGGGGGTACACCACCTAAGCTTTGAGCTACCTCTCCAATAGTGACCCATCAACACCAAACAGTTTGTCGTTGGCTTCCTTGGCATAGTTCTTTAAGTGGCAGGCTTCCTTAGCAAAGTAAACAGTAGCAAAGTAAACTGCGCTATTAACTGACAAGGCCAAGCAGGCGTTAAAGATGTCTGTGCAAATAGGCTTTATCCAGGACGCTCCTGTGCCATGGAAAAGGTCTCTGTCCAAGGAGGTCTGGTCCTCTACTGAGTGTATCTGGGAAATGTGCCTCTTCTGCCTTCTGATAGGCTACACCTGAAAAGAGCCACTTCTGCCATTGTGAAAGCTGAGCCCTCTTGAGGTGGTAGGAGGACCCATGCAGCAGGATAAAGCCCACAATAAACACCGAGAGGATCCTCTCCTGTGAGGGCTACAGTGGGAAGGGATGGAGTTCCTTCAGTGGAAGGCCTAAAAACGAAGATGAGCACCCCATAGTCAAATTTTATTAGACTTAACCATCCAGGAGTCCTTTACCTTTACCTTTAGTTCTTTGCTTCCATTTTAATGAGGGAACAGAAATATGTGAAAAGCAATGTTGTCCAATGTTATTTGATAATATCTCACACCAGGCCCATTGCTATCAATCAAATTCAATGCAACATACCAGCCAGGGAAAGCATTAAGTTTAGGGAAGCTTTTAATGTTTGACGAACTATTGTATTTTAAGATTTTGTTGGAAGCCGCCTGTCAGGGAATTGGAAGCTGCCAAAGAGCCGAGGGGGGAGAGAGAGGCAATTACAGAGAGCCTAAAGAGCTCACCAGCAGTCTCTCATCCGACTCCGAGGAGGAGATAGGGAGGGGGGAGAGCCAGTGCCCAGAACTAGCTACTCACAGAACAGAGGAAACAGGAGGCGTGCACTGCGGAGATGGGCCTGTTGGGGGAGGAGGAGTAAGAGATCGCCAGTCGAGTCATCTGACTGAGCTAGGCATGGACGTGCTTTTTTGAACTCTTGTAACTGCTTTGAACTTTTGGCAATAAATCTTCAGAACAGAAATGGCTGTGAGCCTGGAGCGTTATCTCTGCTAGCTTTGGCAGCATCCACTCCTTACAGCATGACTCGACTCTTCTGCTGAAAGCTAGAGAGAGGAACTAAAAGCAAAAAATGGAGAAGGAGCTTTCTGAGCTGCGTAAGTGGAATGCCGGACTGGACCTGCAGTCGCGTCTGGAGGAATGCAGGGCTGCTCAAGGTGGAGCCACAGGTGGGCTACTGGCAAGGGGCAAAGGTGTGTGGGTGGAAAAGTTTAATGGCGATCCGGAGGCTTATTGTGATTTTAAGACGGAGATGAAATATTTTTTGGAGCTTGAAGCAGCTCAGTTTGCCAACGATGCTCAGAAAGTTGCTCACATAATTAGGCTCCTGTCAGGGGGGGGGGGTGTGGGCTAAAAGTTGGGTCAGGCCGTTAATTGCCTCTAATAATGAAGCGCATCGAAGTCTGCCCAAGTTTTGGCAAGCGATGGACTTTATCTACGCAGATCAAAGTTTAATTGACAAGACGCAGGAGGAGCTTTTGGCTTTGAAGCAAGGCAAATCTACAGTGCGCAGTTACTGGTCAGGATTCGCTATGCTTGTGCACAAACTGGGATGGGATTTGGAATCAGAGCCTGTGCAAGCTTTGTTTAAGGCTGGACTGAACACCGAAGTTAAGGATGAGCTTGCTAGGGCCCCCCGTCCAAAGGATATGGATGAGTTAACGAAGGCTGCTCTTGCGGTGGGGCTGAGGCAGGAAGCCAGACTGCGGGAAAGGAAAGAGGGCAAGGGCCGGAGTTTCCATGGTAACCACATTCCTGAAATGCCGGCAGCTGCTTCCGAAGGTCAACAACAGCCAGAGCCCATGGAAATAGACTCAGCCCGTGCGCAGGAAGGTTCGAAAGCTCAACGGCCGGGTGGCAAAGAGAAGAAAGACTGGCAAGCTGCCAAGAGATGTTTTTTCTGTCAGAAAATGGGGCACTTTGCCAGAGTGTGTCCGGAGCGTCGTAACTGGCAGGGTGTGATGGCCTGGGAATCTGATTCAGAGACTGAACCGGAGGAATCCCAGCCTGCACAGGAGTCCCCGCCTCCAAGGCCGGCTGAGCCGGGGCAGGGCCTTGAATCTGAAGCGCCTGCACCTGTGTCGGATCCTCAGGAGCAGACACCAGATGAATCCACTCTGGCTCCGGAGGTGATTGAGGACCAATTGCCTACAGGTGCGCCTCTCCCAGCCCTGTCAGGGGAAGGTGAGCCTCCCCCTGGGTCCAGTAACCCTCCAGCCTCTCCTGAGCTGCAGAGGCTCAGGGCAGAGAGGCGGTTCTCTCAGGAGGAGTGCACAGGAGAGGCGGGTCACCTGTGGGCCGGGACCGCCCCGGCCTCAGAGAAGATAAAGGCCAGTCAGCCCGGTCCCAGGTTGCGGGAGCAACGTCGTTGGAAACCTGTTTCTGCCAGCACCCAGACCTGTTCTTCCAGAGCTCCCGACCTTGCCCGGCCCCTCGCTTTGGACCCCGCTTCGCCCTTGGGTGGACAGTCTCCAGACCCTCAACCCAGGACCGGACTCTGACCACGCCTCACTGTAACCTCCCCCTGGGACCAGCACACAGGGAATGGTTGGGGCCACCCAGCAGGCAGAGGCAGAGGAACCCCAGACTTCGGGAAACGGGGAAGCCTGGCTGGTGGTGAACCGAGGCAACAGCCAGGCGGGAGCAACAGCGAAAGTCCTCGGCTCGGACACCCCAAAGCAAGCATAATGTTGAAGGTGGTCTTAGAGCTCCCGAATGGCCACGCGGTGGAGGAGTTGGCTTTGGTTGATTCCGGAGCTTCGGCGTCATTTTTGGAGAGCCACTGTGGTGTAATGGTTAAGAGCGGTAGTCACGTAATCTGGGGAACGGGGTTCGCGTCTCCGCTCCTCCACATGCAGCTGCTGGGTGACCTTGGGCCAGTCACACTTCTCTCTGAAGTCTCTCAGCCCCACTCACCTCACAGAGTGTTTGTTGTGGGGGAGGAAGGGAAAGGAGATTGTTAGCCGCTTTGAGACTCCTGAAGGGGAGTGAAAGGCGGGATATCAAATCCAAACAACTCTTCTTCTTCAAGGAGTTTGCAGAGCAGCACCAACTGAACCTGAGGCCTTTGGATTTTCCGCTGCAAGTCACTACAATTGCTGGGAGAGAACTGTTGGGAGGTGAAGTGACCCATCAAACGCCTCCCATGAGGATGCGGGTGTCTACCCACTCCGAGGTCATCGTCTTTCACGTGGCCACATTGGCGGGTCCGCCTATCATACTGGGCATGAGCTGGTTGGCCTTGCACGATCCGGTGGTCTCCTGGCATCAACGGTCACTGATTTTTGGGTCGGCGCACTGCATGGAGAACTGCCTGGGCCTAGAGCTACCTCGACAGTCGGAGGCCGGGATGGCAGCAGCATGCAAAGCAGGGACGACCGAAATTCCTCCGTATTATCGGGACCTACAGGAGGTGTTCAGCGAGAGGGAGGCTGACACGTTGCCACCGCATCAACCGTATGATTTCCAGATCAACCGGATCCCGGGGGCCACGCTGCCGGTGGGCAAGCTCTATTCCATGTCGGAGAGAGAGATCAAGGACCTGAAGGACTTTATCGAGAAAAATCTAAAGAGAGGATTCATCAGGGAATCCAAGGCGGCAGGGGGGAGCCCAGTGTTCTTCGTGGACAAGAAATCGAAGTCGCATTTTATTAGAAACATAGTCAAATTTTATTAGACTTAACCATCCAGGAGTCCTTTAGTTCTTTGCTTCCATTTTAATGAGGGAACAGAAATATGTGAAAAGCAATGTTGTCCAATGTTATCTGATAATATGTCACAACAGGCCCATTGCTCTGAATCAAATTCAATGCAACAAACCAGCAAGGGAAAACATTAAATTTAGGGAAGCTTTTAATGTTTGACGAACTATTGTATTTTAAGATTTTGTTGGAAGCCGCCCAGAGTTTTAATGCCCATGTTTTAATGTCCTTTTAATATGTTTTAAAGTAAAAGATACAAGAAAGATCCTTCTTCTGGGGCCTGCCTGGTGTTAGCCTGTGTGTAGTTCAGATTCGGAAGTTTGATTGCATTTCCTGCCATTTTGGGTGCAGAGTGCTCTGTGTCAGAGCTGGCCCACACCTCCTTGCAGGCATGTCTTAAGCAACTGTCCAACTGCAGCAGCCCCATTTCCTTTGTAAAAGACGATGAGGAACCCAACAGAGGATGAAGTACCAAGGCACTGATGCCCCTGCTATTTGCAGAATTCTAATGATCCCAGCAGAGCTGATTCTCTACTGAGGACTTGTTGCCTCAGTTGGCCGGAATGACTGACTGCAGGTACAAGGCAGGGCAGACCTCGTAGATACCCAGGGCTTTAGCCCCCTCAATATTTCTAGGAAGGGTGCTCAGTCCCCCCAGTATTGAGGGGACCGCCATCCCCCACCACCAGGCTGTTGCTGTGGCCACAAATGACTGTCCCCAGCAGCCGTGGGAGGCCAAGGGCCCTGTTAGCCACGAGGGACATGCGAGAAATATGAATGGCCACGCCTGGCAGGGGAGGCGAAGATGGAGGAGAGGAGAGGGGAGGGGGAAAATTTGATTTAATCCATTTGCATTCTGCAGGGTATCATAACAGGTTTCCAAACAAATAAACAACTTTTAACCAAGACGAAGGAACCAGAATGATTGGCAACTCAAACTAGAGCAAAATCCTTAGTTTTTCACCCCATCTTAATGCAGCCTATGGGACCAAACAATTCATTTGGCGCCGGGCGTAGGTACCTGAGCGGGACGTACGACAGGTGTGGATGAACACATCTAGGTCACATTGAGTAATTTGACCACACAGATGGGCCAGTGAGTGAAAGATGAAGGAGAATTTGGAATGTTAATAACTCCTCCCACCCATCTCAGGCAAACTGGTGGGGCAGCTACATGCATTCTCGGAAAACACAAGATTATTAAATCCATTCCCAGCTGGATTAAATCCTGGCCATGGGGGCTCAGCCCGCCCCCCCCCCACTATCCCCCATCGCCAGGTTGTAGTTATGGGGCTGCAAATGACAGTCACCTACAGCTGCAGGAGGCACACACCATAGGTAGCCGAGTGGGACATGAGAGAATCAGAACAGGTGGAGTCTTCACCATCTATCTCCTATGAGAGAAGCAACTGTGACAGTAAGGACCCCTTTCTAAACCAAAAGATACAAGAAAGCAGGGGTAACGGGTATATGGGGCTTCAGCCCCCTCAATATTTCTAGGCAGGGGGATCAGTCCCTCCGATACCGAAGGGGCCGCCACTGGCCACCGCTGGGTTGTTATGGGACTGCAAGTGGCCGTCTTGAGCAGCCACAGGAGGCATGGGATGTAGGTAGCCAAGTAGGACATGCGATGGACGTGGATGGACACGCCTGGGTCACATCCGAGGAATTTGACTGCAATTTGGCAAAAAGCTGATTACAGAATAGCAGCTGCCTCTTGAATTGTGCCCGCCATCCCTTCTCCTGCCTGTGAGTAGCTGCTTGGTCTGCCTATGCAGCTTCAGTCAAGTTAGCCTTGAAAAGTTTGTGCATTCTGGCCCCACCATTCTCCCCCCACCGCCGCCACTGCTTACCTATTCGCCTACTTTTCACCTTTGAATCCCTGGATTAGTACATGTGGAATGTGCACATAAGCACAGAGAGTGAAATTATGTGAACAGTCAAGTCCACAGTAATTTGAAATGAAGCATTTCCAGGTACAGGAGGTAATTATCCCTCAGGTGAGAGACACATTTCTTTCAAGAGGAATTTCTTGGTAGGCTGAAGCAGTATTTGCCTTACAGCGCCTGTCACCAATATCTCCTGGAACTGAATCATAGGCCTTCTAAGCACCGATCATTGCAGGAAATTGTCAAGATCTAGTGGTGACCTGATGCTTAACAATGTAGCAGAAAATGTGATTTATTGTTTTTCATACCTCATTATCTACCACAAGATTCTCTGCGGGTCATTATGCCATCCACATCCTTCTTTGGAGGTCCTTTAAGCAGAGGCTTGACAACCATATGTCAGGAGTGCTCTCATGGTGTTTCCTGCTTGGCAGGGGGTTGGACTCGATGGCCCTTGTGGTCTCTTCCAACTCTATGATTCTATGGAGCCTGGCAACCCAACAAAGCAAGATGCATACGCGAGGGCACTAACAATGAGCAAAAAAAAGAGGCGAGAGCACAGTTTAGCCTTTTGAGAAGCAGAGGGGCTTATGGAATCTTTGTGTCAAGTTTTGCAACCTCTGGGGAACTTGCTTGTGATGCTGCAGTTACTTGGCACAGAGAAACGAAACATCACATCTCTCTTAACTGAACCATCCTACAGACTGGAAGTACCGTATATTATGAGTGCATGGCGAGTTGCTGCCAAATGTTTGCCTGCTTGATTTCCCTCGCACATAAGCAGACTTCAGCTGAAATCACACGTGGGCATGTAAGCATGAACTGAACTACTGACTGAAACACTGGCAGGCATTTCTGTGGACACAGATGTAATTTTCTTCCAGCTATGATCATGGGGACAGCTGTACCTGACTCTGTTTACAGTCCAAATTGCATTAACATTTCCCTGGTTGGAAAGACAGACACAGCCGAAGAGGGTACATCTGGTCAAGTGTAGAAGGAAGTCAGAAAATGGGTGATTGATACCCAAGTCATTTCTTTCCCCTGGGATGTAAACAGGTTTTGCCTTCTCACCCACGCCCCACCACTTTCATGTGACAAAGAGTGTTCTCCTTAATGGAGAGCGCTGGTTGCGGTGGGGTCTATCAGGCCACACACCCCCTCCTTGGTTGCCAGGCATGATTGAAAAGTTGGCCTGTGGCAATGATTAGTTGGTTGAGTTGCTGGGGCAATTTATGTGTTGCAATTTGGTGGGAGGGATCTAATGCTTTATACTCTGTGCACGCAGCTTGGAAACTTTCTCTTTGCTGCGTGCATCGGAACACCCGCCCGCCCTAAATTTAAGGGTTTTCTGCGTCGACCTTGCTATGCCTGTCATGGGGTCATCTGCTGTTGTGGCAGGGGACTGGTAGGAATTTTGTCCATCTGGCTGATTTGTTTTTTGCCTACTGCAAATCGTCACAACTTGTAAGTTGCGGTTAGGCATTGGTTATCAAATTGTTTGGAACAGGGGCAAGGATTGGCTGGGCCTGCCCCTCCAACGCTGCTGCGGAAAGGGAATTCCGTTAAAGGAACCCAGGGGCTTGCCATGTTTTCGTCCGAATCCCTGGAATGGGGCTAGGACCGGCAAGCCCTAGGGAGCATGCGGGGAGAAGTGAGGGCCTGTCGCTCAGCTCCATTTCTCCCCAATATTGTTTTCCCTTAATGGCTTTCGGTTGAATCCGGAAGTAAGTTCTGTCCCCAGGCGGGGGGCGGGGGGGGGACAGATAGTCTTAACCAATGCCGCACGTAGACAGGATTGGAATGAGTGGCACAGGGAAAGCAAGATTGGCGAAAACGAAAGCTAAACAACTGGTACAAACAACCTTGACTTCTCCGCCACGCAGATCATCTGTCCCAGCTGTTTTAGGGACACAAGAAGGGGTAGCTGAGCAAACACCATTAGAGGATATGGCTTCAGGAGGATCTGCAGCAGTCTTAGATCAAATTTTGGGACAATTGGAAATTTTAAATAAGAAGGCGGATGAGCATTCGTCCAAATTTGACCAAGCCACAGCCACTATAAGCAAACTGACTGACCAAGTTGCTCAACATACACAAGCAATTGGGAATCTCCAGGAAGCAACTGCTGAAAATCGCAAATTGGCTGAGGAAGCTAACCAAAAAGCCGTGGAAGCCAATCAGAAGCTTGAGGCAATAAAGGTGGAGGTAAAGCCCTTGCACAAACAGATTGGTGAACAGCAGGCCTACCTGTCTATGGTTGAACTGAGAAATAGGGAAAACAACCTTAGATTGAGAGCAATCCCAGAACTTGAACAGGGAGATTTGATCGGCTATTTGACATCGGAATTCTCAAAGTTCTGGGGGATAGAAGAAGATAAGGATTTTAAAATTGTAAGTGCTTTTAGATTGGGAAGAGTGGTGAGGAAGGACAGATCCAGAGACTGTTTGATCATTTTGAGATCCAAGCAAGAGAGAGATAAAATACTAGGCCTTCATTTTGGAAAATCACTTGACATTCAAGGCAACAGAGCAGAAACTTACAAAGATATTCTGAAACAACTCTTGGACCTTAGAGCTACATAAGGAGCAATAGTATCCTGGCCACCACCTCTGCCGGTACCTGCACCTACACCTGCACCCTCGGGACCAGAGGATTCAAAGGAAGAGACGCCACCACCAAAGGAATAACAGATTGATCCAGGATGACTCTGCAGCTTCTTAGTTGGAACATTAATGGCGGGAATTCCCCGGAAAAAAGAAGAAGAATATTTCACATATTGCAAAAAGAACAATTGGACATTATTTGCTTGCAGGAAACGCATGTGACTAGGCTCCATAGGAAAGTGTTAATCAATAAAAGATTAGGCCAAGAATTTATCTCATCGGAGAGAGTTAAGAAAAGAGGAGTGGTGATTTATGCAAAGGAGAGCCTGTCACCAAAATTTTTATTTAAAGATGAGCAAGGAAGAATTTTGGCTATTGAGATACAGACTCAAGGAGAAAAGTTTTTAATTTTAGGAATCTATGCACCGAATGAGGGGAAATCAGAATTCTATAAGAAACTGCATGAGACAATGCTGGACTATTTGGACTATACCAACATCATTATGATGGGAGTTATGAATGGGGTGGTCTCCACAAATATGGACAAGTCACAAAATCAAAACTTAACAAAAGACGGCAGACTACCAAAACCTTTTTTGAACTAATTGACAATATGGACTTGATTGACATTTGGAGGACAAAGAACCCCCTAGGTAAAGAAGGAACATTCTTTTCTGAAGCCCATCTGTCTTGGACAAGAATCGACCAAATATGGATAACTAGAGGGCTGGCACCTAAGACCAGAAAAGTGGAAATCTGCCCCAAAACCTGCTCCGACCATAACGCTATGAAAGTGGAAATGAGACTTACTCCAATCGGTTCCTTCAGATGGAAAATGAATGACACCCTATTAAGAGATCAGGAGATTGTGAAGAAGGCCCAAAAAACTTTGAAAGACTACTTTGAAATAAATTTGAATACCACGGTGGAAAAAAGAGTAATCTGGGACGCAAGTAAAGCTGTTATGAGAGGGTTTTTGATACAACAGAACACGATAAAGAAAAGACTTTGGAATGAAAAAAAGGATAAGATCTTAGAGAAGATAAGAGATGGTGAGAAAAAATTGAGATCAAAACCAAAATCACAGGAGGTTCTGAGAGAAATCAAATTCCACCAAGCACAATATGCTAAATTGATAAATCAAGAAGTTGAGTGGAAAATTAAACAAATGAAACAAAAATCATTTGAATCAGCGAATAAGTGTGGGAAACTGCTAGCATGGCAGTTGAAGAAGAGACAAAAATTGAATACGGTTACAAACCTAGAGATTGAAGGGAGAAATATCCAGAAACCAGAGGAAATTAGAAAGTGCTTCCAGAGATACTTCAAACAACTTTATACGCAAGGGCTGCAAAATGAGACGGAGATAGACCAATTCATAAAAATTAATGGGTTACCGAAATTACCGTATTTTTCGCCCTATAGGACGCACCGTCCCATAAGACGCACCTAGTTTTTTGGGGGGGGGAATAAAGGGGAAAAATTATTTCCCCCCCAGGCGCGGGGCTGGGGCAGCCCGAGCTTCCCCCGACCCCAGCCCGCAAACAGGCAGCTCTCTGCAAGCCGTGGGAGCCCAGCGGTGGTTCCCGCTGCTTGCGGAGAGATCCGCGAAGCCTGGACGCGCTGAGATCAGCGCGCGCAGGCTTCGGAATGCCGGAAACTCTCCCCAAGCAGCGGGAACGTTCCCGCTGCTTGCGGAGAGATCCGCGAAGCCTGGACGCGCTGAGGTAAGCGCGCGCAGGCTTCGGGATGCCGGCAACTCTCCCCAAGCAGCGGGAGCGTTCCCGCTGCTTGAGGAGAGGTCCGCGAAGCCTGGAGAGCGAGAGGGGTCGGTGCGCACCTACCGCTCTCGCTCTCCAGGCTTCAGCGAAAGCCTGCATTCGCCCCATAAGACGCACCCACATTTCCCCTTCATTTTTGGAAAAATACGGTATCTCAGGAAAAGAGAACAATCCTGAACTATAAGATAACACAACATGAAATTGAGGGTTCCATTCAGAATACGCAACTAGGCAAATCTCCAGGGCCAGATGGTCTTACCTCCAAGTATTATAAAACATTGAAAGATTTTTTGATACAACCACTATTGGAGGTTTGTAATCAGATCATGGAGGGGAAGAAGGCGCCGGAATCGTGGAAAGAAGCTTTCATCACATTGATACCTAAATTGGAAACGGAAAAGACTCAACTTAAGAACTACCGTCCCATCTCACTACTAAATGTGGATTACAAAATTTTTGCAGATATCTTGGCAAATAGACTCAAAAAAGTGTTAAATGAAGTAATTCATAAAGACCAGACAGGCTTTCTCCCAGGTAGACATTTGTTTGATAACACTAGGAACATTATTGACATTTTGGAACTTTTGCAAACCAACATAAATACAAAAGCAGTGCTAATTTTTATTGATGCAGAGAAGGCCTTTGACAACATTTCTTGGAAATTCATGAAGAAAAACCTTGAAGGGATGGGAGTGGGACGGGGGTTTGAAAATGGAATAGAGGCAATTTACTCAGAGCAAAAAGCTAAACTGATAGTTAACAATGTGGTGACAGAAGAGTTTAAAATTGAAAAAGGAACACAACAAGGTTGCCCCATATCCCCTTTGTTATTTATCTCAGTCCTGGAGGTGTTTTTGAACATGATTAGGGAGGACCGGTTGGTGCAAGGAATACAGGTCGGAGTGAAACAATACAAACTGAAAGCTTTTGCAGATGACTTGGTTTTAACATTACAGGAGCCAGAATCTAGCACGAAAAGAGTTTTAGAATTAATTCATGAGTTTGGTCGTGTGGCGGGGTTTAAACTGAACAAGCAAAAAACCAAGGTTTTGGGGGGAAAATTGACAACTGAGGAATCAGAAAGGTTTCAGAAAGAGACAGACCTAAAAATTGTAAAGAAGGTGAAATACCTAGGGGTAAATTTGACTGCTAAAAACCTGAACTTATTTAAAGACAATTATGAAAAATGTTGGCTAGAAATTAAAAAGGATCTAGAAACTTGGTCAAGATTGAAACTTTCCTTGTTGGGTCGAATTGCAGCTATAAAGATGAATGTATTGCCAAAGATGTTGTTTTTGTTTCAAACCCTACAGATTGTGGACAGAGTGGAGTGTTTTGGAAAGTGGCAGAAAGATATTTCTAAGTTTGTCTGGCAGGGCAAAAAGCCCAGAATAAAATTTAAGATTTTTGTTTAAGGTTTTTGGCATAATTTTGGCCACAACTTTATTAACATACATGATTGTTAGTGGTTGCTTATATTGTTTTTGTAAGTATATAACTTATATTGTTTTTGTAAGTAGTCTTTAAATTTTTTCCAGTCCTCTTCCGTTGTTTCTTCTCCCAACTCTCGGATTCTGCCAGTCATTTCAGCCAGTTCCATATAGTCCATCAGTTGCGTCTGCCACTCTTCCATGTCCCTTCAGCCTCCTTACATTTCCAGCATTTATTATCAGACAGGTGATATATCTTTGCAAGCTTGACTGGGGTCATGTACCACCTATATATCATTTTCATAATGTTTTCCTTCAAGGCATTACATGCCATGAATTTCATTCCGGTGGTCCATAACCTTTCCCAGTCCTCAAACATAATGTTATGCCCAATATCCTGTGCCCATTTTATCACGGCTGATTTGACTGTCTCATCCTGAGTGTTCCATTTAAGCAGCAAGTTATACATTCTTGAAAGTACCTTAGTCTTTGGTTCTAACAATTCTGTCTCTAACTTCGATTTTTCCACCTGGAATCCTATCTTTTTATCCAATTTAAATACCTCTTGAATATGAGCGTAGTGTAACCTTATTCTTTAATTTTTCCAAACTCTGCAACCTCCAATTATCTCCGATTTTTTCTATTATTTCCCAATATTTCGGCCAACCGGCCTCCATATTGAGTCTTTTTCGGGCCTTCGCCTCCATTGGTGATAACCATTCTCGGGGTCTTGTTTTCTAATAAGTCTTTATATTTTGTCCAGACAATAAATATTGCTTTTCTGACAATATGGTTTTTGAATCCTTTGTGAACCTTTACCTTGTCGTACCACAAATTTTTTTTTAATGGTTTTTATTACATTTTTTCCAATTACAGACAGAAAAAAGAAAGAAAGAAGAAAGAAAAAGACAAGAAAAGAAGATAAAAAGAATCATAACCTTTCAACAGCTTATTTCAACTTTCTATCAAACTTCCCCACATCTCCCGCACAATGCATTCTTTACAATAAATTTATCAGCAAATTATAACCTTGTTTCATGTGTTTCTTTTATACCTTCAATTGCAGTTTAAGTTTAAATCCCTTATTATCCATTTACGCTAAAAACAAAACATAATATCATTTTTAACCATTTAAACTTTGATTCTTTCAATAATATTATCCAATTTCATATATATTCCACTCTCATTGCTGGGGCTAACATTTCAAGTCATGCGGCATTTTATAGTTCATATAACTTATAAAATTTTTGCAAATAGTCCTTGAATTTTTTCCAATCCTCCTCCATTGCTTCCTCTCCCAGATCTCGGATTCTGGCGGTCATCTCAGCCAACTCCATGTAGTCAATCAGTTGCGTTTGCCACTCTTCCAGTGTGGGCAAATCTTGAGTCTTCCAATATTTGGCGATAAGAATTCTTGCTGCTGTGGTAGCATACATAAAAAACGTTCTATCCTTCTTTAACACCTTTTGGCCCATAATGCCCAAGAGGAAGGCCTCCGGTTTCTTAGGAAAGGTGTACTTAAACACCTTTTTTAACTCGTTATAAATCATTTCCCAGAAGGCCTTCACTCTTGGACAGGTCCACCAAAGGTGAAAGAATGTTCCCTCAGCCTCCTTGCACTTCCAACACTTGTTATCAGACAAATGGTATATCTTAGCAAGCTTGACTGGGGTCATGTACCACCTGTATATCATTTTCATAATGTTTTCTTTCAGGGCATTACATGCCGTAAATTTCATACCGGTGGTCCATAACCTTTCCCAGTCTTCAAACATGATATTATACCCAATGTCTTGAGCCCACTTTATCATGGCTGATTTAACTGTCTCATCCTGTGTATTCCATTTAAGCAGCAAGTTATACATTCTCGATAATACCTTGGTTTTTGGTTCTAACAGCTCTGTCTCGAGTTTCGATTTTTCCACCTGGAATCCCGTTTTTTTGTCCAACTTAACAACCTCATTAATTTGGGCATAATGAAACCAATCTTGCAGCTTATCCTTTAATTTTTCAAAGCTCTGCAACCTCCAATTGTCTCCAATTTTTTCTATTAATTCCCAATATTTCGGCCAGCCGGCCTCCATATTGGGTTTTTTCCACGCCTTAGCCTCCACTGGTGATAACCACCTCGGAGTCTTACTTTCAAGTAAGTCTTTGTATTTCATCCAGACCATAAAAATTGCTTTCCTGACAATATGGTTTTTAAACATTCCATGTGTCTTTGCCTTGCCGTACCACAAATACGCATGCCATCCTAACGAGTTGTTAAAACCTTCCAGGTCTAGGACATCTGTATTCTCTAATAAGAACCAATCTTTCAACCAGCAGAAGGCTGCCGCTTCATAGTATAACCTTAAGTCTGGCAGGGCAAACCCCCCTCTTTCTTTTGCATCAGTTAGTATTTTAAACTTTATTCGGGGCTTTTTGCCCTGCCAGACAAACTTTGAGATATCCCTCTGCCACTTTCCAAAACATTCCACTCTGTCCACGACCTGCAAGGTTTGAAATAAAAACAACATTTTTGGCAAAACATTCATCTTTACAGCAGCAATTCGGCCCAGCAAGGAAAGCTTCAGTCTCGACCAAGTTTCTAAATCTTTTTTAACTTCTGACCAACATTTCTCATAATTGTCTTTAAACAAATTCAAATTTTTAGGCGTCAAGTTTACCCCCAGGTATTTCACTTTCTTAACCACAGTTAACTCTGTTTCCTTCTGAAACCCCTCTGTTTCTAAAGGCGTCAAGTTTTTCCCCAAAACTTTAGTTTTTTGTTTGTTCAACTTAAATCCTGCCACCCGACCAAATTCTTGTATCAGTTCCAAAACTCTTTTTGTACTAGATTCTGGCTCCTGTAATGTTAAAACTAAGTCATCTGCAAATGCTTTCAGTTTATATTGTTTCACTCCGACCGTGATCCCCTGTATTTGCCGGTCCCTCCTAATCATGTTCAGCAGAACCTCCAGGACTGATATAAATAATAGGGGGGATAGGGGGCACCCCTGGCGTGTTCCTTTTTCAATATGGAACTCCTCTGTCACCACATTGTTCACTATCAACTTAGCTTTTTGTTCTGAATAAATTGCTTCTATGCCATTTTCAAACCCCCGTCCCACTCCCATCCCTTCCAAATTTTTCTTCATAAATTTCCAAGAAATATTGTCAAAGGCCTTCTCTGCATCAATAAAAATTAACACTGCTTTAGTGTTAATATTTGTTTGCAAAAGTTCCAGAATATCTATAATATTCCTAGTATTGTCAGACAAATGCCTACCAGGGAGAAAGCCTGCTTGGTCCTTATGAATTACTTCATTTAAAACCTTTTTCAGTCTACTTGCCAAAATGTCTGCAAATATTTTGTAATCCACATTTAGGAGTGAGATGGGACGGTAGTTCCTAAGTTGAGTCTTTTCAGTTTCCAAATTAGGTATCAATGTGATGAAAGCTTCTTTCCACGTTTCCGGTGCCCTTCCTCCCCCCATAATCTGATTGCAAACCTCCATTAGTGGTTGAATCAAGTAGTCTTTTAGTGTCTTATAGTACTTGGAGGTCAGCCCATCTGGGCCTGGAGATTTACCCAGCTGCATATTCTGAATGGCATCCTCAATTTCCTGTTGTGTTATTTTACAGTTCAAGATTGATCTCTTCTCCTGAGATAATTCTGGTAAGCCGTTGAGTTTCAAAAATCGTTCCATCTCAGACACTTCCTCCGGCCCTTGCGTGTACAATTTTTTAAAGTATTTCTGGAAACACTTTCTAATTTCACCTGGTTTCTGGATATTTTTCCCTTCCACCTCTAAATTGGTAACATAATTTAGTTTCTGTCTTTTTTTCAACTGCCATGCCAGCAGTTTCCCACATTTATTTGCTGACTCGAAAGATCTTTGTCTCATTTGTTTAATTTTCCATTCCACTTCTTGATTTATCAATTTCAGATATTGTGCCTGATGGAATTTAATTTCTCGCAAGATCTCTTTAGATTTTGGTTTAGATCTCAATCTTTTCTCTCCATCTCTTATCTTCTCTAATATTTTATCCTTTTTCCCATTCCAGAGTTTTTTCTTAATTGTGTTTTGTTGTATCAGAAACCCCCTCATTACAGCTTTACTCACGTCCCAGATTGTTCTTTTTTCCACTGAAGTGTTCAAGTTGATTTCAAAGTAGTCCTTTAAAGTTTTTTGGGCCTTCTTTACAATCTCTTGATCTCTAAACAGGGTGTCATTCATTTTCCATCTGAAGGAGCCGGCTGGAGTAAGTCTCACTTCCATTTTCAGGGCGTTATGGTCGGAGCAAGTCTTTGGGCAGATTTCCACTCTTATAGTCTTTGGTGCCAGCCCTCTAGTTGTCCAAATTTGGTCGATTCTTGTCCATGACAAGTGGGCCTCAGAAAAGAAAGTTCCCTCTCTACCTAGGGGGTTCCTTGTCCGCCAAATATCAATCAAATCCATATTGTCTGCCAGTTCAAAAAAGGTTTTCGGTAGTCTGCCATCCTTAGTTAAATTTTGGTTTTGTGACTTATCCATCAAGGTAGAAACCACCCCATTCATATCTCCCATCATAATGATGTTCGAATAGTCCAGATAGTCCAATAGTGTCTCATGTAGCTTCTTATAAAATTCTGATTTCCCCTCATTTGGTGCATAAATTCCTAATATCAAAACTTTTTCTCCTTGAGTTTGTATTTCAATTGCCAGGATTCTTCCCTGTTCATCTTTAAACAAAAATTTCGGTGCTAGGTTCTCCTTTGCGTAGATCACCACGCCTCTCTTTTTTACTTTATCTGATGAAATAAATTCTTGGCCTAATCTTTTGTTGATTAATACTTTCCTGTGGAGCCTAGTCACATGCGTTTCTTGCAGACAAATTATATCCAGATGTTCCTTTTTCAAAATATGGAAAATCCTTTTTCGTTTTTCCGGGGAATTTGCCCCATTAATGTTCCAACTATACAGCTGCAGAGACATCCTGTATCAATCTGTTGTTGCTCTTTATGGGGTGTCCTCTTTTTTGTCCGGATCCGAGGGAGATGGTGTTGGTTCTACTCCAGGCTGTGGCGGAGGCCAGGGGACTGCTGCTCCCTTCTGAAGATCCTCTCCGTGGTCCTGCAGGAACTTCTGATTGTCCTCTTTTGTTTTAATTCTAACCTTCTTTCCTTTGTAGTTAAATGATAGGCCTTGTGGAAACTCCCACCTGTAGGGTATCCCGTTACTTCTCAAAAGTCTTGCTAGGTCAGTGTAAATAGATCTGAGATCCAGTAATTGTTTGGGTATATCCTTATAAATTTCCGCTCTTCTGTCCTGGATCTCAAGTGACTTATTAAAATGAAGGTCAAGTATTTTGTCTCTCTCCTGTTTAGTCCTTAGGATAATCAAACAGTCTCTGGGTCTGTCCTTTCTGGCAACTCTTCCCAATCTGAATGCAGTTGTTATTTTAAAGTCTTCGTCTTCCTTTATACCCCAGAATTTGGAGAATTCTGCTGTCAAATAGCCGGTCAAGTCTTCTTTCTCAAGATCTGGGATAGAGCGTAATCTTAAATTATTTTCTCGATTTCTCAATTCCACCATAGACAGGTAGGCCTGCTGGTCGCCAATATGCTTGTGTAGTGGCCTTACCTCTCCTTTCAATTCATCCACTTTTTGAATTGCTTGGTCAGCTTTTTCATTCGCAGTTTCAGCCAATTTCCGGTTCTCAGAGGTAACGTCTTTTAAATTCCCAATTGCTTGTGAGTGCTGCGCCACTTGTTCAGATAGCTTTGTGATAGAGGATGTGGCTAAGTCAATTTTTGCTGTTTGGTTGTCAACCTTCTTATTTAAGATTGCAAATTGTTGTAACATTTCCTTCAGAAGTGTATCAGATCCACCTGCAGCCATATCCTCTGTTGATGGCTGTTCAGCTTCCTTTAGTTCAGCTGTTGTTGAAGATTCAATTCCCTTCAATTCAGCTGTCGTTGGAGGTTCAATTCCCTTTAGTACAGCAGGAACTGATGATCTACGTGACTGAGAAGTCAAAGTTGTTTGCACAAGTTGGCCTTTCACTGCTTTCGCTTTTGCAGCTCTTGTTTTCGGAGGACAACTCATTCCCCACCTGTCTATGAGTCAAGGTCAAATTGTCAAATGTTCCATGGGAAGAACAGACCTCAGTGTAGATAACACCAGCAGAGAATCAAAACAAAGTTAGTTCCCAGGAAATTGTAAATCCCAATCTCCACTAGAGGGAGTACAGTTAGAGTTCATGGAAGAAGGAAAAAAGTTTTGGTCGCCATTAAAGTTCCTGCAGCTAAATAGTTTAACAATAGTCCTTAAAACTTTTTCCACTTGCAGAGCCCTTACAAAGTTGCCACAGAATTCACATCCAAAGGTGCAAGATACAGTTACTTGATTATATGTTCCAGTATTGCCTCTATGTATCTATTTCAGCTTTATAAATTGTATCCGCAAAAGACATTCTTTTCCGCCATCCCGAGGCTGGGTTTTAAACTTTAAAGTCCACAAAGGGAGAAGGTTCCCAAATTGCATCAACACGATACAGTAAAGAAAAGAAAAAACTTGCCTTTCATTTCAACCGCCAGTTCTGACAGACGCATAATACTTCCAGTTTTAAAATCCCTTTCTGCAGCTTCCAGCTTGTCAGTTCCTTTGCCTTTGATCTGTAAGCCTTGCCGGAAGACGGACTTCCTTTTTTTCGTCTCCCGCTTTCAGCCAAATTCTAAATTTGTAAATCCAAAGTATAGTAGCTCTTACTCACGAGTAGGTAATTTGGAGTCCAATGGTTAAGGAAGAAAGGTCGGCGCTCATCAGCAGCAGCCGCGCGGCTTCGCTCCCGCAGAAAGAGCGATGAACTCACAGCACCGCTTCCCCTCCGCGCTTCCGGAACCCCTTACGGGGTCCCTTCTTCGTTTTGGGGGTCGCTCCAGGTGCCCGCCGAGTCCCACGGCCACGAGCTCACTCTGCTCGTGGTTTTTCTTAATGGATCGTCGCTGTGCCGTAGCGAACGATCCTTTCCTGCGGAGCCCCTCTTTAGAGACTAAAGAGGACCGCCATTGCCTGTTTCGCGCCGCCTCCGGAAGTCACCTTGTCGTACCACAAATATGCATGCCATCCAAAAGCATTATTAAACCCTTCCAGATCTAGGACATCAGTGTTCTCTAACAGTAACCAATCCTTCATCCAGCAGAAGGCTGCGGCTTCATAATATAACCTTAAGTCCGGCAGGGCAAATCCCCCTCTTTCCTTTGCATCGGTTAAAATCTTAAATTTTATTCTGGGCTTTTTGCCCTGCCAGACAAACTTAGAAATATCTTTCTGCCACTTTCCAAAACACTCCACTCTGTCCACAATCTGTAGGGTTTGAAACAAAAACAACATCTTTGGCAATACATTCATCTTTATAGCTGCAATTCGACCCAACAAGGAAAGTTTCAATCTTGACCAAGTTTCTAGATCCTTTTTAATTTCTAGCCAACATTTTTCATAATTGTCTTTAAATAAGTTCAGGTTTTTAGCAGTCAAATTTACCCCTAGGTATTTCACCTTCTTTACAATTTTTAGGTCTGTCTCTTTCTGAAACCTTTCTGATTCCTCAGTTGTCAATTTTCCCCCCAAAACCTTGGTTTTTTGCTTGTTCAGTTTAAACCCCGCCACACGACCAAACTCATGAATATATTCTAAAACTCTTTTCGTGCTAGATTCTGGCTCCTGTAATGTTAAAACCAAGTCATCTGCAAAAGCTTTCAGTTTGTATTGTTTCACTCCGACCTGTATTCCTTGCACCAACCGGTCCTCCCTAATCATGTTCAAAAACACCTCCAGGACTGAGATAAATAACAAAGGGGATATGGGGCAACCTTGTCGTGTTCCTTTTTCAATTTTAAACTCTTCTGTCACCACATTGTTAACTATCAGTTTAGCTTTTTGCTCTGAGTAAATTGCCTCTATTCCATTTTCAAACCCCCGTCCCACTCCCATCCCTTCAAGGTTTTTCTTCATGAATTTCCAAGAAATGTTGTCAAAGGCCTTCTCTGCATCAATAAAAATTAGCACTGCTTTTGTATTTATGTTGGTTTGCAAAAGTTCCAAAATGTCAATAATGTTCCTAGTGTTATCAAACAAATGTCTACCTGGGAGAAAGCCTGCCTGGTCTTTATGAATTACTTCATTTAACACTTTTTTGAGTCTATTTGCCAAGATATCTGCAAAAATTTTGTAATCCACATTTAGGAGTGAGATGGGACGGTAGTTCTTAAGTTGAGTCTTTTCAGTTTCCAATTTAGGTATCAATGTGATGAAAGCTTCTTCCCACGATTCCGGCGCCTTCTTCCCCTCCATGATCTGATTACAAACCTCCAATAGTGGTTGTATCAAAAAATCTTTCAATGTTTTATAATACTTGGAGGTAAGACCATCTGGCCCTGGAGATTTGCCTAGTTGCATATTGTGAATGGCACCCTCAATTTCATGTTGTGTTATCTTGTAGTTCAGGATTGTTCTCTTTTCCTGAGATAATTTCGGTAACCCATTAATTTTTATGAATTGGTCTATCTCCGTCTCATTTTGCGGCCCTTGCGTATAAAGGTGTTTGAAGTATCTCTGGAAGCACTTTCTAATTTCCTCTGGTTTCTGGATATTTCTCCCTTCAATCTCTAGGTTTGTAACCGTATTCAATTTTTGTCTCTTCTTCAACTGCCATGCTAGCAGTTTCCCACACTTATTCGCTGATTCAAATGATTTTTGTTTCATTTGTTTAATTTTCCACTCAACTTCTTGATTTATCAATTTAGCATATTGTGCTTGGTGGAATTTGATTTCTCTCAGAACCTCCTGTGATTTTGGTTTTGATCTCAATTTTTTCTCACCATCTCTTATCTTCTCTAAGATCTTATCCTTTTTTTCATTCCAAAGTCTTTTCTTTATCGTGTTCTGTTGTATCAAAAACCCTCTCATAACAGCTTTACTTGCGTCCCAGATTACTCTTTTTTCCACCGTGGTATTCAAATTTATTTCAAAGTAGTCTTTCAAAGTTTTTTGGGCCTTCTTCACAATCTCCTGATCTCTTAATAGGGTGTCATTCATTTTCCATCTGAAGGAACCGATTGGAGTAAGTCTCATTTCCACTTTCATAGCGTTATGGTCGGAGCAGGTTTTGGGGCAGATTTCCACTTTTCTGGTCTTAGGTGCCAGCCCTCTAGTTATCCATATTTGGTCGATTCTTGTCCAAGACAGATGGGCTTCAGAAAAGAATGTTCCTTCTTTACCTAGGGGGTTCTTTGTCCTCCAAATGTCAATCAAGTCCATATTGTCAATTAGTTCAAAAAAGGTTTTAGGTAGTCTGCCGTCTTTTGTTAAGTTTTGATTTTGTGACTTGTCCATATTTGTGGAGACCACCCCATTCATAACTCCCATCATAATGATGTTGGTATAGTCCAAATAGTCCAGCATTGTCTCATGCAGTTTCTTATAGAATTCTGATTTCCCCTCATTCGGTGCATAGATTCCTAAAATTAAAAACTTTTCTCCTTGAGTCTGTATCTCAATAGCCAAAATTCTTCCTTGCTCATCTTTAAATAAAAATTTTGGTGACAGGCTCTCCTTTGCATAAATCACCACTCCTCTTTTCTTAACTCTCTCCGATGAGATAAATTCTTGGCCTAATCTTTTATTGATTAACACTTTCCTATGGAGCCTAGTCACATGCGTTTCCTGCAAGCAAATAATGTCCAATTGTTCTTTTTGCAATATGTGAAATATTCTTCTTCTTTTTTCCGGGGAATTCCCGCCATTAATGTTCCAACTAAGAAGCTGCAGAGTCATCCTGGATCAATCTGTTATTCCTTTGGTGGTGGCGTCTCTTCCTTTGAATCCTCTGGTCCCGAGGGTGCAGGTGTAGGTGCAGGTACCGGCAGAGGTGGTGGCCAGGATACTATTGCTCCTTATGTAGCTCTAAGGTCCAAGAGTTGTTTCAGAATATCTTTGTAAGTTTCTGCTCTGTTGCCTTGAATGTCAAGTGATTTTCCAAAATGAAGGCCTAGTATTTTATCTCTCTCTTGCTTGGATCTCAAAATGATCAAACAGTCTCTGGATCTGTCCTTCCTCACCACTCTTCCCAATCTAAAAGCACTTACAATTTTAAAATCCTTATCTTCTTCTATCCCCCAGAACTTTGAGAATTCCGATGTCAAATAGCCGATCAAATCTCCCTGTTCAAGTTCTGGGATTGCTCTCAATCTAAGGTTGTTTTCCCTATTTCTCAGTTCAACCATAGACAGGTAGGCCTGCTGTTCACCAATCTGTTTGTGCAAGGGCTTTACCTCCACCTTTATTGCCTCAAGCTTCTGATTGGCTTCCACGGCTTTTTGGTTAGCTTCCTCAGCCAATTTGAGATTTTCTGCAGTTGCTTCCTGGAGATTCCCAATTGCTTGTGTATGTTGAGCAACTTGGTCAGTCAGTTTGCTTATAGTGGCTGTGGCTTGGTCAATTTTGGATGAATGCTCATCCGCCTTCTTATTTAAAATTTCCAATTGTCCCAAAATTTGATCTAAGACTGCTGCAGATCCTCCTGAAGCCATATCCTCTAATGGTGTTTGCTCAGCTACCCCTTCTTGTGTCCCTAAAACAGCTGGGACAGATGATCTGCGTGGCGGAGAAGTCAAGGTTGTTTGTACCAGTTGTTTAGCTTTCGTTTTCGCCAATCTTGCTTTCCCTGTGCCACTCATTCCAATCCTGTCTACGTGCGGCATTGGTTAAGACTATCTGTCCCCCCCGCCCCCTGCCTGGGGACAGAACTTACTTCCGGATTCCACCGAAAGCCAGTAAGGGAAAACAATATTGGGGAGAAATGGAGCTGAGCGACAGGCCCTCACTTCTCCCCGCATGCTCCCTAGGGCTTGCCGGTCCTAGCCCCATTCCAGGGATTCGGACGAAAACATGGCAAGCCCCTGGGTTCCTTTAACGGAATTCCCTTTCCGCAGCAGCGTTGGAGGGGCAGGCCCAGCCAATCCTTGCCCCTGTTCCAAACAATTTGATAACCAATGCCTAACCGCAACTTACAAGTTGTGACGATTTGCAGTAGGTAAAAAACAAATCAGCCAGATGGACAAAATTCCTACCAGTCCCCTGCCACAACAGCAGATGACCCCATGACAGGCATAGCAAGGTCGACGCAGAAAACCCTTAAATTTAGGGCGGGCGGGTGTTCCGATGCACGCAGCAAAGAGAAAGTTTCCAAGCTGCGTGCACAGAGTATAAAGCATTAGATCCCTCCCACCAAATTGCAACACATAAATTGCCCCAGCAACTCAACCAACTAATCATTGCCACAGGCCAACTTTTCAATCATGCCTGGCAACCAAGGAGGGGGTGTGTGGCCTGATAGACCCCACCGCAACCAGCGCTCTCCATTAAGGAGAACACTCTTTGTCACATGAAAGTGGTGGGGCGTGGGTGAGAAGGCAAAACCTGTTTACATCCCAGGGGAAAGAAATGACTTGGGTATCAATCACCCATTTTCTGACTTCCTTCTACACTTGACCAGATGTACCCTCTTCGGCTGTGTCTGTCTTTCCAACCAGGGAAATGTTAATGCAATTTGGACTGTAAACAGAGTCAGGTACAGCTGTCCCCATGATCATAGCTGGAAGAAAATTACATCTGTGTCCACAGAAATGCCTGCCAGTGTTTCAGTCAGTAGTTCAGTTCATGCTTACATGCCCACGTGTGATTTCAGCTGAAGTCTGCTTATGTGCGAGGGAAATCAAGCAGGCAAACATTTGGCAGCAACTCGCCATGCACTCATAATGTACAGTACTTCCAGTCTGTAGGATGGTTCAGTTAAGAGAGATGTGATGTTTCGTTTCTCTGTGCCAAGTAACTGCAGCATCACAAGCAAGTTCCCCAGAGGTTGCAAAACTTGACACACAGATTCCATAAGCCCCTCTGCTTCTCAAAAGGCTAAACTGTGCTCTCGCCTCTTTTTTTTGCTCATTGTTAGTGCCCTCGCGTATGCATCTTGCTTTGTTGGGTTGCCAGGCTCCATAGAATCAGAGAGTTGGAAGAGACCACAAGGGCCATCGAGTCCAACCCCCTGCCAAGCAGGAAACACCATGAGAGCACTCCTGACATATGGTTGTCAAGCCTCTGCTTAAAGGACCTCCAAAGAAGGATGTGGATGGCATAATGACCCGCAGAGAATCTTGTGGTAGATAATGAGGTATGAAAAACAATAAATCACATTTTCTGCTACATTGTTAAGCATCAGGTCACCACTAGATCTTGACAATTTCCTGCAATGATCGGTGCTTAGAAGGCCTATGATTCAGTTCCAGGAGATATTGGTGACAGGCGCTGTAAGGCAAATACTGCTTCAGCCTACCAAGAAATTCCTCTTGAAAGAAATGTGTCTCTCACCTGAGGGATAATTACCTCCTGTACCTGGAAATGCTTCATTTCAAATTACTGTGGACTTGACTGTTCACATAATTTCACTCTCTGTGCTTATGTGCACATTCCACATGTACTAATCCAGGGATTCAAAGGTGAAAAGTAGGCGAATAGGTAAGCAGTGGCGGCGGTGGGGGGAGAATGGTGGGGCCAGAATGCACAAACTTTTCAAGGCTAACTTGACTGAAGCTGCATAGGCAGACCAAGCAGCTACTCACAGGCAGGAGAAGGGATGGCGGGCACAATTCAAGAGGCAGCTGCTATTCTGTAATCAGCTTTTTGCCAAATTGCAGTCAAATTCCTCGGATGTGACCCAGGCGTGTCCATCCACGTCCATCGCATGTCCTACTTGGCTACCTACATCCCATGCCTCCTGTGGCTGCTCAAGATGGCCACTTGCAGTCCCATAACAACCCAGCGGTGGCCAGTGGCGGCCCCTTCGGTATCGGAGGGACTGATCCCCCTGCCTAGAAATATTGAGGGGGCTGAAGCCCCATATACCCGTTACCCCTGCTTTCTTGTATCTTTTGGTTTAGAAAGGGGTCCTTACTGTCACAGTTGCTTCTCTCATAGGAGATAGATGGTGAAGACTCCACCTGTTCTGATTCTCTCATGTCCCACTCGGCTACCTATGGTGTGTGCCTCCTGCAGCTGTAGGTGACTGTCATTTGCAGCCCCATAACTACAACCTGGCGATGGGGGATAGTGGGGGGGGGGCGGGCTGAGCCCCCATGGCCAGGATTTAATCCAGCTGGGAATGGATTTAATAATCTTGTGTTTTCCGAGAATGCATGTAGCTGCCCCACCAGTTTGCCTGAGATGGGTGGGAGGAGTTATTAACATTCCAAATTCTCCTTCATCTTTCACTCACTGGCCCATCTGTGTGGTCAAATTACTCAATGTGACCTAGATGTGTTCATCCACACCTGTCGTACGTCCCGCTCAGGTACCTACGCCCGGCGCCAAATGAATTGTTTGGTCCCATAGGCTGCATTAAGATGGGGTGAAAAACTAAGGATTTTGCTCTAGTTTGAGTTGCCAATCATTCTGGTTCCTTCGTCTTGGTTAAAAGTTGTTTATTTGTTTGGAAACCTGTTATGATACCCTGCAGAATGCAAATGGATTAAATCAAATTTCCCCCCTCCCCTCTCCTCTCCTCCATCTTCGCCTCCCCTGCCAGGCGTGGCCATTCATATTTGTCGCATGTCCCTCGTGGCTAACAGGGCCCTTGGCCTCCCACGGCTGCTGGGGACAGTCATTTGTGGCCACAGCAACAGCCTGGTGGTGGGGGATGGCGGTCCCCTCAATACTGGGGGGACTGAGCACCCTTCCTAGAAATATTGAGGGGGCTAAAGCCCTGGGTATCTACGAGGTCTGCCCTGCCTTGTACCTGCAGTCAGTCATTCCGGCCAACTGAGGCAACAAGTCCTCAGTAGAGAATCAGCTCTGCTGGGATCATTAGAATTCTGCAAATAGCAGGGGCATCAGTGCCTTGGTACTTCATCCTCTGTTGGGTTCCTCATCGTCTTTTACAAAGGAAATGGGGCTGCTGCAGTTGGACAGTTGCTTAAGACATGCCTGCAAGGAGGTGTGGGCCAGCTCTGACACAGAGCACTCTGCACCCAAAATGGCAGGAAATGCAATCAAACTTCCGAATCTGAACTACACACAGGCTAACACCAGGCAGGCCCCAGAAGAAGGATCTTTCTTGTATCTTTTACTTTAAAACATATTAAAAGGACATTAAAACATGGGCATTAAAACTCTGGGCGGCTTCCAACAAAATCTTAAAATACAATAGTTCGTCAAACATTAAAAGCTTCCCTAAATTTAATGTTTTCCCTTGCTGGTTTGTTGCATTGAATTTGATTCAGAGCAATGGGCCTGTTGTGACATATTATCAGATAACATTGGACAACATTGCTTTTCACATATTTCTGTTCCCTCATTAAAATGGAAGCAAAGAACTAAAGGACTCCTGGATGGTTAAGTCTAATAAAATTTGACTATGTTTCTAATAAAATGCGACTTCGATTTCTTGTCCACGAAGAACACTGGGCTCCCCCCTGCCGCCTTGGATTCCCTGATGAATCCTCTCTTTAGATTTTTCTCGATAAAGTCCTTCAGGTCCTTGATCTCTCTCTCCGACATGGAATAGAGCTTGCCCACCGGCAGCGTGGCCCCCGGGATCCGGTTGATCTGGCAATCATACGGTCGATGCGGTGGCAACGTGTCAGCCTCCCTCTCGCTGAACACCTCCTGTAGGTCCCGATAATACGGAGGAATTTCGGTCGTCCCTGCTTTGCATGCTGCTGCCATCCCGGCCTCCGACTGTCGAGGTAGCTCTAGGCCCAGGCAGTTCTCCATGCAGTGCGCCGACCCAAAAATCAGTGACCGTTGATGCCAGGAGACCACCGGATCGTGCAAGGCCAACCAGCTCATGCCCAGTATGATAGGCGGACCCGCCAACGTGGCCACGTGAAAGGCGATGACCTCGGAGTGGGTAGACACCCGCATCCTCATGGGAGGCGTTTGATGGGTCACTTCACCTCCCAACAGTTCTCTCCCAGCAATTGTAGTGACTTGCAGCGGAAAATCCAAAGGCCTCAGGTTCAGTTGGTGCTGCTCTGCAAACTCCTTGAAGAAGAAGAGTTGTTTGGATTTGATATCCCGCCTTTCACTCCCCTTCAGGAGTCTCAAAGTGGCTAACAATCTCCTTTCCCTTCCTCCCCCACAACAAACACTCTGTGAGGTGAGTGGGGCTGAGAGACTTCAGAGAGAAGTGTGACTGGCCCAAGGTCACCCAGCAGCTGCATGTGGAGGAGCGGAGACGCGAACCCCGTTCCCCAGATTACGTGACTACCGCTCTTAACCATTACACCACAGTGGCTCTCCAAAAATGACGCCGAAGCTCCGGAATCAACCAAAGCCAACTCCTCCACCGCGTGGCCATTCGGGAGCTCTAAGACCACCTTCAACATTATGCTTGCTTTGGGGTGTCCAAGCCGAGGACTTTCGCTGTTGCTCCCGCCTGGCTGTTGCCTCGGTTCACCACCAGCCAGGCTTCCCCGTTTCCCGAAGTCTGGGGTTCCTCTGCCTCTGCCTGCTGGGTGGCCCCAACCATTCCCTGTGTGCTGGTCCCAGGGGGAGGTTACAGTGAGGCGTGGTCAGAGTCCGGTCCTGGGTTGAGGGTCTGGAGACTGTCCACCCAAGGGCGAAGCGGGGTCCAAAGCGAGGGGCCGGGCAAGGTCGGGAGCTCTGGAAGAACAGGTCTGGGTGCTGGCAGAAACAGGTTTCCAACGCCGTTGCTCCCGCAACCTGGCCTTTATCTTCTCTGAGGCCAGGGGCGGTCCCGGCCCACAGGTGACCCGCCTCTCCTGGCCTTAAGGCGAGCACTCCTCCTGAGAGAACCCAGTTCCCTCCGCCTCTCT
This sequence comes from Podarcis bocagei, assembly GCF_964188305.1. Taxonomy (NCBI): domain Eukaryota; kingdom Metazoa; phylum Chordata; class Lepidosauria; order Squamata; family Lacertidae; genus Podarcis; species Podarcis bocagei. Next base: position 67,377,738 of record NC_138131.1, read on the forward strand.
GCCCTGAGCCTCTGCAGCTCAGGAGAGGCTGGAGGGTTACTGGACCCAGGGGGAGGCTCACCTTCCCCTGACAGGGCTGGGAGAGGCGCACCTGTAGGCAATTGGTCCTCAATCACCTCCGGAGCCAGAGTGGATTCATCTGGTGTCTGCTCCTGAGGATCCGGCACAGGTGCAGGCGCTTCAGACTCAAGGCCCTGCCCCGGCTCAGCCGGCCTTGGAGGCGGGGACTCCTGTGCAGGCTGGGATTCCTCCGGTTCAGTCTCTGAATCAGATTCCCAGGCCATCACACCCTGCCAGTTACGACGCTCCGGACACACTCTGGCAAAGTGCCCCATTTTCTGACAGAAAAAACATCTCTTGGCAGCTTGCCAGTCTTTCTTCTCTTTGCCACCCGGCCGTTGAGCTTTCGAACCTTCCTGCGCACGGGCTGAGTCTATTTCCATGGGCTCCGGCTGTTGTTGACCTTCGGAAGCAGCTGCCGGCATTTCAGGAATGTGGTTACCATGGAAACTCCGGCCCTTGCCCTCTTTCCTTTCCCGCAGTCTGGCTTCCTGCCTCAGCCCCACCGCAAGAGCAGCCTTCGTTAACTCATCCATATCCTTTGGACGGGGGGCCCTAGCAAGCTCATCCTTAACTTCGGTGTTCAGTCCAGCCTTAAACAAAGCTTGCACAGGCTCTGATTCCAAATCCCATCCCAGTTTGTGCACAAGCATAGCGAATCCTGACCAGTAACTGCGCACTGTAGATTTGCCTTGCTTCAAAGCCAAAAGCTCCTCCTGCGTCTTGTCAATTAAACTTTGATCTGCGTAGATAAAGTCCATCGCTTGCCAAAACTTGGGCAGACTTCGATGCGCTTCATTATTAGAGGCAATTAACGGCCTGACCCAACTTTTAGCCCACACCCCCCCCCCCTGACAGGAGCCTAATTATGTGAGCAACTTTCTGAGCATCGTTGGCAAACTGAGCTGCTTCAAGCTCCAAAAAATATTTCATCTCCGTCTTAAAATCACAATAAGCCTCCGGATCGCCATTAAACTTTTCCACCCACACACCTTTGCCCCTCGCCAGTAGCCCACCTGTGGCTCCACCTTGAGCAGCCCTGCATTCCTCCAGACGCGACTGCAGGTCCAGTCCGGCATTCCACTTACGCAGCTCAGAAAGCTCCTTCTCCATTTTTTGCTTTTAGTTCCTCTCTCTAGCTTTCAGCAGAAGAGTCGAGTCATGCTGTAAGGAGTGGATGCTGCCAAAGCTAGCAGAGATAACGCTCCAGGCTCACAGCCATTTCTGTTCTGAAGATTTATTGCCAAAAGTTCAAAGCAGTTACAAGAGTTCAAAAAAGCACGTCCATGCCTAGCTCAGTCAGATGACTCGACTGGCGATCTCTTACTCCTCCTCCCCCAACAGGCCCATCTCCGCAGTGCACGCCTCCTGTTTCCTCTGTTCTGTGAGTAGCTAGTTCTGGGCACTGGCTCTCCCCCCTCCCTATCTCCTCCTCGGAGTCGGATGAGAGACTGCTGGTGAGCTCTTTAGGCTCTCTGTAATTGCCTCTCTCTCCCCCCTCGGCTCTTTGGCAGCTTCCAATTCCCTGACAGGCGGCTTCCAACAAAATCTTAAAATACAATAGTTCGTCAAACATTAAAAGCTTCCCTAAACTTAATGCTTTCCCTGGCTGGTATGTTGCATTGAATTTGATTGATAGCAATGGGCCTGGTGTGAGATATTATCAAATAACATTGGACAACATTGCTTTTCACATATTTCTGTTCCCTCATTAAAATGGAAGCAAAGAACTAAAGGTAAAGGTAAAGGACTCCTGGATGGTTAAGTCTAATAAAATTTGACTATGGGGTGCTCATCTTCGTTTTTAGGCCTTCCACTGAAGGAACTCCATCCCTTCCCACTGTAGCCCTCGCAGGAGAGGATCCTCTCGGTGTTTATTGTGGGCTTTATCCTGCTGCATGGGTCCTCCTACCACCTCAAGAGGGCTCAGCTTTCACAATGGCAGAAGTGGCTCTTTTCAGGTGTAGCCTATCAGAAGGCAGAAGAGGCACATTTCCCAGATACACTCAGTAGAGGACCAGACCTCCTTGGACAGAGACCTTTTCCATGGCACAGGAGCGTCCTGGATAAAGCCTATTTGCACAGACATCTTTAACGCCTGCTTGGCCTTGTCAGTTAATAGCGCAGTTTACTTTGCTACTGTTTACTTTGCTAAGGAAGCCTGCCACTTAAAGAACTATGCCAAGGAAGCCAACGACAAACTGTTTGGTGTTGATGGGTCACTATTGGAGAGGTAGCTCAAAGCTTAGGTGGTGTACCCCCAGATTTTTGAAGAACAATTCAGTGGTGCATCCCGGGGTATCAGCCCACGTGTAGTTCAGATTCTGCAGTTTGATTGCACCCACATGGCAGAAAATGCATCGTGCTCTGTGTCAGAGCTGGCCCACACCTCCTTGCAGGCATGTCTTAAGCTTTAAGACCATGGGCCTCCAACCATTTGGGGCCATATGACCAAGTAAGGCAACTGTCCAACTGCAGCAGCCCCATTTCCTTTGTAAAAGACGATGAGGAAACAAGAAGGTGAAGAAATAAGAAAGCACAGATTTTTGAAGAACAATTCAGTGGTGCATCCCGGGGTATCAGCCCATGTGTAGTTCAGAATCTGCAGTTTGATTGCACCCAAATGGCAAAAAATGCAGAGTGCTCTGTCTCGGAGCTGGAAAATCAATATTTTTTTTTTGAAAAACCCCCAGAAAAATTGAAAATCTCATTTTCTTTAGGAAAACAAGGAGAACAGGGGATTAACCTCATGCTCTGAAAAGGCTGCAAAACAAAGATCATGCATAAATTGTGCCTAAGGAAGGTTCTAAACAGCTGAGGGGTGTAGGTTGGTCCTGCTGCTAGTACCCTTCTGGCTTTTAAGAGCTGCAAAACTGCCGCAACAACCGCAACAAACGAGGGTTGTTTAAAAGATAGGGAATATAGAATGCAAAATGGTTGACAATTCAGACTGCCTGCTCTGGTCCAGTCCTGTACTGACAGTACCTTCCCAGAGTATGATATTGTGATGTTTCCTACATCTCAGCCGTTCAAGCAGTGGCTTGGGTGGGTGGCACCAGTCGCAGATAAAGTGCCTTTGCCCGTGCAAGTGGGAGTTGGCCCCCTTCACACCTTTTGGACTTGGGAGCTTTCAGTGTGTCATTGTCCGCCTAGTCATAGGAGGAAGGATGGAGGGAGTATTAAGGTTCTGCTTGCCCTCTGATGGTCAGATGACTTTCTGTTGAAATTTAGACTTTCAACCCACTTGAAATATACTCAGAGTCGAGAGTGGATTTCATGCTCTTTATTCAGCTCATGGTGGTGAGGAGGGAATGGAAGTCCCCTCAAAGTATCTGCTTTATATACATTATTTACACAATGGGCTGCACGTGATTGGCTAATTCCGGAATTCTCCTGTAGGCCAGTCAGGTTTTGGATTCACTTCTATCTGGAGCTGGATTGGGTGGCTCCTGCCAACCAATCATACTGCTGCATTGTTCTAGGACCAATCAGACTGCTGCATTTTGGAGCCTATTGTTCTAGGACCAATCAGACTGCTGCATTCTGAATCCTATTGTTCTATGACCAATCAGACTGCTGCATTCTGAATCCTATTGTTCTAGGACCAATCAGACTGCTGCAGTTTGGATCCTATTCAACTCAGTACATAACCACAGTTCAAGAAGGACACTGACAAACTGGAACGTGTCCAGAGGAGGGCAACCAAAATGGTCAAAGGCCTGGAAACGATGCCTTATGAGGAACGGCTAAGGGAGCTGGGCATGTTTAGCCTGGAGAAGAGGAGGTTAAGGGGTGATATGATAGCCATGTTCAATTATATAAAAGGATGTCACATAGAGGAGGGAGAAAGGTTGTTTTCTGCTGCTCCAGAGAAGCGGACACGGGGCAATGGATCCAAACTACAAGAAAGAAGATTCCACCTAAACATTAGGAAGAACTTCCTGACAGTAAGAGCTGTTTGACAGTGGAATTTGCTGCCAAGGAGTGTGGTGGAGTCTCCTCCTTTGGAGGTCTTTAAGCAGAGGCTTGACAACCATATGTCAGGAGTGCTCTGATGGTGTTTCCTGCTTGGCAGGGGGTTGGACTCGATGGCCCTTGTGGTCTCTTCCAACTCTATGATTCTATGATTCTATGATTCTAACACCCCTCCCCTCTAAGTTCCAGTCCTGCCCGGGAGGTTGCATTCATAGTCCTCAAGGTACGCCGGCGGCCTACGTGTGCGTTGTGACCTGGGGTGTTCCCTGGTCCGGGGTTCAGGTTCTGGCTTGTGTTCCAAGGATGCTGGCTGTGATGGGGCCGTTTGGTCTGGCGCAACCGGCTCGCTCAGTCGTGGTTCTGGTTCCGGTGTCCTTTCGGCCTCACGGGTCCTCTCTGTATTTACTGATTCTGCCTCTCCTGCTGGCCCCTCCTGTTCTATGGGCCTCACTGCCCCACTGTTCCCTTGGGACTCCTCTGACCTGTCCTCCTCCTGGTTTTCTCCCGGGAATTGTCGCCGTATCTGCTCGCAGTGGCGGCGGCAGCATTGCCCCCCATCCTTTAGCACCTCGTACGACACGGGGCCAGCGACCCTGGTGACTGTGGCGGGTACCCATGCTGGGCCTGCCCCAAAATTCTTTGCGTACACTGGGTCCTGGGCCACGAAGGTCCGGGGGTTCCTGCCTTCCCCCACCACTACCTCATCCTGAGCTCTATCGGGGTGAAGGCGGTCCAATCTGATTGCAAGGCGCCGACCCATTAGTAGTTCAGCGGGGCTCCGGCCAGTCGTTGAGCTGGGGGTGCTGTGCTGTGCTAGAAGGAATGTGGCAAGGCGGTACTCCCAATCCCCTTGCGTCATGCGGCGGAGGGTGTCCTTGGTGGTCCGCACCATGCGTTCTGCTTGGCCATTGGTGGCAGGGTGGAATGGCGCCAAACGGATGTGGCGGATGGCGTTCTGCGCTGTGAAGGTTTGGCATTCTCCTGACGCAAATGCGGTCCCGTTGTCTGAGACGAGAGTGTCAGGGAGCCCGTGGGTTGCAAACAGCCTGCGTAGTACCCGGATGGCTGCGGACGTGGAAGTGGATGGTACCAGTGTGACTTCCAACCATTTGGTGTAGGAGTCCACCACTATGAAGAATGTTTTCCCCTGAAAGGGGCCAGCGAAGTCCACATGCAGGCGTGACCATGGTGCTCGGGCGGACTCCCATGACTGGACTGGGGCCCTTGGGGGATCTGGGCGGGATTCTTGGCAGGCCTGGCAGTGTTTGACCCAGGCCTCTATCTCTCCGTCGATCCCCGGCCACCACACATAACTCCTGGCAAGGGCCTTCATTCTCACTACCCCTGGGTGTGTCTCATGTAGGGCTCTGAGGACCCTTTTTCGGAGGGGCTGGGGAACAACGACCCTGCTTCCCCATAACAGGCACCCCTTGTGGGCCGACAGTTCATGTTTGTGGGTTGTGTAGCCGGCGAATTCTGGCCCAGGGCTGCTGCTGGGCCATCCCCTCCACACCCAGTCCAGGACCCGGGAGATGACCCTATCTTTCTTGGAATGGTGTGCAACTTCTTGTGCCTGAATGGGGCGGTCGGGAAGTAGCTCCAGGCTCATAACCTCTTGTGCAGGTGCTGGGTCGGGGCCTGTTTCTGGTAGTGGTAGCCTGCTGAGGGCGTCCGCATGACCCATCGCCTTCCCAGGGCGGTGAATCAGTGCATACTGGTAGCTGGCAAGGAAAATTGACCACCTGAGGACGCGAGGAGACAGCACTTGGGGGGGTGTCTGATTTTCGGGGGCAAACAAGCCAAGCAACGGCTTGTGGTCAATCACCACGGTAAAGGGCCGCCCGTACAAGAAATCTTGGAATTTTTTTACTCCCTTCACGATTGCCAGACCCTCCTTGTCGATTTGTGCGTAGTTCCACTCAGTTGCGTTGAGTGTCTGGGAAAAGTATGCCACCGGTACCTCTCTTCCATCCGGGAGTTGGTGTCCCAGGACAGCGCCAATGCCATAGGGCGAGGTGTCGCATGCTAGCACCACCGGCAGCCTCTCGTCGAAGTGTGCCAAGACCGCGTTTGAGACAAGCAAGTCCTTGACTGCCTGGAATGCGGCCTCCTGGCGCTGGCCCCACACCCAAGGGGCCCTCTTGTCCAGGAGTCTGTGTAGGGGCTCCGCTACCGCAGCCTTGTGGGGAAGGAAGGAATGGTAAAAGTTCAATAGTCCCAAGAAGGCCTGAAGTTCCGTCTTGCTCTTGGGCGCTGGGGCATCACAAATGGCCCGTACCTTGTCTCCAGTTGGGTGGACCCCTTCTGCGTCCACCATAAATCCCAGAAAGTCCACCTGAGGTACTCTTAGTAGACATTTTTCCCGCTTCACCTTGAGACCCGCCCTCTGGAAACGCTGCAGAACGGTGCGGAGGCGGTCCTCAAACTCCTCTGGTGTGGGCCCAGCAATCAACACATCATCGAAGAAGGGGGTGGCGCCAGGAATCCCTTTAAGGAGAAGAGTCCATTAGATTCTGGAATATTCCTGATGCCACGCTGACACCGAATTGCAGCTGCTTTACCCTGAACGCTCCTCTGTGCATCACAGTCTGTGCCTCTGCTGTGGCAGCTGTTGATATGCTTGGGCCAAGTCCAGCTTGCCAAAATTTTTTGACCCAGCCAGGGTGGCAAGGACATGGCTGACCACTGGCACTGGGTATGCGTGGGCCGTGAGGGCCTTGTTTATGGTACATTTGTAGTCTGCGCAGATGCGGACCGAACCATTAGGCTTGACGGGTGTGAGGATTGGGGTTTCCCAGGGGGCATTAGGCACCGGCTCCAGCACTCCTTGCTCCACGAGCCGGTCCAATTCCTCGTCTATATGAGGTTTCAGGGCAAACGGGACCCGGCAGGCCTTGAGCCTGACAGGTCGTACTGCGGGGTCAAGCTGTAGAGCAATGGGGGGGCCGTATACTATCCCAATTTCCCATCGAAAACCCCCGGAAATTCCTTGCATATGGTGTCCACGTCCACTTGTAAGCTAGTGTGGTTCACCCCGGTGACGGCTAGCCCCAGTGGTCCAAACCATGCCAATCCCAGTAAGCTAATGTAGGGGCCCTTGACCACAAGCAAGTCCAGTTGCCGCGTCAGCCCTCGATATTGGACCCTGAAGGTCCCCACCCCCATTGTGGGGACCTTACGTTTCTGGAAGTCCCGTAGGGTAAATGGGGCCGGCCTGAGTTTGGGACCCCCACTAGGACACAGTTTCTTTAAGGTCCTTGCCGAGATTATGGATAGAGGTGAACCCGTGTCAAGCTCCATGCAGCACGGGGCCCCCTCTATCTGTACCTCTACATAAATTTTCTCTACGTTGGGGTGGGGCAACTGGTATACCTGGAAGTCTGTGAGCTCCGTCGAGTTGCCTTGGTGCGTTGGGCCCTGGGACCTGGGGCTCTTGGATTGGTCATCTGATGCCTGGCGTCGGGTGGGCCGAGCCCGACACACCCGGGCGATGTGTCCCAATTTTCCGCACTGCCTTCACTCTGCGTTGCGGAAACGGCAGGTCCTCCTCTCGTGACTCTCCCCGCAGCTTGCGCAGTTCCCTCCTTCTCATCGAGGCAGCTGTGGTCTGTGTGCTGCTTGAGTGCGCTGCTGTACTCGGTGCACCTCCTCCCTGTCAGATCCTGAGTCGTCGGTGAGGTCTTCGTGGTGGACCCTCGGTTGGGACGGCAGGCTTGGTTTGTGCCTCTTGCGTCGACCTTTCGGCAGCTTCTGTTGCCAGGACCTCCTCCAGGGCGACCTGGAACATTAGGTCCTTCTTAGCGTAGAGGCGTCGTTGCAGCTTCTCATCCTTCTGGCCACCGACGAGGCGGTCACGAAGCATGTTCTCCAGTTCTGAGAAGTTGCAGAACCGGGCAGCTTGGCGGAGAGAGGTCACAAACCCAGTTATGGTTTCCCCAGGGGCTTGCCACTTTGCATAGAAGGCATTTCGACGAGCCACCACTGAGGGCTGCGGCGAAAAGTGCCCCTTCAGCCGTTCCATTATTGTTTTGTATGGAACAGTAGCGACGTCTTCAGGCGCAAGGAGAGCCCGGGCGATTTCAAACGTCTCCTCTCCGCAGACGCTGAAGAATATCGCCCTCTTCTTGGCATCTTCTTCGTCGGTGACCCCTTTGGCTTCTAGGAGGAAGGTGAAACGGGAGGCATACGCTTCCCAGTCTCCGGATGCTGGGTTGAACGGCGAGAAGCTGCTGTTGGTTGCCATTCTGAGTTCCTTGGGTCCCGAAGCTGAAGCCTGGATACACGGTGCGAGGCAGCGGTGCGGCAGGTGGCGGTGCTGCGGTGCTGTGTGTGGCGGTCAGCTCAGCGGGATCCCATCCTCGTCGCCAGTGAAATATACTCAAGAGTCGAGAGTGGATTTCATGCTCTTTATTCAGCTCATGGTGGTGAGGAGGGAATGGACGTCCCCTCAAAGTATCTGCTTTATATACATTATTTACACAATGGGCTGCATGTGATTGGCTAATTCCGGAATTCTCCTGTAGGCCAATCAGGTTGTGGATTCACTTCTATCTGGAGCTGGATTGGGTGGCTCCTGCCAACCAATCATACTGCTGCATTGTTCTAGGACCAATCAGACTGCTGCATTTTGGAGCCTATTGTTCTAGGACCAATCAGACTGCTGCAGTTTGGATCCTATTCAACTCAGTACATAACACCACTTTTTCCCTTTCTAGAGGCAAGGGACCTATTAGGATTATCCGCCTCTGGAGGCTGGTGTATCTAATGGGTTTCCAGGTAACGCTGAGGTTTTTTTCTGTCTGATATGACTGGCACTCCTATCAAAGCCCTGGCCAGCCTCTGGAACATCTGAATGGCTCAGGCTTTTGACATGATCACTTCTGAGCATCCTCTCCCACTTGACTCCTTGGTATACTGCAGAATTTAGGGAAAGGAAACAAGTTGAAAGTGTCACGTATTCCATGCGGCGTTTTCAGCGAAACACTAAGAGTTCCAGGTTTTTCAGTGCAGTCCTTTTTTTTTAATGTGAGCTATATACAGGCATTTACAAAAGAAACAGTCCATACAGAGTACTTACAAACGAATACTCTCCACCACAGCACCACCACACTACAGCACAACCACCACACCCCCTGTTAAACAGGCTTTCCTTTTTAAAACAGGTGATAGCCAATTACACTAATCACACTCCTGCTGAGTCACTCTGACTCAGCAGAGTATTGCATCATCCTGTTGAAGCCTGCAGACTTATCCAGTATCCTGCGAATCCCAACACTCCTCCTTAAGTCAAAGGCTTGAGACCCAATAATCTTAAGTCTCGAAATTTAGGAGCATCCAAACATGGGGTGTGCTGAAATTGCATGACCCCAGGGAATTTTGAGGGGGGCCCTTCAACATTTTGGGACCCCTCAGCCCATGCCCCCCTAGATGGCACAAGAACACCATGTGGTGTGCTGAAATTGAATGACATGACCCTAGGGAATTTTGAGGGGGACCCTTCAACATTTTGGGGGCCCTCAGCCCATGTCCCCCTAGACATGGGAATTATGAGGGGGACCCTTCAACATTTTGGGGGCCCTCAGCCCATGTCCCACTAGACGGCATGAGCACAACATGGGGTGTGCTGAAATTGCATGACCCCAGGGAATTTTGAGGGGGGCCCTTCAACATTTTGGGGGCCCTCAGCCCATGTCCCCCTAGACATGGGAATTATGAGGGGGACCCTTCAACATTTTGGGGGCCCTCAGCCCATGTCCCACTAGACGGCATGAGCACAACATGGGGTGTGCTGAAATTGCATGACCCCAGGGAATTTTGAGGGGGGCCCTTCAACATTTTGGGGGCCCTCAGCCCATGTCCCCCTAGACATGGGAATTATGAGGGGGACCCTTCAACATTTTGGGGGCCCTCAGCCCATGTCCCCCTAGATGGCATGAGCACAACATGGGGTGTGCTGAAATTGCATGACCCCAGGGAATTTTGGGGGGCGCTTCAACATTTTGGGACCCCTCAGCCAATGCCCCCCTAGATGGCACAAGAACACCATGTGGTGTGCTGAAACTGCATGACCACAGGGAATTTGAGGGGGCCCTTCAACATTTTGGGGGCCCTCAGCCCATGTCCCCTTAGATGGCATGTGCTGACATCACACCGCTCCAGGGCATTTTGAGGGGGGCACCCCCTTGAAAATTTGGAGTCCTTGGCCTCCCCATCCTGTATATGTCACAAGCACACCATGGGAGCGTGCTGACATTGTGTGATCCCAGGGAATTTTGAGGGGGCCCACGCCTATTGAAAATTTTGGGAGTACCTTGACCCCCTAGATATCTCAAGCACACCATAGGGAGTGTTAAAGTCTCACTGTTCCAGGGAATTTTGAAGGGGCCCACCCCTTCTTTAAAATTTCGGGGGTCCTCAGTCCTTTGCCACTATAGGCTGTGCAGTCATGCCACAGGGTGTGCTGATGTCAGGCCTCTGGATTTCCCTCTTGCATAGATGCTGTATTGGGTCCCTGGACAGCAGGTGGAGGATATCTGCAGGATTAGGAGCAACTGAGGAAAGACACAGTTGTTGAAAATTAGGCTTCGGGGTACTTATAGAGGAGAAGGAAGGGGTGAGGCATACAGAACTTGGCTGGGAGTGGGATTTGTGGGGCTGGCAGGGTGAGGTTTGGGGCTGGGGCTGGGGCTGGGGCTGCAGCAAGAAACTGCTAGGGTGTTTTCCTTGGGGGAACAGTTTGCGACAGAACACTGGGGAAAGAGTTTGTGGTGTAAAAATCCTTTTTTAAAAAAGTTTGTATTTATTGATTGATACTTATTCTAAGACAGACAGAAATAATATTCATTATAAATATATATTTTATAATATACTGAGTTAAAACAGCTACTTAAGCTAAGAAAGAGCAGAAAGAAAGTCAGAAGGAAGAAAATACAAGAAAAAGAGAAAACAAAAGTAGAAGGCAAAGGGAAAGAAAGAAAACAACTAAAGGGAGAGACTAGAATAAAAGGACTTCTGGGTCTCAGTAGCTACGTATGATACTGGTTTATAGAAAATAGAATGTTAAAGAGAGTATTTTTTTTTTCAATCTTCAAATTCAGATACTGCAAGTTCATTTTCTCTTTCACACAAAAGGTCCATAGGAAACTTCCAATCCTTAACAAATGCTAGTAATGATTTTTCTCTAATTAAACATGTTAGCTTAGCCATCTAAGGCAATGTGGGGTAAAACTCCTGTGGTTGTAGATATTTTTATTTTATTTTTTGCAGCAAGGGAAGGGCTGGGAGCAAGGTCATTGAGGCTTTTCCCAGTCCATGAAATTCAGAAGCATTATAAACAAACATTACAATTCAACTTTAGCTTAAACACATTCCTACTTTCATCTCGGGTTTCCCCCACCTTAAAAAAGAAAGAAAAAAAGCTTTCAGACTACCCAAAGAGGATTAGCAATGAGATTGTAAACTTGAGGACGGGAACTATCTTTTTTGTTTGTGTGGGGGGGAAATTATTTACTTAGACATAATATTTGTACCTACTTAACATTTGGTTTATCAGTTTTCCTACTACATAAAAACCAAATATTAATACAACTTTTATAGTGGCAAAAAGCAAAGGCAGCTTTGCATAGCCTATTGCGTTTAGGCGTTATTCAAGCTTAAGCTTTAGGCCCGGACCAAAAATTTCAAAGCCAATGTTTCCAAAAGATTGTGCTGTTTTAATATTAAGTGTGAAAACATTTAAACAATCGTCACTTACAGTTCCCATAGTTGTTTGCTAATAGTAATGGAGAATCTGTGACTCTTTTGGATGCTATTGGGACTCCAGCTGGAAGAGAAGCTGGAAAAGGAATACCGTATTTTTCGCTCTATAACACGCACCAGACCATAACACGCACGTAGTTTTTAGAGGAGGAAAACAAGAAAAAAAATATTCTAAATGAAACAGTGGATGTATGATTTTTGTGGTTCATGCTGTGGCCACAGACATGTGATCTGACAGTGAGTTTGGAGTAGCCCATTGCAAAAATCCTGAGGATCCATGTGGATCCGTGCTTTGTAACCACGTTTTTGCACCATTGCAGCCCCAGGCAACAGTGGGTGCGTGATTTTTTTGGTACAGACTGTAGCCATGGACATGTAATGTGATCTGATGGTGAATTTGGGGTGACCCAATGCAAAAATCCTGAGGATCCATGTGGATCCGTGCTTTGTCACCACGTTTTAAATGGGGAGGGAAGGAAAAATACAGGAGGGACAAGGAGCACAAGAGGGGTGTGCGGAGAAGCAGCTGGCTAAGAATGCAGGGGAGGGGTTTAACGGGGTGGGGGGGAGGAAAGGAAAGCAAAAGTCCCCCCCCAAGCCAGCCCTCTCTCTCTCTCTCTCCCACTTGCATGTTTTTCGGCTGCCTGCGAGTCCCTAGAGCACGGAGAGGAGGAGGTGGTGGGCTGGAGCCTGCACGCAGTGTGACTCGGAAAGAATTAGAAGGAAGGACTCGATCCTTTCCTTAACCCTCTGCTTGCCAGGAGGGCAGGGGATTCCCTTCTCTTTGTTGAGTTTGAGCAAACGCAGCAACAGAAGCAGGTGGGCAGTAGGACCCTGAGGCAGAATGCAGGAAAGCAGCAGCTTCCGCCTTCCCTCCGCCCGCCCGCCCGATCTTATTTTTGCCTGATTTTTGCCTATTTTTGCCCCTGCGCTCCGGCGAGTCAGCTCCAGGGACCACACATTCGCTCAATAACACGCACAGACATTTCCCCTTACTTTTTAGGAGAAAAAATCTGCGTGTTATAGAGCGAAATTTACGGTAGCTGGGGAAAGACACAGCTGTTGATAATGAGGCTTCAGCGTTCTTAGAGGAGAAAGGGGCGAGGCAGAAAGGCTTTTGATTTTCTTTCACCCATAGAAGCCCAGCTAATACATTTATATATATTAGAAAATTTCAGTACTTCCTAATCCCTGAAATTCAGAAGCTTTATAACGAAACATCGCAGTACACCTTTAGCTTAAACACATTCCTGCTTTTCTCTCTGGTACTGAATGTGGGAAACACCCTATGTGCTTTACAGGCATTTCACACAACCTTGCCATTACTTGATAAGTGTAATTGCGTGTCAAGGTCCCCAAGCCACCCCTCAAATAACTCACAACACACACATAATTTTTGTTTAAGGTTTTTGGCATAATTTTGGCCACAACTTTATTAACATACATGATTGTTAGTGGTTGCTTAGGCATTGGTTAAGACTATCTGTCCCCCCCCCCCGCCTGGGGACAGAACTTACTTCCGGATTCCACCGAAAGCCAGTAAGGGAAAACAATATTGGGGAGAAATGGAGCTGAGCGACAGGCCCTCACTTCTCCCCGCATGCTCCCTAGGGCTTGCCGGTCCTAGCCCCATTCCAGGGATTCGGACGAAAACATGGCAAGCCCCTGGGTTCCTTTAACGGAATTCCCTTACCGCAGCAGCGTTGGAGGGGCAGGCCCAGCCAATCCTTGCCCCTCTTCCAACCAATTTGATAACCAATGCCTAACCGCAACTTACAAGTTGTGACGATTTGCAGTAGGCAAAAAACAAATCAGCCAGATGGACAAAATTCCTACCAGTCCCCTGCCACAACAGCAGATGACCCCATGACAGGCATAGCAAGGTCGACGCAGAAAACCCTTAAATTTAGGGCGGGCGGGTGTTCCGATGCACGCAGCAAAGAGAAAGTTTCCAAGCTGCGTGCACAGAATATAAAGCATTAGATCCCTCCCACCAAATTGCAACACATAAATTGCCCCAGCAACTCAACCAACTAATCATTGCCACAGGCCAACTTTCCAATCCTGCCTGGCAACCAAGGGGGGGGGTTGGCCTGATAGACCCCACCGCAACCAGCGCTCTCCATTAAGGAGAACACTCTTTGTCACATGAAAGTGGTGGGGCGTGGGTGAGAAGGCAAAACCTGTTTACATCCCAGGGGAAAGAAATGACTTGGGTATCAATCACCCATTTTCTGACTTCCTTCTACACTTGACCAGATGTACCCTCTTCGGCTGTGTCTGTCTTTCCAACCAGGGAAATTTTAATGCAATTTGGACTGTAAACAGAGTCAGGTACAGCTGTCCCCGTGATCATAGCTGGAAGAAAATTACATCTGTGTCCACAGAAATGCCTGCCAGTGTTTCAGTCAGTAGTTCAGTTCATGCTTACATGCCCACATGTGATTTCAGCTGAAGTCTGCTTATGTGCGAGGGAAATCAAGCAGGCAAACATTTGGCAGCAACTCGCCATGCACTCATAATGTACAGTACTTCCAGTCTGTAGGATGGTTCAGTTAAGAGAGATGTGATGTTTCGTTTCTCTGTGCCAAGTAACTGCAGCATCACAAGCAAGTTCCCCAGAGGTTGCAAAACTTGACACAAAGATTCCATAAGCCCCTCTGCTTCTCAAAAGGCTAAACTGTGCTCTCGCCTCTTTTTTTTGCTCATTGTTAGTGCCCTCGCGTATGCATCTTGCTTTGTTGGGTTGCCAGGCTCCATAGAATCATAAAGTTGGAAGAGACCACAAGGGCCATCGAGTCCAACCCCCTGCCAAGCAGGAAACACCATGAGAGCACTCCTGACATATGGTTGTCAAGCCTCTGCTTAAAGACCTCCAAAGAAGGAGACTCCACCACACTCCTTGGCAGCAAATTCCACTGTCGAACAGCTCTTACTGTCAGGAAGTTCTTCCTAATTGTTATGGTAAAATCTGGGTGCGAGGCTGCTCTGCCACCCAGCTCGTCGGACTAAGTCCGCAGGTCCCTGCGGAGGAAAATGAGCTCAGCCGGAGACAGGAGCAAACTGCAGAAGATCCAAGTTTATTGCGCAACAGGTTCAAGGCGAGATTGAACAGCGAGAAAGGGGCGACATGAACTTTTGAAACTTCCCTCCATGTCCCAGAATACAGTGCAAAATACATCCCAGTTACATCATGAATACATTAAGAAGAGGTTGGGTTACACAGGATTAACATATGGAGGAGGGAGGGGGGAATATGCAGAGCTGGAGATATGCGCAGATAAGCACATCCTGAGTACCGGTGATGAGAAGACAATGGTCCATGTATGCATAGCCTGCCACCTGGCATTGCCCGGAGGAAAGGCTTGGCAGAGTGATTTGACAGGATTAGGGTCTTGACACCTTGCTTGAGGGATTATGGAGGACAGGGGAGGTGTCGTGGAGTCCTAGAGAAATTGAGCAAATTGGCACGTTGATTTTCTATGAATTTTATAGATTTTAGTCCCTTTTGACATTGACAATTGGAAATAAATGGATATATTGTAGCGAAGAAGAAGGTGAAGAAGACATGCCCCCCCCTCCCCTTCCGTATCATAATGTTTAGGTGGAATCTTCTTTCTTGTAGTTTGGATCCATTGCTCCGTGTCCGCTTCTCTGGAGCAGCAGAAAACAACTTTTCTCCCTCCTCTATGTGACATCCTTTTATATATTTGAACATGGCTATCATATCACCCCTTAACCTCCTCTTCTCCAGGCTAAACATGCCCAGCTCCCTTAGCCGTTCCTCATAAGGCATCGTTTCCAGGCCTTTGACCATTTTGGTTGCCCTCCTCTGGACACGTTCCAGTTTGTCAGTGTCCTTCTTGAACTGTGGTGCCCAGAACTGGACACAGTACTCCAGGTGAGGTCTGACCAGAGCAGAATACAGTGGCACTATTACTTCCCTTGATCTAGATGCTATACTCCTATTGATGCAGCCCAGAATTGCATTGGCTTTTTTAGCTGCCGCGTCACACTGTTGGCTCATGTCAAGTTTGTGGTCAACCAAGACTCCTAGATCCTTTTCACATGTACTGCTCTCAAGCCAGGTGTCCCCCATCTTGTATTTGTGCCTCTCATTTTTTTTGCCCAAGTGCAATCCTTTACATTTCTCCCTGTTAAAGTTCATCTTGTTTGTTTTGGCCCAGTTCTCTAATCTGTCAAGGTCGTTTTGAAGTGTGATCCTTTTCTCTGGGGTGTTAGCCACCCCTCCCAGTTTGGTGTCATCTGCAAATTTGATCAGGATGCCCTTGAGTCCATCATCCAAGTCGTTGATAAAGATGTTGAATAAGATCTTATTTATTTGTCTGTTCTCTAAGATTGCCCTCCCCCCAACTTTGAAACGTGTCATTCGTTTAATAAATGAGGGAGATGGGAGGGGTGTGTGTAGGAAGCTAGCACAAAACTGCAGACAAACTTAGCAGGTCTGACAGCAAAAACCCTCAGTCTTGTCAAGTTTGTTTCAGAAATTCATCTCTGCTGCTACCTTTGATAACTTGGATTACTAGACTACGCCAGTCCAGAGCACACCAGGCTGTTTCAAAGTGAGTTTTAGGAACATAGGAAGCTGTTTTATACCAGGTCAGCTGGTTTGACCTCCTCCATTCTAACGTTACGAAGAAACTTGAATGAGGCAAGAATAAGGGTGTAAATTAACTGGACACCCCTGCAGATAGTATCAACACTCTGGTTCTGCAAAACATCCAGGAATTAGATGCTTCTCTACATTCTCCTTTCAGCACACCAGAGGACTAAAGTTTAACCAGTTCCATGTGTTTGTGATTTGCTCTGGTTAGCATATGTAACAACACCCAGAACTTAATTGTGTGCTTTTAAGTGGCATATTTCAAGTCTCCACCTCTCCTCAATTGCTGCTCAAAATAATGCATACCCTTTTTTTAAAAAAACTGCCTGATAGAGCCATTTCCTTTTCTCTCACTTTTGTTTTGTTACACACACACACACACACACACACACACACACACACACACAAACACACGTAAGACAGAATTAAATGACATGGGTAAGGATATAAGGGGAACAGTTGAAGTTCTAACGAGGTCCTTGTGGATGGCATAATGACCCGCAGAGAATCTTGTGGTAGATAATGAGGTATGAAAAACAATAAATCACATTTTCTGCTACATTGTTAAGCATCAGGTCACCACTAGATCTTGACAATTTCCTGCAATGATCGGTGCTTAGAAAGCCTATGATTCAGTTCCAGGAGATATTGGTGACAGGCGCTGTAAGGCAAATACTGCTTCAGCCTACCAAGAAATTCCTCTTGAAAGAAATTTGTCTCTCACCTGAGGGATAATTACCTCCTGTACCTGGAAATGCTTCATTTCAAATTACTGTGGACTTGACTGTTCACATAATTTCACTCTCTGTGCTTATGTGCACATTCCACATGTACTAATCCAGGGATTCAAAGGTGAAAAGTAGGCGAATAGGTAAGCAGTGGTGGCGGTGGGGGGAGAATGGTGGGGCCAGAATGCACAAACTTTTCAAGGCTAACTTTACTGAAGCTGCATAGGCAGACCAAGCAGCTACTCACAGGCAGGAGAAGGGATGGCGGGCACAATTCAAGAGGCAGCTGCTATTCTGTAATCAGCTTTTTGCCAAATTGCAGTCAAATTCCTCGGATGTGACCCAGGCGTGTCCATCCACGTCCATCGCATGTCCTACTTGGCTACCTACATCCCATGCCTCCTGTGGCTGCTCAAGACGGCCACTTGCAGTCCCATAACAACCCAGCGGTGGCCAGTGGCGGCCCCTTTGGTATTGGAGGGACTGATCCCCCTGCCTAGAAATATTGAGGAGGCTGAAGCCCCATATACCCGTTACCCCTGCTTTCTTCTATCTTTTGGTTTAGAAAGGGGTCCTTACTGTCACAGTTGCTTCTCTCATAGGAGATAGATGGTGAAAACTCCACCTGTTCTGATTCTCTCATGTCCCACTCGGCTACCTATGGTGTGTGCCTCCTGCAGCTGTAGGTGACTGTCATTTGCAGCCCCATAACTACAACCTGGCGATGGGGGATAGTGGGGGGGGGGGGCAGGCTGAGCCCCCATGGCCAGGATTTAATCCAGCTGGGAATGGATTTAATAATCTTGTGTTTTCCGAGAATGCATGTAGCTGCCCCACCAGTTTGCCTGAGATGGGTGGGAGGAGTTATTAACATTCCAAATTCTCCTTCATCTTTCACTCACTGGCCCATCTGTGTGGTCAAATTACTCAATGTGACCTAGATGTGTTCATCCACATCTGTCGTACGTCCCGCTCAGGTACCTACGCCCGGCGCCAAATGAATTGTTTGGTCCCATAGGCTGCATTAAGATGGGGTGAAAAACTAAGGATTTTGCTCTAGTTTGAGTTGCCAATCATTCTGGTTCCTTCGTCTTGGTTAAAAGTTGTTTATTTGTTTGGAAACCTGTTATGATACCCTGCAGAATGCAAATGGATTAAATCAAATTTTCCCCTCCCCTCTCCTCTCCTCCATCTTCGCCTCCCCTGCCAGGCGTGGCCATTCATATTTGTCGCATGTCCCTCGTGGCTAACAGGGCCCTTGGCCTCCCACGGCTGCTGGGGACAGTCATTTGTGGCCACAGCAACAGCCTGGTGGTGGGGGATGGCGGTCCCCTCAATACTGGGGGGACTGAGCACCCTTCCTAGAAATATTGAGGGGGCTAAAGCCCTGGGTATCTACGAGGTCTGCCCTGCCTTGTACCTGCAGTCAGTCATTCCGGCCAACTGAGGCAACAAGTCCTCAGTAGAGAATCAGCTCTGCTGGGATCATTAGAATTCTGCAAATAGCAGGGGCATCAGTGCCTTGGTACTTCATCCTCTGTTGGGTTCCTCATCGTCTTTTACAAAGGAAATGGGGCTGCTGCAGTTGGACAGTTGCTTAAGACATGCCTGCAAGGAGGTGTGGGCCAGCTCTGACACAGAGCACTCTGCACTCAAATGGCAGGAAATGCAATCAAACTTCCGAATCTGAACTACACACAGGCTAACACCAGGCAGGCCCCAGAAGAAGGATCTTTCTTGAATCTTTTACTTTAAAACATATTAAAAGGACATTAAAACATGGGCATTAAAACTCTGGGCGGCTTCCAACAAAATCTTAAAATACAATAGTTCGTCAAACATTAAAAGCTTCCCTAAATTTAATGTTTTCCCTTGCTGGTTTGTTGCATTGAATTTGATTCAGAGCAATGGGCCTGTTGTGACATATTATCAGATAACATTGGACAACATTGCTTTTCACGTATTTCTGTTCCCTCATTAAAATGGAAGCAAAGAACTAAAGGACTCCGGGATGGTTAAGTCTAATAAAATTTGACTATGTTTCTAATAAAATTCGACTTCGATTTCTTGTCCACGAAGAACACTGGGCTCCCCCCTGCCGCCTTGGATTCCCTGATGAATCCTCTCTTTAGATTTTTCTCGATAAAGTCCTTCAGGTCCTTGATCTCTCTCTCCGACATGGAATAGAGCTTGCCCACCGGCAGCGTGGCCCCCGGGATCCGGTTGATCTGGCAATCATACGGTCGATGCGGTGGCAACGTGTCAGCCTCCCTCTCGCTGAACACCTCCTGTAGGTCCTGATAATACGGAGGAATTTCGGTCGTCCCTGCTTTGCATGCTGCTGCCATCCCGGCCTCCAACTGTCGAGGTAGCTCTAGGCCCAGGCAGTTCTCCATGCAGTGCGCCGACCCAAAAATCAGTGACCGTTGATGCCAGGAGACCACCGGATCGTGCAAGGCCAACCAGCTCATGCCCAGTATGATAGGCGGACCCGCCAACGTGGCCACGTGAAAGGCGATGACCTCGGAGTGGGTAGACACCCGCATCCTCGTGGGAGGCGTTTGGTGGGTCACTTCACCTCCCAACAGTTCTCTCCCAGCAATTGTAGTGACTTGCAGCGGAAAATCCAAAGGCCTCAGGTTCAGTTGGTGCTGCTCTGCAAACTCCTTGAAGAAGAAGAGTTGTTTGGATTTGATATCCCGCCTTTCACTCCCCTTCAGGAGTCTCAAAGCGGCTAACAATCTCCTTTCCCTTCCTCCCCCACAACAAACACTCTGTGAGGTGAGTGGGGCTGAGAGACTTCAGAGAGAAGTGTGACTGGCCCAAGGTCACCCAGCAGCTGCATGTGGAGGAGCGGAGACGCGAACCCCGTTCCCCAGATTACGTGACTACCGCTCTTAACCATTACACCACAGTGGCTCTCCAAAAATGACGCCGAAGCTCCGGAATCAACCAAAGCCAACTCCTCCACCGCGTGGCCATTCGGGAGCTCTAAGACCACCTTCAACATTATGCTTGCTTTGGGGTGTCCGAGCCGAGGACTTTCGCTGTTGCTCCCGCCTGGCTGTTGCCTCGGTTCACCACCAGCCAGGCTTCCCCGTTTCCCGAAGTCTGGGGTTCCTCTGCCTCTGCCTGCTGGGTGGCCCCAACCATTCCCTGTGTGCTGGTCCCAGGGGGAGGTTACAGTGAGGCGTGGTCAGAGTCCGGTCCTGGGTTGAGGGTCTGGAGACTGTCCACCCAAGGGCGAAGCGGGGTCCAAAGCGAGGGGCCGGGCAAGGTCGGGAGCTCTGGAAGAACAGGTCTGGGTGCTGGCAGAAACAGGTTTCCAACGACGTTGCTCCCGCAACCTGGGACCGGGCTGACTGGCCTTTATCTTCTCTGAGGCCGGGGCGGTCCCGGCCCACAGGTGACCCGCCTCTCCTGTGCACTCCTCCTGAGAGAACCGCCTCTCTGCCCTGAGCCTCTGCAGCTCAGGAGAGGCTGGAGGGTTACTGGACCCAGGGGGAGGCTCACCTTCCCCTGACAGGGCTGGGAGAGGCGCACCTGTAGGCAATTGGTCCTCAATCACCTCCGGAGCCAGAGTGGATTCATCTGGTGTCTGCTCCTGAGGATCCGACACAGGTGCAGGCGCTTCAGACTCAAGGCCCTGCCCCGGCTCAGCCGGCCTTGGAGGCGGGGACTCCTGTGCAGGCTGGGATTCCTCCGGTTCAGTCTCTGAATCAGATTCCCAGGCCATCACACCCTGCCAGTTACGACGCTCTGGACACACTCTGGCAAAGTGCCCCGTTTTCTGACAGAAAAAACATCTCTTGGCAGCTTGCCAGTCTTTCTTCTCTTTGCCACCCGGCCGTTGAGCTTTCGAACCTTCCTGCGCACGGGCTGAGTCTATTTCCATGGGCTCCGGCTGTTGTTGACCTTCGGAAGCAGCTGCCGGCATTTCAGGAATGTGGTTACCATGGAAACTCCGGCCCTTGCCCTCTTTCCTTTCCCGCAGTCTGGTTTCCTGCCTCAGCCCCACCGCAAGAGCAGCCTTCGTTAACTCATCCATATCCTTTGGACGGGGGGCCCTAGCAAGCTCATCCTTAACTTCGGTGTTCAGTCCAGCCTTAAACAAAGCTTGCACAGGCTCTGATTCCAAATCCCATCCCAGTTTGTGCACAAGCATAGCGAATCCTGACCAGTAACTGCGCACTGTAGATTTGCCTTGCTTCAAAGCCAAAAGCTCCTCCTGCGTCTTGTCAATTAAACTTTGATCTGCGTAGATAAAGTCCATCGCTTGCCAAAACTTGGGCAGACTTCGATGCGCTTCATTATTAGAGGCAATTAACGGCCTGACCCAACTTTTAGCCCACACCCCCCCCCCGACAGGAGCCTAATTATGTGAGCAACTTTCTGAGCATCGTTGGCAAACTGAGCTGCTTCAAGCTCCAAAAAATATTTCATCTCCGCCTTAAAATCACAATAAGCCTCCGGATCGCCATTAAACTTTTCCACCCACACACCTTTGCCCCTCGCCAGTAGCCCACCTGTGGCTCCACCTTGAGCAGCCCTGCATTCCTCCAGACGCGACTGCAGGTCCAGTCCGGCATTCCACTTACGCAGCTCAGAAAGCTCCTTCTCCATTTTTTGCTTTTAGTTCCTCTCTCTAGCTTTCAGCAGAAGAGTCGAGTCATGCTGTAAGGAGTGGATGCTGCCAAAGCTAGCAGAGATAACGCTCCAGGCTCACAGCCATTTCTGTTCTGAAGATTTATTGCCAAAAGTTCAAAGCAGTTACAAGAGTTCAAAAAAGCACGTCCATGCCTAGCTCAGTCAGATGACTCGACTGGCGATCTCTTACTCCTCCTCCCCCAACAGGCCCATCTCCGCAGTGCACGCCTCCTGTTTCCTCTGTTCTGTGAGTAGCTAGTTCCGGGCACTGGCTCTCCCCCCTCCCTATCTCCTCCTCGGAGTCGGATGAGAGACTGCTGGTGAGCTCTTTAGGCTCTCTGTAATTGCCTCTCTCTCCCCCCTCGGCTCTTTGGCAGCTTCCAATTCCCTGACAGGCGGCTTCCAACAAAATCTTAAAATACAATAGTTCGTCAAACATTAAAAGCTTCCCTAAACTTAATGCTTTCCCTGGCTGGTATGTTGCATTGAATTTGATTGATAGCAATGGGCCTGGTGTGAGATATTATCAAATAACATTGGACAACATTGCTTTTCACATATTTCTGTTCCCTCATTAAAATGGAAGCAAAGAACTAAAGGTAAAGGTAAAGGACTCCTGGATGGTTAAGTCTAATAAAATTTGACTATGGGGTGCTCATCTTCGTTTTTAGGCCTTCCACTGAAGGAACTCCATCCCTTCCCACTGTAGCCCTCACAGGAGAGGATCCTCTCGGTGTTTATTGTGGGCTTTATCCTGCTGCATGGGTCCTCCTACCACCTCAAGAGGGCTCAGCTTTCACAATGGCAGAAGTGGCTCTTTTCAGGTGTAGCCTATCAGAAGGCAGAAGAGGCACATTTCCCAGATACACTCAGTAGAGGACCAGACCTCCTTGGACAGAGACCTTTTCCATGGCACAGGAGCGTCCTGGATAAAGCCTATTTGCACAGACATCTTTAACGCCTGCTTGGCCTTGTCAGTTAATAGCGTAGTTTACTTTGCTACTGTTTACTTTGCTAAGGAAGCCTGCCACTTAAAGAACTATGCCAAGGAAGCCAACGACAAACTGTTTGGTGTTGATGGGTCACTATTGGAGAGGTAGCTCAAAGCTTAGGTGGTGTACCCCCAGATTTTTGAAGAACAATTCAGTGGTGCATCCCGGGGTATCAGCCCACGTGTAGTTCAGATTCTGCAGTTTGATTGCACCCACATGGCAGAAAATGCATCGTGCTCTGTGTCAGAGCTGGCCCACACCTCCTTGCAGGCATGTCTTAAGCTTTAAGACCATGGGCCTCCAACCATTTGGGGCCATATGACCAAGTAAGGCAACTGTCCAACTGCAGCAGCCCCATTTCCTTTGTAAAAGACGATGAGGAAACAAGAAGGTGAAGAAATAAGAAAGCACAGATTTTTGAAGAACAATTCAGTGGTGCATCCCGGGGTATCAGCCCATGTGTAGTTCAGAATCTGCAGTTTGATTGCACCCAAATGGCAAAAAATGCAGAGTGCTCTGTCTCGGAGCTGGAAAATCAATAAATTTTTTTTGAAAAACCCCCAGAAAAATTGAAAATCTCATTTTCTTTAGGAAAACAAGGAGAACAGGGGATTAACCTCATGCTCTGAAAAGGCTGCAAAACAAAGATCATGCATAAATTGTGCCTAAGGAAGGTTCTAAACAGCTGAGGGGTGTAGGTTGGTCCTGCTGCTAGTACCCTTCTGGCTTTTAAGAGCTGCAAAACTGCCGCAACAACCGCAACAAACGAGGGTTGTTTAAAAGATAGGGAATATAGAATGCAAAATGGTTGACAATTCAGACTGCCTGCTCTGGTCCAGTCCTGTACTGACAGTACCTTCCCAGAGTATGATATTGTGATGTTTCCTACATCTCAGCCGTTCAAGCAGTGGCTTGGGTGGGTGGCACCAGTCGCAGATAAAGTGCCTTTGCCCGTGCAAGTGGGAGTTGGCCCCCTTCACACCTTTTGGACTTGGGAGCTTTCAGTGTGTCATTGTCCGCCTAGTCATAGGAGGAAGGATGGAGGGAGTATTAAGGTTCTGCTTGCCCTCTGATGGTCAGATGACTTTCTGTTGAAATTTAGACTTTCAACCCACTTGAAATATACTCAGAGTCGAGAGTGGATTTCATGCTCTTTATTCAGCTCATGGTGGTGAGGAGGGAATGGAAGTCCCCTCAAAGTATCTGCTTTATATACATTATTTACACAATGGGCTGCACGTGATTGGCTAATTCCGGAATTCTCCTGTAGGCCAGTCAGGTTGTGGATTCACTTCTATCTGGAGCTGGATTGGGTGGCTCCTGCCAACCAATCATACTGCTGCATTGTTCTAGGACCAATCAGACTGCTGCATTTTGGAGCCTATTGTTCTAGGACCAATCAGACTGCTGCATTCTGAATCCTATTGTTCTATGACCAATCAGACTGCTGCATTCTGAATCCTATTGTTCTAGGACCAATCAGACTGCTGCAGTTTGGATCCTATTCAACTCAGTACATAACCACAGTTCAAGAAGGACACTGACAAACTGGAACGTGTCCAGAGGAGGGCAACCAAAATGGTCAAAGGCCTGGAAACGATGCCTTATGAGGAACGGCTAAGGGAGCTGGGCATGTTTAGCCTGGAGAAGAGGAGGTTAAGGGGTGATATGATAGCCATGTTCAAATATATAAAAGGATGTCACATAGAGGAGGGAGAAAGGTTGTTTTCTGCTGCTCCAGAGAAGCGGACACGGGGCAATGGATCCAAACTACAAGAAAGAAGATTCCACCTAAACATTAGGAAGAACTTCCTGACAGTAAGAGCTGTTTGACAGTGGAATTTGCTGCCAAGGAGTGTGGTGGAGTCTCCTCCTTTGGAGGTCTTTAAGCAGAGGCTTGACAACCATATGTCAGGAGTGCTCTGATGGTGTTTCCTGCTTGGCAGGGGGTTGGACTCGATGGCCCTTGTGGTCTCTTCCAACTCTATGATTCTATGATTCTATGATTCTAACACCCCTCCCCTCTAAGTTCCAGTCCTGCCCGGGAGGTTGCATTCATAGTCCTCAAGGTACGCCGGCGGCCTACGTGTGCGTTGCGGCCTGGGGTGTTCCCTGGTCCGGGGTTCAGGTTCTGGCTTGTGTTCCAAGGATGCTGGCTGTGATGGGGCCCTTTGGTCTGGCGCAACCGGCTCGCTCAGTCGTGGTTCTGGTTCCGGTGTCCTTTCGGCCTCGCGTGTCCTCTCTGTATTTACTGATTCTGCCTCTCCTGCTGGCCCCTCCTGTTCTATGGGCCTCACTGCCCCACTGTTCCCTTGGGACTCCTCTGACCTGTCCTCCTCCTGGTTTTCTCCCGGGAATCGTTGCCGTATCTGGTCGCAGTGGCGGCGGCAGCATTGCCCCCCATCCTTTAGCACCTCGTACGACACGGGGCCAGCGACCCTGGTGACTGTGGCGGGTACCCATGCTGGGCCTGCCCCAAAATTCTTTGCGTACACTGGGTCCTGGGCCACGAAGGTCTGGGGGTTCCTGCCTTCCCCCACCACTACCTCATCCTGAGCTCTATCGGGGTGAAGGCGGTCCAATCTGATTGCAAGGCGCCGACCCATTAGTAGTTCAGCGGGGCTCCGGCCAGTCGTTGAGCTGGGGGTGCTGTGCTGTGCTAGAAGGAATGTGGCAAGGCGGTACTCCCAATCCCCTTGCGTCATGCGGCGGAGGGTGTCCTTGGTGGTCCGCACCATGCGTTCTGCTTGGCCATTGGTGGCAGGGTGGAATGGCGCCAAACGGATGTGGCGGATGGCGTTCTGCGCTGTGAAGGTTTGGCATTCTCCTGACGCAAATGCGGTCCCGTTGTCTGAGACGAGAGTGTCAGGGAGCCCGTGGGTTGCAAACAGCCTGAGTAGTACCCGGATGGCTGCGGGCGTGGAAGTGGATGGTACCAGTGTGACTTCCAACCATTTGGTGTAGGAGTCCACCACTATGAAGAATGTTTTCCCCTGAAAGGGGCCAGCGAAGTCCACATGCAGGCGTGACCATGGTGCTCGGGCGGACTCCCATGACTGGACTGGGTCCCTTGGGGGATCTGGGCGGGATTCTTGGCAGGCCTGGCAGTGTTTGACCCAGGCCTCTATCTCTCCGTCGATCCCCGGCCACCACACATAACTCCTGGCAAGGGCCTTCATTCTCACTACCCCTGGGTGTGTCTCATGTAGGGCTCTGAGGACCCTTTTTCGGAGGGGCTGGGGAACAATGACCCTGCTTCCCCATAACAGGCACCCCTTGTGGGCCAACAGTTCATGTTTGTGGGTTGTGTAGCCGGCGAATTCTGGCCCAGGGCTGCTGCTGGGCCATCCCCTCCACACCCAGTCCAGGACCCGGGAGATGACCCTATCTTTCTTGGAATGGTGTGCAACTTCTTGTGCCTGAATGGGGCAGTCGGGAAGTAGCTCCAGGCTCATAACCTCTTGTGCAGGTGCTGGGTCGGGGCCTGTTTCTGGTAGTGGTAGCCTGCTGAGGGCGTCCGCATGACCCATCGACCCATCGCCTTCCCAGGGCGGTGAATCAGTGCATACTGGTAGCTGGCAAGGAAAATTGACCACCTGAGGACGCGAGGAGACAGCACTTGGGGGGGGGTCTGATTTTCGGGGGCAAACAAGCCAAGCAACAGCTTGTGGTCAGTCACCACGGTAAAGGGCCGCCCGTACAAGAAATCTTGGAATTTTTTTACTCCCTTCACGATTGCCAGACCCTCGTTGTCGATTTGTGCGTAGTTCCGCTCGGTTGCGTTGAGTGTCTGGGAAAAGTATGCCACCGGTACCTCTCTTCCATCCGGGAGTTGGTGTCCCAGGACAGCGCCGATGCCATAGGGCGAGGCGTCGCATGCTAGCACCACCGGCAGCCTCTCGTCGAAGTGTGCCAAGACCGCGTTTGAGACAAGCAAGTCCTTGACTGCCTGGAATGCGGCCTCCTGGCGCTGGCCCCACACCCAAGGGGCCCTCTTGTCCAGGAGTCTGTGTAGGGGCTCCGCTACCGCCGCCTTGTGGGGAAGGAAGGAATGGTAAAAGTTCAATAGTCCCAAGAAGGCCTGAAGTTCCGTCTTGCTCTTGGGCGCTGGGGCATCACAAATGGCCCGTACCTTGTCTCCAGTTGGGTGGACCCCTTCTGCGTCCACCATAAATCCCAGAAAGTCCACCTGAGGTACTCTTAGTAGACATTTTTCCCGCTTCACCTTGAGACCCGCCCTCTGGAAACGCTGCAGAACGGTGCGGAGGCGGTCCTCAAACTCCTCTGGTGTGGGCCCAGCAATCAACACATCATCGAAGAAGGGGGTGGCGCCAGGAATCCCTTTAAGGAGAGAGTCCATTAGATTCTGGAATATTCCTGATGCCACGCTGACACCGAATTGCAGCCGCTTTACCCTGAACGCTCCTCTGTGCATCACAGTCTGTGCCTCTGCTGTGGCAGCTGTTGATATGCTTGGGCCAAGTCCAGCTTGCCAAAAAAATTTGACCCAGCCAGGGTGGCAAGGACATGGCTGACCACTGGCACTGGGTATGCGTGGGCCGTGAGGGCCTTGTTTATGGTACATTTGTAGTCTGCGCCGATGCGGACCGAACCATTAGGCTTGACGGGTGTGAGGATTGGGGTTTGCCAGGGGGCATTAGGCACCGGCTCCAGCACTCCTTGCTCCACGAGCCGGTCCAATTCCTTGTCTATATGAGGTTTCAAGGCAAACGGGACCCGGCGGGCCTTGAGCCTGACAGGGCGTACTGCGTGGTCAAGCTGTAGAGCAATGGGGGGGGGGCGTATACTATCCCAATTTCCCATCGAAACCCCCCGGAAATTCCTTGCATATGGCGTCCACGTCCACTTGAAGCCTGCAGACTTATCCAGTATCCTGTGAATCCCAACACTCCTCCTTAAGTCAAAGGCTTGAGACCCAATAATTCTCTTAAGTCTCGAAATTTAGGAGCATCCAAACATGGGGTGTGCTGAAATTGCATGACCCCAGGGAATTTTGGGGGGGCCCTTCAACATTTTGGGGGCCCTCAGCCCATGTCCCACTAGACGACATGAGCACAACATGGGGTGTGCTGAAATTGCATGACCCCAGGGAATTTTGAGGGGGACCCTTCAACATTTTGGGGGCCCTCAGCCCATGTCCCCCTAGACGGCATGAGCACAACATGGGGTGTGCTGAAATTGCATAACCCCAGGGAATTTTGAGGGGAGCCCTTCAACATTTTGGGACCCCTCAGCCCATGCCCCCCTAGATGGCACAAGAACACCATGTGGTGTGCTGAAATTGCATGACATGACCCTAGGGAATTTTGAGGGGGACCCTTCAACATTTTGGGGGCCCTCAGCCCATGTCCCCCTAGACGGCATGAGCACAACATGGGGTGTGCTGAAATTGCATGACCCCAGGGAATTTTGGGGGGCGCTTCAACATTTTGGGACCCCTCAGCCAATGCCCCCCTAGATGGCACAAGAACACCATGTGGTGTGCTGAAACTGCATGACCACAGGAAATTTGAGGGGGCCCTTCAACATATTGGGGGCCCTCAGCCCATGTCCCCTTAGATGGCATGTGCTGACATCACACCGCTCCAGGGCATTTTGAGGGGGGCACCCCCTTGAAAATTTGGAGTCCTTGGCCTCCCCATCCTGTATATGTCACAAGCACACCATGGGGGTGTGCTGACATTGTGTGATCCCAGGGAATTTTGAGGGGGCCCACGCCTATTGAAAATTTTGGGAGTACCTTGATCCCCTAGATATCTCAAGCACACCATAGGGAGTGTTAAAGTCTCACTGTCCCAGGGAATTTTGAAGGGGCCCACCCCTTCTTTAAAATTTCGGGGGTCCTCAGTCCTTTGCCACTATAGGCTGTGCAGTCATGCCACAGGGTGTGCTGATGTCAGGCCTCTGGATTTCCCTCTTGCATAGATGCTGTATTGGGTCCCTGGACAGCAGGTGGAGGATATCTGCAGGATTAGGAGCAACCGAGGAAAGACACAGTTGTTGAAAATTAGGCTTCGGGGTACTTACAGAGGAGAAGGAAGGGGTGAGGCATACAGAACTTGGCTGGGAGTGGGATTTGTGGGGCTGGCAGGGTGAGGTTTGGGGCTGGGGCTGGGGCTGGGGCTGGGGCTGCAGCAAGAAACTGCTAGGGTGTTTTCCTTGGGGGAACAGTTTGCGACAGAACACTGGGGAAAGAGTTTGTGGTGTAAAAATCCTTTTTTAAAAAAGTTTGTATTTATTGATTGATACTTATTCTAAGACAGACAGAAATAATATTCATTATAAATATATATTTTATAATATACTGAGTTAAAACAGCTACTTAAGCTAAGAAAGAGCAGAAAGAAAGTCAGAAGGAAGAAAATACAAGAAAAAGAGAAAACAAAAGTAGAAGACAAAGGGAAAGAAAGAAAACAACTAAAGGGAGAGACTAGAATAAAAGGACTTCTGGGTCTCAGTAGCTACGTATGATACTGGTTTATAGAAAATAGAATGTTAAAGAGAGTATTTTTTTTTCAATCTTCAAATTCAGATACTGCAAGTTCATTTTCTCTTTCACACAAAAGGTCCATAGGAAACTTCCAATCCTTAACAAATGCTAGTAATGATTTTTCTCTAATTAAACATGTTAGCTTAGCCATCTAAGGCAATGTGGGGTAAAACTCCTGTGGTTGTAGATATTTTTATTTTATTTTTTGCAGCAAGGGGAGGGCTGGGAGCAAGGTCATTGAGGCTTTTCCCAGTCCATGAAATTCAGAAGCATTATAAACAAACATTACAATTCAACTTTAGCTTAAACACATTCCTACTTTCATCTCGGGTTTCCCCCACCTTAAAAAAGAAAGAAAAAAAGCTTTCAGACTACCCAAAGAGGATTAGCAATGAGATTGTAAACTTGAGGACGGGAACTATCTTTTTTGTTTGTGTGGGGGGGAAATTATTTACTTAGACATAATATTTGTACCTACTTAACATTTGGTTTATCAGTTTTCCTACTACATAAAAACCAAATATTAATACAACTTTTATAGTAGCAAAAAGCAAAGGCAGCTTTGCATAGCCTATTGCGTTTAGGCGTTATTCAAGCTTAAGCTTTAGGCCCGGACCCAAAATTTCAAAGCCAATGTTTCCAAAAGATTGTGCTGTTTTAATATTAAGTGTGAAAACATTTAAACAATCGTCACTTACAGTTCCCATAGTTGTTTGCTAATAGTAATGGAGAATCTGTGACTCTTTTGGATGCTATTGGGACTCCAGCTGGAAGAGAAGCTGGAAAAGGAATACCGTATTTTTCGCTCTATAACACGCACCAGACCATAACACGCACGTAGTTTTTAGAGGAGGAAAACAAGAAAAAAAATATTCTAAATGAAACAGTGGATGTATGATTTTTGTGGTTCATGCTGTGGCCACAGACATGTGATCTGACAGTGAGTTTGGAGTAGCCCATTGCAAAAATCCTGAGGATCCATGTGGATCCATGCTTTGTAACCATGTTTTTGCACCACTGCGACCCTAGGCAACAGTGGGTGCGTGATTTTTTGGGTGCAGGCTGTAGCCATGGACATGTAATGTGATCTGATGGTGAATTTGGGGTGACCCAGTGCAAAAATCCTGAGGATCCATGTGGATCCGTGCTTTGTCACCACGTTTTTGCACCATTGCAGCCCCAGGCAACAGTGGGTGCGCGATTCTTTTGGTACAGACTGTAGCCATGGACATGTAATGTGATCTGATGGTGAATTTGGGGTGACCCAGTGCAAAAATCCTGAGGATCCATGTGGATCCGTGCTTTGTCACCACGTTTTAAATGGGGTGGGAAGGAAAAACACAGAAGGGACAAGGAGCACAAGAGGGGTGTGCGGAGAAGCAGCTGGCTAAGAATGCAGGGGAGGGGGTTTAACGGGGTGGGGGGAGGAAAGGAAAGCAAAAGTCCCCCCCCCAAGCCAGCCCCCCCTCCCTCTCTCCCACCTGCATGTTTTTCGGCTGCCTGCGAGTCCCTAGAGCACGGAGAGGAGGAGGTGGTGGGCTGGAGCCTGCACGCAGTGTGACTCGGAAAGAATTAGAAGGAAGGACTCGATCCTTTCCTTAACCCTCTGCTTGCCAGGAGGGCAGGGGATTCCCTTCTCTTTGTTGAGTTTGAGCAAACGCAGCAACAGAAGCAGGTGGGCAGTAGGACCCTGAGGCAGAATGCAGGAAAGCAGCAGCTTCCGCCTTCCCTCCGCCCGCCCGCCCGATCTTATTTTTGCCTGATTTTTGCCTATTTTTGCCCCTGCGCTCCGGCGAGTCAGCTCCAGGGACCACACATTCGCTCAATAACACGCACAGACATTTCCCCTTACTTTTTAGGAGAAAAAATCTGCGTGTTATAGAGCGAAATTTACGGTAGCTGGGGAAAGACACAGCTGTTGATAATGAGGCTTCAGCGTTCTTAGAGGAGAAAGGGGCGAGGCAGAAAGGCTTTTGATTTTCTTTCACCCATAGAAGCCCAGCTAATACATTTATATATATTAGAAAATTTCAGTACTTCCTAATCCATGAAATTCAGAAGCTTTATAACGAAACATCGCAGTACACCTTTAGCTTAAACACATTCCTGCTTTTCTCTCTGGTACTGAATGTGGGAAACACCCTATGTGCTTTACAGGCATTTCACACAACCTTGCCATTACTTGATAAGTGTAATTGCGTGTCAAGGTCCCCAAGCCACCCCTCAAATAACTCACAACACACACATAATTTTTGTTTAAGGTTTTTGGCATAATTTTGGCCACAACTTTATTAACATACATGATTGTTAGTGGTTGCTTAGGCATTGGTTAAGACTATCTTTTTTTTTTAATATAAAATATTTTATTAAGTTTTAAAACACACAATAAAGAGTAAACACACAAAATCCCCTCACCAAACAGAATAACAAACAAAACACCAAATGCAAGAACACCAACAAACACTATAGATAGAAAAAAGAAAAAAGAAAAAGAAAAACATAACTATTCAAAAACTTTTTTATATAACTAACTGGACTTCCTCACATCTCCCTTACCCTGCGTTCTTTATAATAGAAAATACCAGCAAATTGTTACCTTATTTCATATCTTATTTTGTACTTTTCAAACGTTATATTTTTTAATTTTAAAGTAGTTTTTGTCAGTTATTTGTACCTTAAATTAAACATTGTATTACTTTAAACTTCGACCTTATCTTACTTATAACTTAGTTTCTATATCTCACAATCAAATTACTGGAGCCATATTTTTCTAGACCATGCAATTTCTTAACATTCATATAACTTATATTGTTTTTGTAAGTAGTCTTTAAATTTTTTCCAGTCCTCTTCCGTTGTTTCTTCTCCCAACTCCCGGATTCTGCCAGTCATTTCAGCCAGTTCCATATAGTCCATCAGTTGCGTCTGCCACTCTTCCAGTGTGGGCAAATCTTGTGCCTTCCAATGTTTTGCAATAAGTATTCTTGCTGCTGTAGTCGCGTACATAAAAAAGGTTCTGTCCTTTTTTAGCACTTTCTGGCCGACTATGTCCAAAAGGAAGGCCTCTGGTTTCTTGGTAAAGGTATATTTAAATACCTTTTTTAGCTCATTGTAGATCATTTCCCAGAAGGCCTTCACTTTTGGACAAGTCCACCAGAGGTGAAAAAATGTCCCTTCAGCCTCCTTACATTTCCAGCATTTATTATCAGACAGGTGATATATCTTTGCAAGCTTGACTGGGGTCATGTACCACCTATATATCATTTTCATAATGTTTTCCTTCAAGGCATTACATGCCGTGAATTTCATTCCGGTGGTCCATAACCTTTCCCAGTCCTCAAACATAATGTTATGCCCAATATCCTGTGCCCATTTTATCACGGCTGATTTGACTGTCTCATCCTGAGTGTTCCATTTAAGCAGCAAGTTATACATTCTTGAAAGTACCTTAATCTTTGGTTCTAACAATTCTGTCTCTAACTTCGATTTTTCCACCTGGAATCCTATCTTTTTATCCAATTTAAATACCTCTTGAATTTGAGCGTAGTGTAACCTTATTCTTTAATTTTTCCAAACTCTGCAACCTCCAATTATCTCCGATTTTTTCTATTATTTCCCAATATTTCGGCCAACCGGCCTCCATATTGAGTCTTTTTCGGGCCTTCGCCTCCATTGGTGATAACCATCTCGGGGTCTTGTTTTCTAATAAGTCTTTATATTTTGTCCAGACAATAAATATTGCTTTTCTGACAATATGGTTTTTGAATCCTTTGTGAACCTTTACCTTGTCGTACCACAAATATGCATGCCATCCAAAAGCATTATTAAACCCTTCCAGATCTAGGACATCAGTGTTCTCTAACAGTAACCAATCCTTCATCCAGCAGAAGGCTGCGGCTTCATAATATAACCTTAAGTCCGGCAGGGCAAATCCCCCTCTTTCCTTTGCATCAGTTAAAATCTTAAATTTTATTCTGGGCTTTTTGCCCTGCCAGACAAACTTAGAAATATCTTTCTGCCACTTTCCAAAACACTCCACTCTGTCCACAATCTGTAGGGTTTGAAACAAAAACAACATCTTTGGCAATACATTCATCTTTATAGCTGCAATTCGACCCAACAAGGAAAGTTTCAATCTTGACCAAGTTTCTAGATCCTTTTTAATTTCTAGCCAACATTTTTCATAATTGTCTTTAAATAAGTTCAGGTTTTTAGCAGTCAAATTTACCCCTAGGTATTTCACCTTCTTTACAATTTTTAGGTCTGTCTCTTTCTGAAACCTTTCTGATTCCTCAGTTGTCAATTTTTTCCCCAAAACCTTGGTTTGTTTGCTTGTTCAGTTTAAACCCCGCCACACGACCAAACTCATGAATTAATTCTAAAACTCTTTTCGTGCTAGATTCTGGCTCCTGTAATGTTAAAACCAAGTCATCTGCAAAAGCTTTCAGTTTGTATTGTTTCACTCCGACCTGTATTCCTTGCACCAACCGGTACTCCCTAATCATGTTCAAAAACACCTCCAGGACTGAGATAAATAACAAAGGGGATATGGGGCAACCTTGTCGTGTTCCTTTTTCAATTTTAAACTCTTCTGTCACCACATTGTTAACTATCAGTTTAGCTTTTTGCTCTGAGTAAATTGCCTCTGTTCCATTTTCAAACCCCCGTCCCACTCCCATCCCTTCAAGGTTTTTCTTCATGAATTTCCAAGAAATGTTGTCAAAGGCCTTCTCTGCATCAATAAAAATTAGCACTGCTTTTGTATTTATGTTGGTTTGCAAAAGTTCCAAAATGTCAATAATGTTCCTAGTGTTATCAAACAAATGTCTACCTGGGAGAAAGCCTGCCTGGTCTTTATGAATTACTTCATTTAACACTTTTTTGAGTCTATTTGCCAAGATATCTGCAAAAATTTTGTAATCCACATTTAGGAGTGAGATGGGACGGTAGTTCTTAAGTTGAGTCTTTTCAGTTTCCAATTTAGGTATCAATGTGATGAAAGCTTCTTTCCACGATTCCGGCGCCTTCTTCCCCTCCATGATCTGATTACAAACCTCCAATAGTGGTTGTATCAAAAAATCTTTCAATGTTTTATAATACTTGGAGGTAAGACCATCTGGCCCTGGAGATTTGCCTAGTTGCATATTCTGAATGGCACCCTCAATTTCATGTTGTGTTATCTTATAGTTCAGGATTGTTCTCTTTTCCTGAGATAATTTCGGTAACCCATTAATTTTTATGAATTGGTCTATCTCCGTCTCATTTTGCGTCCCTTGCGTATAAAGGTGTTTGAAGTATCTCTGGAAGCACTTTCTAATTTCCTCTGGTTTTTGGATATTTCTCCCTTCAATCTCTAGGTTTGTAACCGTATTCAATTTTTGTCTCTTCTTCAACTGCCATGCTAGCAGTTTCCCACACTTATTCGCTGATTCAAATGATTTTTGTTTCATTTGTTTAATTTTCCACTCAACTTCTTGATTTATCAATTTAGCATATTGTGCTTGGTGGAATTTGATTTCTCTCAGAACCTCCTGTGATTTTGGTTTTGATCTCAATTTTTTCTCACCATCTCTTATCTTCTCTAAGATCTTATCCTTTTTTTCATTCCAAAGTCTTTTCTTTATCGTGTTCTGTTGTATCAAAAACCCTCTCATAACAGCTTTACTTGCGTCCCAGATTACTCTTTTTTCCACCGTGGTATTCAAATTTATTTCAAAGTAGTCTTTCAAAGTTTTTTGGGCCTTCTTCACAATCTCCTGATCTCTTAATAGGGTGTCATTCATTTTCCATCTGAAGGAACCGATTGGAGTAAGTCTCATTTCCACTTTCATAGCGTTATGGTCGGAGCAGGTTTTGGGGCAGATTTCCACTTTTCTGGTCTTAGGTGCCAGCCCTCTAGTTATCCATATTTGGTCGATTCTTGTCCAAGACAGATGGGCTTCAGAAAAGAATGTTCCTTCTTTACCTAGGGGGTTCTTTGTCCTCCAAATGTCAATCAAGTCCATATTGTCAATTAGTTCAAAAAAGGTTTTAGGTAGTCTGCCGTCTTTTGTTAAGTTTTGATTTTGTGACTTGTCCATATTTGTGGAGACCACCCCATTCATAACTCCCATCATAATGATGTTGGTATAGTCCAAATAGTCCAGCATTGTCTCATGCAGTTTCTTATAGAATTCTGATTTCCCCTCATTCGGTGCATAGATTCCTAAAATTAAAAACTTTTCTCCTTGAGTCTGTATCTCAATAGCCAAAATTCTTCCTTGCTCATCTTTAAATAAAAATTTTGGTGACAGGCTCTCCTTTGCATAAATCACCACTCCTCTTTTCTTAACTCTCTCCGATGAGATAAATTCTTGGCCTAATCTTTTATTGATTAACACTTTCCTATGGAGCCTAGTCACATGCGTTTCCTGCAAGCAAATAATGTCCAATTGTTCTTTTTGCAATATGTGAAATATTCTTCTTCTTTTTTCCGGGGAATTCCCGCCATTAATGTTCCAACTAAGAAGCTGCAGAGCCATCCTGGATCAATCTGTTATTCCTTTGGTGGTGGCGTCTCTTCCTTTGAATCCTCTGGTCCCCAGGGTGCAGGTGTAGGTGCAGGTACCGGCGGAGGTGGTGGCCAGGATGCTATTGCTCCTTTCTGAAGGTCCTCTTTGTGGTCGTTCAAAAACTTTTGTTGGTCTTCTGCTGTCTTAATTTTAACTTTCTTTCCTTTGAAGTTGAAGGATAATCCTTGAGGAAATTCCCACCTAAAGGGAATTGAGTTGCCTTTCAGTAGTTTTGTTAATTCCGTATATGTAGCTCTAAGGTCCAAGAGTTGTTTCAGAATATCTTTGTAAGTTTCTGCTCTGTTGCCTTGAATGTCAAGTGATTTTCCAAAATGAAGGCCTAGTATTTTATCTCTCTCTTGCTTGGATCTCAAAATGATCAAACAGTCTCTGGATCTGTCCTTCCTCACCACTCTTCCCAATCTAAAAGCACTTACAATTTTAAAATCCTTATCTTCTTCTATCCCCCAGAACTTTGAGAATTCCGATGTCAAATAGCCGATCAAATCTCCCTGTTCAAGTTCTGGGATTGCTCTCAATCTAAGGTTGTTTTCCCTATTTCTCAGTTCAACCATAGACAGGTAGGCCTGCTGTTCACCAATCTGTTTGTGCAAGGGCTTTACCTCCACCTTTATTGCCTCAACCTTCTGATTGGCTTCCACGGCTTTTTGGTTAGCTTCCTCAGCCAATTTGCGATTTTCTGCAGTTGCTTCCTGGAGATTCCCAATTGCTTGTGTATGTTGAGCAACTTGGTCAGTCGGTTTGCTTATAGTGGCTGTGGCTTGGTCAATTTTGGACGAATGCTCATCCGCCTTCTTATTTAAAATTTCCAATTGTCCCAAAATTTGATCTAAGACTGCTGCAGATCCTCCTGAAGCCATATCCTCTAATGGTGTTTGCTCAGCTACCCCTTCTTGTGTCCCTAAAACAGCTGGGACAGATGATCTGCGTGGCGGAGAAGTCAAGGTTGTTTGTACCAGTTGTTTAGCTTTCGTTTTCGCCAATCTTGCTTTCCCTGTGCCACTCATTCCAATCCTGTCTATGTGCGGCATTGGTTAAGACTATCTGTTCCCCCCCCCGCCCCCCGCCTGGGGACAGAACTTACTTCCGGATTCCACCGAAAGCCAGTAAGGGAAAACAATATTGGGGAGAAATGGAGCTGAGCGACAGGCCCTCACTTCTCCCCGCATGCTCCCTAGGGCTTGCCGGTCCTAGCCCCATTCCAGGGATTCGGACGAAAACATGGCAAGCCCCTGGGTTCCTTTAACGGAATTCCCTTTCCGCAGCAGCGTTGGAGGGGCAGGCCCAGCCAATCCTTGCCCCTGTTCCAAACAATTTGATAACCAATGCCTAACCGCAACTTACAAGTTGTGACGATTTGCAGTAGGCAAAAAACAAATCAGCCAGATGGACAAAATTCCTACCAGTCCCCTGCCACAACAGCAGATGACCCCATGACAGGCATAGCAAGGTCGACGCAGAAAACCCTTAAATTTAGGGCGGGCGGGCGGGCGGGCGGGTGTTCCGATGCACGCAGCAAAGAGAAAGTTTCCAAGCTGCGTGCACAGAGTATAAAGCATTAGATCCCTCCCACCAAATTGCAACACATAAATTGCCCCAGCAACTCAACCAACTAATCATTGCCACAGGCCAACTTTTCAATCATGCCTGGCAACCAAGGAGGGGGTGTGTGGCCTGATAGACCCCACCGCAACCAGCGCTCTCCATTAAGGAGAACACTCTTTGTCACATGAAAGTGGTGGGGCGTGGGTGAGAAGGCAAAACCTGTTTACATCCCAGGGGAAAGAAATGACTTGGGTATCAATCACCCATTTTCTGACTTCCTTCTACACTTGACCAGATGTACCCTCTTCGGCTGTGTCTGTCTTTCCAACCAGGGAAATGTTAATGCAATTTGGACTGTAAACAGAGTCAGGTACAGCTGTCCCCGTGATCATAGCTGGAAGAAAATTACATCTGTGTCCACAGAAATGCCTGCCAGTGTTTCAGTCAGTAGTTCAGTTCATGCTTACATGCCCACATGTGATTTCAGCTGAAGTCTGCTTATGTGCGAGGGAAATCAAGCAGGCAAACATTTGGCAGCAACTCGCCATGCACTCATAATGTACAGTACTTCCAGTCTGTAGGATGGTTCAGTTAAGAGAGATATGATGTTTCGTTTCTCTGTGCCAAGTAACTGCAGCATCACAAGCAAGTTCCCCAGAGGTTGCAAAACTTGACACACAGATTCCATAAGCCCCTCTGCTTCTCAAAAGGCTAAACTGTGCTCTCGCCTCTTTTTTTTGCTCATTGTTAGTGCCCTCGCGTATGCATCTTGCTTTGTTGGGTTGCCAGGCTCCATAGAATCAGAGAGTTGGAAGAGACCACAAGGGCCATCGAGTCCAACCCCCTGCCAAGCAGGAAACACCATGAGAGCACTCCTGACATATGGTTGTCAAGCCTCTGCTTAAAGGACCTCCAAAGAAGGATGTGGATGGCATAATGACCCGCAGAGAATCTTGTGGTAGATAATGAGGTATGAAAAACAATAAATCACATTTTCTGCTACATTGTTAAGCATCAGGTCACCACTAGATCTTGACAATTTCCTGCAATGATCGGTGCTTAGAAGGCCTATGATTCAGTTCCAGGAGATATTGGTGACAGGCGCTGTAAGGCAAATACTGCTTCAGCCTACCAAGAAATTCCTCTTGAAAGAAATTTGTCTCTCACCTGAGGGATAATTACCTCCTGTACCTGGAAATGCTTCATTTCAAATTACTGTGGACTTGACTGTTCACATAATTTCACTCTCTGTGCTTATGTGCACATTCCACATGTACTAATCCAGGGATTCAAAGGTGAAAAGTAGGCGAATAGGTAAGCAGTGGCGGCGGTGGGGGGAGAATGGTGGGGCCAGAATGCACAAACTTTTCAAGGCTAACTTGACTGAAGCTGCATAGGCAGACCAAGCAGCTACTCACAGGCAGGAGAAGGGATGGCGGGCACAATTCAAGAGGCAGCTGCTATTCTGTAATCAGCTTTTTGCCAAATTGCAGTCAAATTCCTCGGATGTGACCCAGGCG
The DNA here is from genome assembly GCF_964188305.1 of Podarcis bocagei. Taxonomy (NCBI): domain Eukaryota; kingdom Metazoa; phylum Chordata; class Lepidosauria; order Squamata; family Lacertidae; genus Podarcis; species Podarcis bocagei. The sequence goes on from NC_138131.1 coordinate 67,416,667, forward strand.
TGTCCATCCACGTCCATCGCATCTCCTACTTGGCTACCTACATCCCATGCCTCCTGTGGCTGCTCAAGACGGCCACTTGCAGTCCCATAACAACCCAGCGGTGGCCAGTGGCGGCCCCTTCGGTATCGGAGGGACTGATCCCCCTGCCTAGAAATATTGAGGGGGCTGAAGCCCCATATACCCGTTACCCCTGCTTTCTTGTATCTTTTGGTTTAGAAAGGGGTCCTTACTGTCACAGTTGCTTCTCTCATAGGAGATAGATGGTGAAGACTCCACCTGTTCTGATTCTCTCATGTCCCACTCGGCTACCTATGGTGTGTGCCTCCTGCAGCTGTAGGTGACTGTCATTTGCAGCCCCATAACTACAACCTGGCGATGGGGGATAGTGGGGGGGGGGCGGGCTGAGCCCCCATGGCCAGGATTTAATCCAGCTGGGAATGGATTTAATAATCTTGTGTTTTCCGAGAATGCATGTAGCTGCCCCACCAGTTTGCCTGAGATGGGTGGGAGGAGTTATTAACATTCCAAATTCTCCTTCATCTTTCACTCACTGGCCCATCTGTGTGGTCAAATTACTCAATGTGACCTAGATGTGTTCATCCACACCTGTCGTACGTCCCGCTCAGGTACCTACGCCCGGCGCCAAATGAATTGTTTGGTCCCATAGGCTGCATTAAGATGGGGTGAAAAACTAAGGATTTTGCTCTAGTTTGAGTTGCCAATCATTCTGGTTCCTTCGTCTTGGTTAAAAGTTGTTTATTTGTTTGGAAACCTGTTATGATACCCTGCAGAAGGCAAATGGATTAAATCAAATTTTCCCCCTCCCCTCTCCTCTCCTCCATCTTCGCCTCCCCTGCCAGGCGTGGCCATTCATATTTCTCGCATGTCCCTCGTGGCTAACAGGGCCCTTGGCCTCCCACGGCTGCTGGGGACAGTCATTTGTGGCCACAGCAACAGCCTGGTGGTGGGGGATGGCGGTCCCCTCAATACTGGGGGGACTGAGCACCCTTCCTAGAAATATTGAGGGGGCTAAAGCCCTGGGTATCTACGAGGTCTGCCCTGCCTTGTACCTGCAGTCAGTCATTCCGGCCAACTGAGGCAACAAGTCCTCAGTAGAGAATCAGCTCTGCTGGGATCATTAGAATTCTGCAAATAGCAGGGGCATCAGTGCCTTGGTACTTCATCCTCTGTTGGGTTCCTCATCGTCTTTTACAAAGGAAATGGGGCTGCTGCAGTTGGACAGTTGCTTAAGACATGCCTGCAAGGAGGTGTGGGCCAGCTCTGACACAGAGCACTCTGCACCCAAAATGGCAGGAAATGCAATCAAACTTCCGAATCTGAACTACACACAGGCTAACACCAGGCAGGCCCCAGAAGAAGGATCTTTCTTGTATCTTTTTGTTTGCAAGGGGTCCTTGCTGTCATAGGAGCTTCTCTGCTAGGAGAGGTACGGGGTAGGTTTCTTTTCCTGCTTCTGCTTTCCCAACAAATATTTTAAATTGCTAAATTATGGCTTGATTTTTGTATTTTTTGTTAACTGCCTTGATCTTTTCAGAAGAAAGGAAAGGAGAGTGTAGCAGGAGACCCCCCTTCATTACACTGTAATGCACAAGCTCCACACACACACACACACACACACACACACACACACACACACACACACCTCCCACACACACACACATACCTCCCACCTCCCCGAGCCTGGAGATGCCCCTTCTAGAGGGGCATCCCCTGAAAACCTTCCGTAAATAAGGGAGCACTAACTTGACAGCTCCGCACGGAACCCCTGTTATTTTCATATCTTTTCCCTGAGTAGACCGTGAAACTCTACCTCGCCCTATTCTTATGGGTTGACCAACTCTCCGAACTCGAGGTCAATCGGCTGCCGCTTCAACCAATCAGTGCTACCGAACAGCGCCCCTTGTGGCGGCCACGCTGGTACTGCAGGCAAAGGCGCGCTTCCCTATACTTTGACAGCTCTCAAATACAAAGTTTCCGAGTTCAATTGACTGTGACTGATCTAATCAAAATGTTGCAACCAGCTTCCGGAAAAGCGAAAGCGCTTTGAACTTCTAGGACAGTTTTCTTCATAAATTCACTATAAATCAGCCGTACATCGGATCTTCACCGGACCACTTTTATTCTGCTTCATATCACAAGGACTATCAAAGGGGGTGGCCATAATCCCTCAAGCAAGGAGGCACGTACACTACAGCCCTTCCCAGTTGGCATGGCAACCTTGATAGTCATCCTGATGGGCTCAGACAGAAGACTATCAAGAACACAACGAACTGCATACACTAGTGGATTCAACACGGACTATGACAAAGGGACAGTGATCGGATTCCCCTCAGGGGGCAGGAAACTGCGCCTATCCTTTTGTCTTCTGGAAATGACTCATGGGGAGGGGGGAAAGGGGCTCTGGCCAGGTGTCATGGTACTCAGATTACCTGAGCAACCCCTCCCCTGACTCCTCCTGTTTTTAATGTAGTCATGATGTAGTTACGATGTATTTCTAGGGGTGTAACTCAGGGGATTAGAAGCTAATAAAAGTTGGGGTCTTCTTTTGTTCTGGGCTTCCATCTTGCTTCACCTCGTGGGCGGTGGGAGTCCTGTCGCGACAGTCTTTCTTCAATAAAGACCGAGCCTACAGGCTGCTGATTTGCTCCAAATTGCTTTGGTTGGTGTCTTGATTTCTGCCCAAGGGAGCCCTCGGATTCTCCGGTAACAAGAGCAAAAGTAAAAATATTTTAAATAAATACATAAAGATATTCAAGGAGCCCATTGCTGTATACAGTGCTAATGTTACCATGGATTAAACTAGGGGTTTTTTTTTTTATTTGTTTAAAAACATTGTATGATTTATTCTTTGTACCCCACCCATCTGGCTGGGTTTCTCCAGCCACTCTGGGTGGCTTCTAAGCAGCCCATGGGGGTCGTTTAACCGGCCCCCGAGCCACCCTTGAACTGAACTGCCCGCTTCGCGAGTCCCCACAAGCTCAGGCTACCTTTTGGGGTGGCCAGGATGACATAATAGCAGCACGGGACATTTCAGCTGACAGCTAGAGTGGGCATAAGACAAACAGACTGCTGCGTTGATATTTGACAAGGTGACCACAGCTGTGCTTATCTCCATTTCCATTCTTTGGCCACATAGAATGGTGTCGGCTTCCTTTGTTTCTGAGATACATGGTACAAGTGGTGAGGCAACACATGCCATGGTCACATTACTTTGTATCAGTCTGAGCATCCGTTTCTTTGGCCTTGACTGTCATTGTCAGCTGAAACCACAGTAACAGGCTTTCCTGGGCTGTGTCCTCATGCTACACCCCAACCCCCAATGGTCTGCTGAGTCTATCTTGAGCCATCATGAAATCAGGCTCTGGTCACTTGATCAGATTATCAGGACACAAACATGGAAAATTCTCTCTTCAAATGACTAATCTCTTCACCACATATTTATGTATTTGAGGGGGAAACATTGTAGCTCGGTGGCATGCAGAAGGTCCCAGGTCCCTTCCCTGGCATCTCTGATTAAATAAGAACTAGGGAAGAATTGTCACTCCCTGAGACCCCATCAGGGCTATGCGGACAGATATTCTGTTGTTGTTGTTTTTTTAAATCATGGTTTTTATTGAGTTTTCCATATTTCATTTCATTTTATAATACATATCCCAAGCTTATATTACTGCTCCAAGCGAGCATCGACTTCCTTCCATCATTCTTTCTGACTTTCCTATTAGTTTAACATATTTGTCACATTTCTATAATCACTTCTTTACCATATATAATCATTTAACAATCACCCTTTCATTTGTAAATTAGCTCCTTCTTTCCACATTACAAAACATTTCACATTAATGTTACAAACGTTTTTAGGTGTTTACAACTTTCTTTCAAATAATTTATAAATTTGCTCCAGTCCCTTTGAAATCTTTCAGCGGGTCGGTTCCTAATTTTCTCCGTCAACTTTGCCAGTTCCACGTACTCTACCATCTTTATCTGCCAGTCGTCTAGAGTGGGGAGCTCTTGCTGTTTCCATTTTTGGGCCAGAAGGATTCTTGCCGCCGTTGTGGAGTACATGAATAGGTTAACATCTTTTTGGTGGATTTCCTCGTCAATTAATCCTAATACAAATACTTCTGGCTTTTTACTATTTATAATGAATTTTAAAAGGTATTGACCTTTTTAAATTCATTATAAATAGTATCCCAGAAGATTTTAACTTTGGTACAAGTCCACCACATATGTAGGAAATTCCCTTCTTCTTCCCTACATTTCCAACATAATTTATCTTGGCTTCTATACATTTTGGCTAATTTACTTGGTGTGATGTACCAACGGTACATCATTTTCATTCAGTTTTCTTTAAGTGCCACACATGCCGTAAATTTGATTGTTTTATTCCACATTACCTGCCACCTCTCAAAATCAATATTATGCCTCAGATCCTGTGCCCATCTTATCATCACACTCTTTACCTCCTCATCCTTTGTTTTGCACTCTAGTAGTACCTTATACATTTTTGATATCATTTTCTTATTACTACCCAGCAGTTCTGTCTTAATCTCTGATTGGATGTTACTAAAACCATTGCTTTTATTGTCTTTCTTAAAGATATCTTGTAATTGGTGGTATTGTAACCAATCGGTTAATTATCCTCTCAATTCTTTGAATGATTTTAACTTTACTTTACCATCCCCCTCCAGTAACATGTCATAGACCAAATGGAGCAAACAGCACGCAGACCTAGTGGTGGGAGGAAAAAATCCTTAAATAAGAGACACGGGGGAATGATTAATGGACTTCAATGTCTGTACACTAATGCGCAAAGCATGGGAAATAAACAAGATGAGCTTGAGCTCTTGGTACAGCAAACTAAATATGACATAATAGGCATCACTGAAACCTGGTGGGATAAGTCCCACAATTGGAATGTAATAATGGGGGGATACAATCTATTTCAGAGAAACAGACCAGACAAGAAAGGAGGAGGAGTGGCATTATATGTCAGGGATGTGTATACCTGTGAAGAGATCCAAGATTTAGAACCTCAAAGCCAAAGTGAGAGCATTTGGGTCAAAATTAAGGGAGAGAAGAATAACAGAGACCTCATTAAGATTAAAAAAGGATGTGTACAAAAAATGGAAAAGGGGGGAAACCACCAAAGAGGAATTCAAGCAAATAGCCAGCACGTGTAGACACAAAGTCAGAAAAGCTAAAGCACAGAATGAACTCAGGCTTGCTAGAGAGGTTAAAAGCAACACAAAAGGCTTTTATGGGTATGTTCGTAGCAAAAGGAAGAACAAAGAAACAGTGGGGTCACTCAGAGGAGAAGATGGTGAAATGCAAACAGGGGACACAGAAAGGGCTGAACTCCTCAATGCCTTCTTTGCCTCAGTCTTCTCCGATAAAGAAAACAATGCCCGACCTGAAGAATTTGGAGCAAATGATTCAGCAAAGGAAACACAGCCCAGAATAACTAAGGAGATAGTACAAGAATACTTGGCTAGTTTAGATGTATTCAAGTCTCCAGGGCCAGATGAACTGCATCCAAGAGTATTAAAAGAACTGGCATATGTGATCTCAGAACCACTGGCAGTCATCTTTGAGAGTTCCTGGAGAACAGCCGAAGTCCCGGCAGACTGGAGGAGGGAAAATGTTGTCCCTATTTTCAAAAAGGGGAAAAGAGAGGACCCAAATAATTACCGCCCAGTCAGTCTGACATCAATACCAGGGAAGATTCTGGAGCAGATCATTAAGCAAACAGTCTATGAGCACCTAGAAAGGAATGCTGTGATCACCAATAGTCAGCATGGATTTCTCAAAAATAAGTCATGTCAGACTAACCTGATCTCGTTTTTTGACAGAATTACAAGCCTGGTAGATGAAGGGAACGCAGTGGATGTAGCCTACCTTGATTTCAGCAAGGCATTTGACAAGGTGCCCCATGATATTCTTGTAAAGAAGCTGGTAAAATGCGGTCTTGACTATGCTACCACTCAGTGGATTTGTAACTGGCTGACTGACCGAACCCAAAGGGTGCTCATCAATGGTTCCTCTTCATCCTGGAGAAGAGTGACTAGTGGGGTGCCACAGGGTTCTGTCTTGGGCCCGGTCTTATTCAACATCTTTATCAACGACTTGGATGATGGACTCAAGGGCATCCTGATCAAATTTGCAGATGACACCAAACTGGGAGGGGTGGCTAACACCCCAGAGGACAGGATCACACTTCAAAACGACCTTGACAGATTAGAGAACTGGGCAAAAACAAACAAGATGAATTTTAACAGGGAGAAATGTAAAGTATTGTACTTGGGCAAAAAAAATGAGAGGCACAAATACAAGATGGGGGACACCTGGCTTGAGAGCAGTACATGTGAAAAGGATCTAGGAGTCTTGGTTGACCACAAACTTGACATGAGCAGACAGTATGACACGGCAGCTAAAAAAGCCAATGCAATTCTGGGCTGCATCAATAGGAGTATAGCATCTAGATCAAGGGAAGTAATAGTGCCACTGTATTCTGCTCTGGTCAGACCTCACGGAGTTTTACGTTCTAAGAGATTTTTATGTCTAGTCCATACCTCATACAAGGATTTTCTAATGATGTGGTGCAGAAACCCTCTGTGAACTTTTGTCTTTCCATACCACAGGTAGGCGTGCCACCCGTATCTATTATCGAATCCCTCTAAATCTAGTACCTCCTCATTGTCTAATGCTATCCAATCACGCAACCAACAAAAACAAGATGCTTCATAATAAATTTTTAGATCTGGCTGGGAGAATCCACCTCTTTCTTTTGCATCAGTCAGGATTTTATATTTGATCCTAGGTTTCTTTCCCAGCCAGATATATTTAGAAATAAGTTTTCGTCAGATGTCAAATTGTTTCGTTCCACATATAATAGGAATGGTCTGGAATAAGATTAACAGTTTCGGAAGCATGTTCATTTTAATACCAGCAATTCTGTCCATCAACGATAATTTCATTCTGGTCCAAATTTCCAGGTCTTGTTTAATCTCTGTCCACACCTTTTCGTAATTATCTTTATATAAGTTGATGTTTTTTGTCATTAGCCATACCCCCAAGTATTTTACTTTTTTTTGCAATTGTTAGTCCTGTTTTCATTTGTAACTCTTCTATTTCTTTACTATCCATGTTTTCTGTTAGTAGTTTTGTTTTGCTCTTATTAAATTTAAATCCAGCAAGATGACAATATTCTTCTATTTTTTCCATTGCCTCAATTGAACTATTTATTAGTTGTTCCAACGTCAACACTACATCATCTGCAAAAGCTTTATATTTGTATTCTTTTAAACCAATTTCTATACCTTTTACTCTTTTTGTTTCAGTTATTTTTTTCAGCAGAACATCTAGTGTTGTTATGAATAATAATGGCAATAGCAGGCAGCCCTGCCTTGTCCCCTTCGTTATCTCAATTCTTTCCGTTAAAGTATTGTTAATTATTAATCTAGCGAATTGTTCGGAATAGATAGATTTAATTCCATTCAGATATTCTGAGCGAGTATCGAGGCAGCTTCTTATGTATTTTGTAACTTGATGCAAGAACCTTCCCTCTCAGTCTCAGTCACCTCACTGCTATGTTAGGAAAGTGATAGTGGCCTACCTTGGAAGACTGTTGTAAGAAAAAAGTAGGTTTTTTAAATTGTACCCATGGTTTTTCAGAACCTATGGCTTGTCTAACTGATGCACTTACCTGAACTCACCTTTTACATGCCTTCTGAGGACATCAATTTTTCTTTTTCTTCCATGCTGCCCCCAGCAAAGGAAATTTTTGTGTTTCATTTGTGTTCCTTTGCATACTTCTGTATCTGTATTTTATTTTGTTGTACTTAGCTTTGGGGAAAAACCCTTAATAGACAAATATACAATGTTTAAATTGTTATATTGAACCAAAAACAGAGGTGCCACACTACTGGCAATTGCAAGTTTGAGAACACTGCTGGAAATTAGCATGTTGAATCCTAAGATCATCTGTCCAGTGGTTGTTGCTTCTGCTCGGATGAATTGGATAAAATGATTCTAGGGTAATTAAATGTTGACCTACATATCCATTTTTCATTTTCATATACAGTGGTACCTCGGGTTAAGAACTTAATTCATTCCGGAGGTCCATTCTTAACCGGAAACTGTTCTTAACCTGAGGCACCACTTTAGCTAAAGGGGCCTCCCACTGCCGCCGTGCAATTTCTGTTCTCATCCTGAAGCAAAGTTCTTAACCCGAGGTACTACTTCCGGGTTAACAGAGTCTGTAACCTGAAGCGTATGTAACCCGAGGTACCACTGTATAGTTATTGTGTTCTATATAATTTTAAGTATAATTCCCCATACAAGTGAATAGTAAAAGAACTCATACAAGTAATGCTGACACAACCCCTCACACACACTACCATATTTTTTGCTCTATAAGACGCACCAGACCATAAAACGCACCTAGTTTTTGGAGGAGGAAACAAGAAAAAAAATATTCTGAATCCCAGAAGCCAGGACAGCAAGCGAGATCGCAGTGATCCCGCTTGCTGTCCTGGCTTCTGGGATAGCCACACGCAGCCCCCGGCAGCAGGATGAAGGCTTCTGTTGCCCGGGAGAACTTGCGCATGGCTAAGGCTCCCCCAAGACCTGTGCTCCCTTTAAAGAGCCTGTGAAGCGCTCTTTCCCTGGGGAAAAGCCAAGAGCCGCACACAAGCTCCACACGGCTAATAAAAGGGAGCACTGAGCAGAGCCTCCCGCCTGCATTCGCTCCATAAGACGCACACACATTTCCCCTTACTTTTTAGGAAGGGAAAAGTGTGTCTTATAGAGCGAAAAATGCGGTAAGTAGAATAAGAGAAGCATAACCACCCGACCCCACCCCTCTCCCTCTTTTGTCTTTTTCTTCTTCTTCTTCTTCCTAATTGTTTAAACCAGTTCATAAACCAAGAACTTATACACTGATCACTAATAATGAAACATATGTTGCAGATATTTTTCCACAATTATTATGCTATTTTTGTGACATACTAATGACATGAGAAAACTTGTATAATGTTATTCTTGTTTATATAAGCCAATAAACACACACACACACACACAATTTTAGTTCTCATTTCCCCTAATTTCTTTCCAAGCAATTTCCCCCAAAATAACACATTTCTGTTTGTTATTGACACAAATATATGTATTTTTGATGCACACTTTTCCCTAACGTATGTGTCACGGGAAATGGGGTTGCTTGTGTGTAAATCTCCAGCCGTTCCAAACTGCTTAGGTGTGGTTGTGTCTTTTTCTGACTGAGCAGCCCTTTGCGCTGCTGCTCAGTCGCTAGCAGAATCCGTGAGTGAGTGTCTCCTAAATTTCCTCCAGCATAAGAATTCCTTAACGGACAACCTTCGCCTCGCCTCTCTGCGCGGAAGCCTTCTGCGCAGAGTGGGCGTGCCGAGTGGTGGTCCTCCACCCTCCTCACTGACTTCACTGGAAGAGTCTCGGAGCCTCGCCTCCGAGCTGCTCTCTGCCTCTCCCTTCTTCCTGGTGTCACCTGAACTTCCTTCCCCAGATGACGTTCTCTCTCTTCCCTTACTCTTCCCCTCTCCTGCAGAGTCCGGGAGCCTCGCCTCTCCCCTCTGCTCCGATGTCAGTTCCCTGACATCCACCTCCCTCCCAGGGCCCTCCAACCCCCCCGTCCTTTCCTCGGACGGTGATGCAGGAAACCCCCGGAAGGAACTCTCCCCTCCATCTGATGATTCAAACACCCCTCTCCATTTGCTGCTGTCTCTTCTCTCTCCCCTATCTCCCCAGTCGGATTCTTCTTCGGACAATTCCCCTTCCTCCTCTTCGGAGGCGGGAAAACCCTCAAACTCTTCCTCTTCATCGGTGGTGCCAAATTGCTCCCCCCAGAACCTCTCTGGTGGTTTGGGCTTTCCCGGATACCTGCTATGAAACTCCTCCTGCAGATACTCATCCCTAATCTCTTCTGCTGGGACCCATGCGTTTTCCGCTTCTGGCTCCCCCTCCCACGCCACCAAATATTCCACTCGTCCCCCTCTCCACCTGGAATCAAGAATTTCAGCTGCATGGCCACTGAATTCCCTTTCCTCCATCTGTGGATGCAAGGGTGTTTCACTTTGCTGACCCAGAAATTCCCTCCCCTCCCTGAACGGTGAGAGTAAGGACCTGTGGAACATGGGGTGCAGTTTCATGTGAGATGGCAATTTGAGCCTAAAGGCCACTGGATTAACTTGCTGGGCTACTTCGAACGGTCCCAGTTTCTTTGGCCTTAGCTTCTTGCACCCTCCTTTGAACGGCAACCCTTTGGTAGACAACCACACCTGGTCCCCCACTCTTATGGTTTCTCCCTCTCTGCGGTGCTTGTCTGCCTGCCTCTTGTACTCTTCCTTGGCCCTTTCCAGGTTTAACTTAAGCTGTTGGTGTAAAGCCTCCATTTCTTCCACAAATTTTTCAGCTGCGGGAACACTCCAACTTCCCTCCCCTTCCCCGGGGAAAGCCCTGGGGTGACACCCGTAATTCGCCATAAACGGACTCATCCCTGTGGACACATGTTCTGCGTTATTGTATGCAAACTCAGCCAGCGCTAATTTGTCCACCCAATCCTTCTCCCTCTCGCTGACGTAGCAGCGTAGATATTGTTGAAGTATGCTGTTAGCTCTCTCTGCTTGTCCATTGGTTTCTGGATGTCTGGCCGTTGAGAACCCAACCTCGACGTCCAGCAGACTCATGAGCTTCCTCCAGAATCTGGACGTGAATTGCCGGCCTCTGTCGGATAAAATCCTCAAGGGGGCGCCATGCAACCTGAAAACATGCTCTACAAACAGCTTTGCTGTTTCTTCTGCAGTCACCGCATGCGAGCACGCAATAAAATGGCACATTTTGGTCATCAAGTCAACTACCACCATTACTGCCGTTTTCCCCCTGGCTTTGGGTAAGTCCGTCATAAAGTCAATTGATACCACCTCCCATGGCCTCTCTGGTGTGGGTAAGGGCTCCAGTAACCCTGCAGGTGCTGTCCTCTCCCCCTTCGCTCTCTGGCAGCACTGGCACCCACGTACATACTCCTTCACATCTTCCCTCACCCGTGGCCACCAAAACTGCCTGGTGACCAGTAGCATTGTCTTATGTTGTCCAAAATGTCCTGCCGTGGGGTTGTCATGCAGTTGTTTGAGTATTCTGCTCCTCAAATCCCCCTCAGGTATGTACAATGCACCCTTATAGTACAGTGCCCCGTCCTTTACTTCGAACCCCCCCCCCTGAGTTTCCCCAGTGATACCAATTTCTCGGATTTTGGTTTGTGCATATTGATCATCCCTCGTCAACCCGGCCAGCTCTTGCCTCCCGACGAACACTCCCCCCCACACCCATCTGCCCTCGGGAATGACATGACGTGCTTCTGGCCCTCCCTCCCCTTCTGCGTATTCGGGCTTGCGGGAGAGGGCGTCTGCTCTGACATTTTCCTTCCCAGGCACGTACCTAATCTCAAAATTAAACTTGGAAAACTCCTGTGCCCACCGCACCTGTCGTTGGTTCAGCACTTTCGCCGTTCTCCAATATTCCAGGTTCTTGTGGTCAGTACACACCTGGACTTTGTGCTGTGCGCCTATGAGAAAATGTCTCCATCGTCGAAAGGCCTCGTGAATTGCCAGCAGTTCCCGATCGTACACTGTATAGTTTTGCTCTGACTTGTTCAGCTTCCTGGAAAAGAGGGCACACGGCTTCCACTGTTCCCCATTTTCCTGCTGGAGCAATATGCCCCCCACAGCTCTGTCTGGCGCGTCCGTCTCTAGCCTCATCGGCTTCCGCAGATCCACATGTAGGAGCTGCTCTTCCGACGCGAAAGCCCTCTTAAGCTTTTCAAAGGAACGCTGGGCCTCTTCTGTCCATTCGAACTTCTTCTTACTGCTGAGACAATCCGTTATGGGTGCCGTTAGATGGGCGAAGTTCTTGATGAACTTCCTGTAGAAATTTGCAAACCCCAAGAACCTCTGCACGTCCTTCCTGTTCTTGGGAGGCTTCCATTCTAGAACGGCCTGCACCTTCCCCGGGTCCATGGCCAAGCCCTTGTCTGACAACCGATAGCCAAGGAACTCCACCTCTCGAGCGTGGAATTGGCACTTCTCCAATTTGACCCACAGCTGGTGCTCCTGCAGTCTCTTCAGCACTTCCCTGACGTCTTTTACATGCTGCTCCTCGTTCTCTGAGTAGATTAGGACGTCGTCCAGGAAGGCTACACAATTCTTGTACAGCAGGGACCCCAGCACGTGGTGCATGAAAGCTTGAAAGGTGCTCGATCCCGATTGTAATCCGAAGGGCATAACTAAGTACTCAAAGGCTCCCAGAGGGGTGAACATGGTGGTTTTCCATTCATCCCCCTCCCTCATCCTTATCAAGTTGTACGCCCCCCGAAGGTCCAGCTTGGTAAAAATCTTCCCCTTCCTTACCCTGGCCAAAATGTCATCAATTCTGGGCATTGGGAAGGTCACTGGTTCCAACACCCTGTTCAATCCACGGTAGTCCACTACGAGCCTGGGCTCATGGGAGTCTCGCTTGTCCACAAAGAACACTGGACTACCCCCCACCGCCCTCGATTCCCTTATGAACCCTCGCTTCAGGTTCTTGTCAATAAACTTCCGCAATTCCTGCATCTCCCTATCTGACATGGCGTACAGCTTGCCCACTGGCAGCTGAGCGTCTGGGAGCAAGTTGATCTGGCAGTCAAAGGGCCTGTGGGGGGGGGGGGTAGCCGATCCGCCTCCTTCTCGCTGAAGACTTCTTCCAAGTCCGCATACTGAGGTGGTATCTTCCCTTTTTCCCCTACTGCCATCCCTGCCACCCTGGCTACTGCCATCCTCAGGCCTTCACTTCCGTGGCAATGCTCTACGCAGTGAGCTGACCCAAAGGTGACTGTCCGCTGGTGCCACCCTACTACTGGGTCGTGCAGTGCCAGCCAACTCATTCCCAGTATGATAGGTGGTCCTGCTAAGGTGGCTACGTGAAAGACAATTGTCTCAGTGTGTCTGGAAACTGTCATTTTCATGGGCGGGGTCTGGTGGGTCACTTCCCCTCCCAAAAGTTCTCTCCCATCTATCGTGGTTACTTGCAGGGGATGTTCTAGAGGCACCACCTGTAGCTGGTGTTCTAGCGCAAAATCCTTGCTAAAGAAGTTGCAAGAGCTGCCTGAATCCAGCAGCGCCTTCACTTTGATGGGGTGTCCGTTTGGGAGTTCTAGCACCACCTCTATTGTGATGGCTGCTCGGGGGGGGGGTCTGGTTTGGGCACTACTACTGGTTGCTCGCCTGGCTGCTGTGCCCTCCTTCCTGCAGCCAAGCACGGCCGTTTCCCGGCGCCTCTTTTTTTTCCTCCTCACTCCCCACTGCCCCCACCATTCCTTGCCACGCCTTCTTCTGAGGGCATACTCTGGCAAAATGTCCCGGCTGCTGGCATAGGAAACACCTCTTACTGGTTTTCCCCTCCTTCTTACGCACCTCGCTGGAGTTTGAAAACCCGCGCACGCTCGCTTCTCCAATCTCCATTGGCTCCTCGGGTGGCACAGTAGACACTGGCATGTCTGGAATGCGGTTGTCATGCCAACGCTCTGCTCTCCCTTCCCGCCTTTCCAGAGCGCGCGTCTCTTGTCGGACTCCTACAGCGAGCGCCAACTTGGTCAGCTGGTCCATCGATTCCGGGCGGGGTGAGCGGGAAAGTTCGTCTCTCACCCAAGAGGATAAGCCCTCCTCAAATAACATTTGTACTGGTTGAGAACTCAGATCCCACCCAAGTTTATGGATCAGCATAGCAAATCTCGACCAGTACTCTCTCACTGACTGGTTTCCTTGTTTGCACCCCATCAGTTCTTTACGAGTCACACTCTCTTCAACATCGCTCGCGAACATGTGATCCATCACGCTAAAAAACTTTCTCAGGTCCTTCAAAGCCGCGTTCTCCGCCGCCATTAAGGGTCGGACCCAATCTCTGGCCCTCCCCTGCAGGTGCCCCACCACGAAAGCGACTCTTCCCCCATCGTCGGCAAAGTCATCGTGCTGCAGATCCAGCGCATACTGCACTTCAGTCTTAAAAGCGTTATAATCTCTGGGGTTGCCCCCAAAAGTCCGCACAAGTCCCCGTACCTTTCTTGCGATGGGGGTAATCTTCCCCTGGGCGTCATGTGTCCTCCTTTCATCCAGCCGCGCCGCTAGTAGAGCCAGTTGCTGCTCCAAGTCTCGGTTTCTCTCCTCCAGACTCTGTCCGCCTTTGGCCCCCTCTCCTGCGCCGGCTCCTCCAGTTTGACTCATGACTGTACCCCGGTCCTCTTGCACACAAGCAACGTAAAGGACTCACGGATTGCTGTCACGGGAAATGGGGTTGCTTGTGTGTAAATCTCCAGCCGTTCCAAACCGCTTAGGTGTGGTTGTGTCTTTCCCTGACTGAGCAGCCCTTTGCGCTGCTGCTCAGTCGCTAGCAGAATCCGTGAGTGGGTGTCTCCTAAATTTCCTCCAGCATAAGAATTACTTTGATCTGAAGCCTTTGAAGAGGAATTTAAAAGTTTCAATTTCGTGCATGACCTGAACTGTCGCTATAGGTACTAAGGGATTTAAACTTTTTTTTCTGCTTTGCTTTGAACTTAGTTTTTCCTCTCCCTGTGGATTTACAAAATTATTTAAAGAAACCCAGGTACTTGACTGCCAAACTATTAGAGCTGTCAGTTTGCGGACTTGATTTTTGCTACTCTGAACTGTTACTTTTGAGTGTTACTGGACTAGCTACTTTGAAACACTATTATCTGGCACTTTTCCTGAAACTTTGTTTAAATAAGGACTCACTCTGCTGGCTATAAAGAAGAGCGGAAGGTCTTTCTTGAAATTTATGAGTGGTTGGATACTGTTGGATTTTGGCAAAACTTTTTTAAGCTTTTACGCTTTGGAACAACTATTGGAAAAATTTCCTTTGTTCTCCTCAAGATTTGTTTGAACTCCCCCTGGTGGATTTTGGATTTACAACTGGTTGGGACTTGTTTTTTCTCTTTTTTCTTCCTTTAACTTGTTGTTTACTCTCTGGGCTTGTGGATTCCCATGGGAGCATACTAAATCTGACCTTGGTACGCAGACAGGAGTGGAATGAGTGGCACTGGGAAAACAAGATCGGCCAAAGCTAAAGCTAAACAATTAACTCAATCAACATTAACTTCCCAGTTGCGCAGATCATCTGTTCCTACTGTTTTGGGAACACAAGAATTAGAAACTGAGCTGACTTTATCAGAAGGCATGGCAGCTGGAGGAAACGAATCAGTACTAGACAAAATCTTGGAGAAGTTGGAAACATTGGACAAAAAAGTGGATGTACAATCGGCAAAGATTGACCAAAATACTGCCAGCCTAAATAAATTAACTGAACAAGTGACCTTACATGCACAATCAATTGGGAAGCTTTTTGAAGCTACTACAGAGAATCGTAAAGCTACCACAGAGAATCGTAAATTGGCTGAGGAAGTTAACCAGAAAGTGGAAGCAGTGAAGGAGGAGGTTAAACCACTGACTAAACAGATTGGTGAACATCAGGCCTACCTGTCTATGATTGAATTACGCAGTCGGGAAAATAATCTGAGGCTGAGATCAATTTTAGAACTGGAACAAGGGAATTTAACGGAATATTTGACAAAAGAACTTTCCAAGTTTTGGAACTTGGAGGAAGACAAGGACTTTAAAATCGTTAGTGCCTTCAGACTTGGAAGAGTAGCAAGGAAGGACAGACCCAGAGACTGTTTGATTACTTTGAGATCTAAGGAAGAGAAGGATAAAATACTAAGTTTACATTACGAAAAATCACTTGTAATCCAGGGAAGGAGAGCAGAAATTTACAAAGATATCCCTAAACAACTTTTGGATCTAAGAACCACCTATACAGAACTAACCAAACTGTTGAGAAGTAACTCAATCCTTTTCAGGTGGGAATTTCCTCAAGGATTATCTTTCACATTCAGAGGGAAGAAGGTGAAAATTAAAACACCCGAGGATAAAGATAAGTTCCTGCATGATTACGGAGAAGACCTTCAGAAAGTGATTACAGGGCCTGAGGCTTGGTCACCGCCACCGCCTGCACCTACACCTTTGGGATCTGAGGAACAGAAGAAAGAAACACCACCCTCTACAGAATAACAGACTCGCCCAGGATGTCTCTGCAACTTCTTAGCTGGAACATTAATGGTGGAAATTCCCCGGAAAAAAGGAGAAGGATATTCCATATATTAAAGAAAGAACAATTGGACATTATTTGCCTACAGGAAACACATGTGACTAGGCTCCACAGAAAAGTGTTAATTAACAAAAGATTAGGCCAAGAATTTATTTCATCAGACCGAGTCAAAAAGAGAGGAGTGGTGATTTATGCAAAGGAGAGCCTATCACCAAAATTCCTTTTTAAAGATGAACAAGGAAGAATTTTGGCAATCGAAATTCAAACCCAGGGTGAAAAGTTCTTGATACTGGGAATCTATGCACCGAACGAAGGGAAATCAGAATTTTATAAGAAGCTGCATGAGACAATGCTGGACTATCTGGACTATAATAACATCATTATGATGGGAGATATGAATGGGGTGGTGTCTACAAATATGGATAAGTCACATGGCCAAAGCTTGACAAAAGATGGCAGACTACCTAAAACTTTTTTTGAACTGACTGACAATATGGACTTGATTGATATCTGGAGGACAAAAAAACCCCTAGGAAGAGAACGAACATTCTTTTCTGAAGCCCAACTGACATGGACAAGAATCGACCAAATCTGGATAACTAGAGGTCTGGCACCCAAGATCAGAAAAGTGGAAATCTGCCCAAAGACTTGCTCCGACCATGACGCAGTAAAGATGGATATGAGACTAACTACAACCGGCTCCTTTAGATGGAAGATGAATGACACCCTGCTCAGAGATCAGGAGATTATCAAAAAGGCCCAAAAAGCTTTGAAGGACTATTTTGAAATAAATTTGAACACCACGGTGGAAAAAAGAGTAATCTGGGACGCAAGTAAAGCTGTAATGAGGGGGTTTCTGATACAACAGAACACCATAAAGAAAAGAGCACAGAACGAGAAAAAGGAAAAGATTTTGGAGAAAATTAGGGAATGCGAGAAAAAGTTAAGATCGAAACCGAAGTCAAAGGAGATTCTGAGAGAAACTAAACTCTACCAAGTACAATACTCTAAATTGATAAATCAGGAAGTGGAGTGGAAAATCAAGTTAATGAAACAAAGATCATTTGAATCGGCAAATAAATGTGGAAAGCTGTTAGCATGGCAGCTGAAAAAGAGACAAAAACTAAATACGGTTACCAACTTAGAGATTGAAGGGAAAAACATTCAGAATCCTGTGGAGATTAGAAAGTGCTTCCAGAGATACTTTAAGCAACTTTACACTCAAGCTTTTTGTTCAGAATATATCGCACCCATACCATTCTCAAATCCTTGGCCTACCCCCATCCCATGAAGATTCTTTTTCATAAAACTCCAAGAGATATTGTCAAAGGCTTTCTCCGCGTCCACAAAAATCAGAACTGCTTTAGTGTTTATATTCACCTCTAGTAGTTCCAAAATGTCTATTATGTTCCTCACATTGTCTGATAAATGCCTTTTAGGGAGAAAGCCTGCTTGGTCCTTATGAATTTTCTCCATCAACACTCTTTTCAATCTTTTTGCCAAAATGTCTGCAAAAATTTTGTAATCCACATTAAGTAATGATATTGGGCGGTAGTTCTTAAGTTGAGTCTTTTCAGTCTCTGTCTTTGGTATGAGTGTAATATACGCTTCTTTCCACGATTCTGGCGCCCTTTTCCCCTCTAAAATCTCATTACAGACTTCCTTTAGTGGTTGCACCAACCACTCCTTCAAAGCTTTGTAGTATCTGGAAGTCAGTCCATCTGGTCCTGGAGATTTGCCCAATTGCATGTTCTGAATGGCACCCTCTATCTCTTGTTCTGTTATTCTCTGATTTAGATCCACCTTACTTTGATGAGAGATTTTTTGTAATCCATATTTTTTAAGGAATTCATCTATGTCCTCTTCATTCTGTGATCCTTGTGAATATAACTTTTTAAAATAACTCAGGAAACAATTTCTAATCTCGTTGGGTTTGGATATATTCTTTCCATCCACTTCTAGATTTGTAACTGTATTTAGTTTCTGTCTCTTCTTCAATTGCCAGGCGAGAAGTTTACCACATTTATCTGCCGATTCAAATGTCTTTTGTCTCATTTGCTTTATCTTCCACTCAATCTCTTGATTCATCAATTCCATATATTGTGTTTGATATAGCTTGATCTCTCTCAAAATCTCCTGGGACTTTGGTTTTGATCTTAATCTTTTCTCTCCTTCTTTTATCTTTTCCAAAATCTTTTCCTTCTTCTCATTTTGCTTTCTCTTTTTTATTGAATTTTGTTGAATCAAAAATCCTCGCATCACAGCTTTGCTTGCGTCCCAGATCACTCTTTTTTCTACATCGGCCTTTAAATTTATTTCAAAATAGTCCTTTAAGGTTTTTTGGGCCTTTCTGTGGATCTCCTCGTCTCGAAACAGGGTGTCATTCATCCTCCATCTGAATTGACCAGTTGTTGTAAGTTTCATCTCCATCTTCACGGCGTTATGGTCGGAGCAAGTCTTTGGGCAGATTTCTATTTTTTTAATCTTTGGAGCCATCCCACTAGTAATCCAAATTTGGTCGATTCTGGTCCAGGTCATCATTGCTTGAGAGAAAAAAGTTCCCTCTCTCTCTCGAGAGGGTTCCTTGTTCTCCAAATATCTATTAACTCCATATTTTCAGTCATTTCAAAGAAGGTCTTCGGAAGTCTCCCTTCCTTGGAGATTGTCAGTCTTTGTGCCTTGTCCATATTTGTAGAAACCACACCATTCATATCTCCCATAATTACTACGTTATAGTCCAAATAATCCATCAGAGTTTCATGCAACTTCTTGAAGAATTCCGCCTTCCCTTCATTTGGTGCATAGATTCCAACTATTAACAATTTTTCTCCTTGTACTTGTATTTCCACTGCCAGGTATCTTCCTTGTTCATCTTTAAACATCATTTTTGGGGCCAATTTCTCTTTTGCATAAATCACCACTCCTCTTTTCTTAACTTTGTCCGATGAGATGAATTCTTGTCCTAATCTTTTATTTATAAGTAGTTTTCTGTGTACCCTGGTCACATGGGTTTCTTGTAAACAGATCAAATCCAATTGTTCTCTTTTCAAAATATGAAAAACTTGGCGTCTTTTCGTGGGCATGTTCAGCCCATTACAATTCCAACTAAGGAATTGCAGGGCCATCTTGTTATTTGTCACTTACTCCTCCTACCGCTCCAAGTTGTTGCTCTTCCTCTGATGGTGGTGGTTTAAGCCCAAATGATAGATTCAGAATGTCCACTACTCTTTTTTGCTCTGAGATTGGGTCTACCGTTCCCTTCTGCAGATCCTCGTGGTTTCTCTCCAAGAATTTCTCTTTGTCTTGAATTGTTTTTATTTTCACCTTCTTTCCCTTGTAGTTAAAGGACAGTCCTTGTGGAAACTCCCACCTGAAGAGTATGTTGTTCTTTTTCAGCAGGTAGACCAGATCTTTATAGAAGGTTCTCACCTCCAAAATATATTTAGGGATGTCCTTAAAAATCTGTATATGAGAATTTCCAATTTCCAAGGCCTTTTGGTAATGTAGTTTCAGTATTTTGTCTCTTTCTTCCTTGGATCTGAAAGTAATCAGGCAATCCCTCGGAGTCTTTCTGTTTTGTCTCCTGCCCAGTCTAAATGCTGTTATTATCTTAAATTCTTCTTCCTCCAATTCTTCCTGCCAAAAGTCAGAAAACTCTTGTGTAAGGAACTCCACAAGGCTGTCTCCTTCACTTTCAGGAATTAGTCTTAATTTCAAATTTCTCTCCTTTCTCTGTAATTCCATCAAAGACAAGGCCGCATCATGTTCATACACTTTTTTAGAAAACGGTTCTAATTTTTCCTGTGTCTCCTCAGCAATCTTTCTGGCATCCTCTGCGATTTTACGTGTTGCCGAGTTTTCTTCAATCAGTTTATTTATAGATTCTGTGTTGGATATCACACTTTTCGTATTCAAATCCAGCCTTGCTGTTAATTCTGTTAGTTTTTGTGAATTTTCTGTACTCTGCTGTGTCAAAGCTTCCAGGGATTGATTTATCTTGAGTAACGCCTGTGTCATTGACTCCATGGAGACAGCCGTCACTTTTTCCTGCCCAGCTGCACCTGTCGGTGTTAAACTTGATATTGAGCCTCTTTTCTTCTGTTGCTGTTGCTGCTGTTTTGCTTTAGCTCTCGTAGTTATCTCCTCTGCTGGGCCACTCATGTCCCAAGGACGTTCTCACAGGAACAATTTCCAAATGGAAAATCCCACTGTCTTAATCTGTTATTCTGCAACTGTTACTTCTCAGCCCTCTAGAGGGGGCAAAACATAATGTCCAAGTGAAGGAAACAAAGAATATAGAACAAAGAAACCAGGAAACTTCAATATAAATGCTGCAACACTTTTTCTATGTAGTTTCTCTGTCAACACAGTCCAGTCTGGTATATTGTAGCAGCAAAACCCCAAAACTTTGTATCAGTTAAGTCCTCAACTATGTAGCCTTGTAACAAGTTTCTAAAATCTTTTCACTGTCCTGGTATCTTATTTTGACAGTCCGTCTCAGGGGATTGAGGCAGCGGAAAGTTTTTCTCTTTCAAAAATCATGCAGGTTAATGAGGTTACTTTCCCTCCCCTCTGCCCCTGCCTGCTAGAGAGGAGATTTATATCCAAATGCCAGACTTAAATAGTCCTATTGTTATTTCCCTTCAGATGCAGCTCTTTGTTTTTCGTTGCTTCATCTGTCATGCAGTCGGGGGAAGGCAGACTTCCTTGATTTTAACCTCCCCCGTTTCCGGCCAAATTTCCAATTTAAATTTAAAAGTTCCCGATAGTCATTCAATCCGAATTCAATTTGCAGGAAGGAATCGGCGCTCTCCGTCAATGGCGACGCGGCTTCACTCTGCGGGCTGGGTAGCGACTCTCAGCACCGCGCTCTCCCGATGCCGTTCCGGAGCCTTTAAAAAGGCAGTAAAGGGGGGCGCTTCTGGTGCCCACCGAGTCTCCTTGTTCACAGGCATCCGCGCCTGTGATTTTAGGGGTCCCCCACTTGCCGTAGCGGGTCAGACCCGAACTCGTGGAGCAGTCCTCCTCCGGAGCTCGGAAAGAGGACCGCCATAAACGCTGGCGCCGACCGGAAGTAAAGGCTTTCTGGGAAATGATCTATAATGAGTTAAAAAAGGTATTTAAGTATACCTTCCTTAAGAAACCAGAGGCCTTCCTTTTGGGCATTGTCGGCCAAGGGGTGTTAAAGAAAGATAGAACCTTTTTTATGTATGCAACAACAGCAGCAAGAATACTCATTGCAAAGCACCGGAAGACCCAAGATTTACCCACACTGGAAGAATGGCAGACGCAACTGATAGACTACATGGAACTGGCTGAAATGACTGGCAGAATCCGAGACCTGGGAGAAGAGACGGTGGAAGAGGATTGGAAAAAATTTAAAGACTATTTACAAAAACACTACAAACTGTATGAATGTTAGGAGAATGCACGATTGAAAGTAACACGGCAGTAGAAACTTTGTTGTAAAATATATGAGAATAAGTGAGGTTTAAGGAAATGATGAAATTTGAAGCAATATTATGTTTAAATCAAGCAGTTTAATTTACGATAAAGTTATTTAAAAGTTGGGACATAATATCCGAGATTTACAAAATAAGAATTGAAATAAGGTAATAAATTGCTGTCTATAACTATGTGACTGAGAACGCAGGGAAGGGTGATGCGAGGAAGTCCAAAGATTATGAAAATATGACTTATGAACAACTGTGTTTTATATGTATTCTTCTTTTATTCTTTGTTTATTTCTTAACTTTGCTTTGACTTTTTCTGTCTGTATGGTGATGGTATTTTATATGTTTGGTGGTTTGTTCGTTATTTTAAAAATTGCAATAAATATTTTATTTTTTTTTTAAAAAAGAATTCCTTAACAGACAACCTTCGCCTCGCCTCTCTGCGCGGAAGCCTTCTGCGCAGAGTGGGCGTGCCGAGTGGTGGTCCTCCACCCTCCTCACTGACTTCACTGGAAGAGTCTCGGAGCCTCACGTCCGAGCTGCTCTCTGCCTCTCCCTTCTTCCTGGTGTCACCTGGACTTCCTTCCCCAGATGACGTTCTCTCTCTTCCCTTACTTGTCCCCTCTCCTGCAGAGTCCGGGAGCCTCGCCTCTCCCCTCTGCTCCGATGTCAGTTCCCTGACAGTATGTCCACATTGTTTTTTGTTGGAGAACCATGTGGCAAAATTCCAAGAAGTGCAAATTTCAAAAGAAAGCTGCGTTTCAGTGTGCCTCTTGTTTAAGGAAGGGTGAATTGGGTCAGTTTCATGTTAAGGGAACTGAATTTCCTCTCCATCCCTCTGTTCATATTGAGAAACATTCTCTTTTGCTTTGAGGTTCATTTTTTTATGCTTTCTGGACTTTTTGTTTCATTTTAACTGGGATGTGGTCATTGTTGCCCAGGCAGCCTGTGCAAACACCCCTCTCTGAGCTCCTGGGAATGGGGAAAGGTTAGAATACAAATGCTGCAAATAAAACGAAAAAATGGAACCAAAAAAATCAATGAATACTATATCATATGAAGGCAAAGGAATGGGGAACATGGTCTTAGCATGGGCATAGCGAGGACTTTTGTTAGCGGGGCAGAAATGACATGATTGGTCAGTTAAGTATTTCTATTGTTTTATTTGATAGGGAGCAGCTGCCCTCTGTCCCCCCCCCCTTAGCTATGCCCATGGGTCTTATGAAACAAAATGTGGTATTTTGGGCTTGTGGCTCTCCCCCCCCCCCCGGGCTGGTAACTTGCAAGGAAGGAGGACTTGTATTAGCAGCACACAAAGAGAGAGAGAGAGAGAGAGAGAGAGAGAGAGAGAGAGAGAGAGAGAGGGAGGGAGGGAGGGAGAGGGAGAGTATTCTGCCAGAACCATGGTAATATGGAAATAAACAAGTCTGGTTCCACACTTGCATCAGCATCGCCTGGGCAACCTGGGAGCGAATTGCGACATGAGGCATTGTTTATGTTCCAAAAAGGAGGGGGTAGAGGAGGAATTGGAAAGCTGAGTAACATCCCCACTCCTTATTGAAATCTACATCCAGATTTCCATTCCATCCAGAGAAGCAGCATCAGCGGTATGGGTGACTGACACAACCAATTGCTACTTTGATTGGTAACTGAAATCCTAAGACCTTTGTTTACTGTGTATTAGCATGATTAGGGTTAGGGAGCATAGCAATGCAAAGGCCAGTTGCCACCTCTCTTAGAAACTCCAGAGAATTAGAAAGACACAGAAGAAATTGTTTGTATTCTCCAAATGCTGCCCCACAGACCATGCCACTACAAGGAGATGACAAAAGGCATTGTTTTTGTGCCCTGTATTTAAGTTTTATTCCCCACCCCCTCCAAAGTGCTCAGGGTGAGGGATCAGGCCTGGTCTCATGCTCTGGAGGTGGTGCTCCCTTCATTCTGCTCCCATTCCTGGTTTAAATAAACAAAGGCACACAGACCTCTGGATTCACCCTCATTCCCTTAGCCCTTACAGTGCAGGGGCTGCAAAGGGGCTCTTCTCTGTCTGTTGTTGGACTAAAACTCCCATCATCCCATGGTGACTGGGGCTGATGGGAGTTGGAGTCCAACAAGCTCTTGGGATGTTGGCTACCCTGGCCTAGGTACACGCCGTTAAATCACATAAACAAGCAGCAATCTCCATTCTTTTAGCACTTATGGTCCTTATGTGGCCAAAACAGCACCATCTGTGCAAGACGGAGGGCTCAGCAAGCCTGGAGAAAACGGCAAGGTTTGAAGATAGGATAGGATAGGATAGGATAGGATAGGATAGGATAGGATAGGATAAGATCCCTCAGAGGAGAACACTCCCCCCTCCCCAAATAGCCCAATGTGAACTTAGCATACTTAGTGGAAATTGAATACTGTTTGGGGTGGGGTAGAACGGAGTAGCTGGAACCCTGAGCTGCAACACTCCATGGTGCAACATTTTATTGCAGGTTGGACTTGCATTCATTCATTTACTTTCATTCCCCAGAGCACTGGTGACACATACGACTCCCCACTGCAGTGGGCACACTCCAATGCCGACTTCCAGAGCCAAAGGTGCAGCTCAGCCTGTTAGTTGTCTTTCTGGTATCTCTAAGCATCCAGCCAGAGTGCCGGCCATCAAGAAGCAGTATGCGTCCATCAGTGCCAAGTATAAAGGTGAGCTGTGGGAATAGATGGGGCAAGAGAGAGAAGGAGATCAGGAATACAGAGGTACCCATATCTTTGCCAGTCTGGATGTGTTCAACAGCATTGTTGAAAGACCCTCTGGCATCTGGTTAGCCCCTGTGAGAACAGGATGCTGGACTCGGTGGCTGGCTGGCTTGATCCATCAGGGTTCCTTTTTTGTTCTTGTGGAAACCAAAGAAGGAAACTGATCTACATTTCTCAGTCACCATCAGAACTTTCTTCCAAGAGTACTGCTAGCATGCGAGACAGTGCATATTTCCTTGTTAATAAATAATAATAAATAATAAATTTTATTTATATCCCGCCCTCCCCAGCCGAAGCTGGGCTCAGGGCAGCTAACAACAATAAAATAATACAACATTCTAAAATCATTTCATTATAAAATTTATTCAAATCAAATTGATGGCAACCATTGGGCTAGAGTTCTGTGAAGATTGCCAAAGGAGGGAGTCAGGCTAATAATATTTTTTTTTCTTTTGTTTTCCTTTTCCTGTGGCTGGTATGTCACCACTGCTGTTGTCCTACCAGGGTAACGCTTGTTTAAAGGGGATGAAGGAACGGGGTTGGGAAAGTACAGGCAGAGCATAGGTGGTTGAGTAAAATGGGAAATCTTCTCTGGCTTGAATTATAGTCCGAGCCACAGAAGAATTCAGGTGCCTTGTAATGCTCACTTCCTATTGCAATGCAAATATCCTGGCCCAAGGCTAGCGAGATTTTACCAGAGGGAGAAGAAAAGTATGTTGTGGGACTTCCATCAGCCCCAGCCAGTCTGGTTCAATGGTCAGAGATGATGGGAGTTGCAGTGCAGCAACACCTGGAGATCAAACACATCCATTCTTAAGGAAATTAGCCCTGAGTGCTCACTGGAAGGACAGATTGTGAAGCTGAGGCTCCAATACTTTGGCCACCTCATGAGAAGACTCCCTGGAAAAGACCCTGATGTTGGGAAAGATGGAGGGCACAAGGAGAAGGGGACGACGGAGGATGAGATGGTTGGACAGTGTTCTCGAAGCTACAAACATGAGTCTGATCAAACTGCGGGAGGCAGTGGAAGACAGGAGTGCCCAGCATGCTCTGGTCCATGGGGTCACGAAGAGTCGGACACGACTAAACTACTAAACAACAACAACAACACCTAGAGAGCTGTAGCTCCAAAACCCAATATATTATTCAATATATTATTCAACACAATATATTATTCCATTTTGCCCTTTTACCCAGTGTGGCAGCTCATAATCTGCAAATGCTAATGGTTCCGGGTTGTCTTCCCATTATTTTATTCCTCCCCCCCTTGTGGTTCTCTTGCAGGGCCAGGACCTGGGAAGTATGGTAGGTAGCCTCTCACTGGCATTAAGGACCATGACTTCACCAAGTATGCTGAGCCAGCCTACACAATGCGTGTGAAATCCAGTGAAAGATGTAAGATGCTGACAAGTTAGGTTCTGTGTTATTTGGGTTTTCCCAACAGCATTAACTGACCCACAGGGTGAAGCTGGCTAAACAACTGTTAAATTTGCTGGCAAAACATTTGAACAGAGATTGACAACCTGTGTTTTTGGGACTCTCTAATTATCGGGGCCACAGTTGATGGGACCTGGGTGATCCATGATCAAGAGCTGGGTGGCTTTCCAAAGTTTCCATTCCAACTGGATCAATGGCACTGCATGTAGGGGGCTAATGTAGTTGTTTCTTGACTACAACTCCCATCAGCCCCAGTCAGCATGGTCAAGAATGATAGGAGTTGTAGTCCAGCAAGGGCTGGAGGGTCTTATACTGCTGATTATTATGGTTGCACAAAAATCAGGGTTCTCAGTTGTACAGCTGTGGACCTTAGTGGGAAGAGGATGATCTACACTTAAGCCATGTTGAAGGATAACAGGAATGGAGGTGCAGGGGGGCGGAGCTTAACATATTCACTGCTATCTAGCTAGTGGGTGCCTTTAATTGATATCGGATAGGAAGTCAGTCATTGCAACCAAGCTAAATAGCTCAGAATCCACACCATGCCTCATGCAGACAATTCTTCTTTCCTTTGCAAGTGATCTCGATCACGGAGAGTCCTGGGCCCTGCTACTATGTGGACCCAAGCATTTCCCGTCTAGGGATATGGAGACCAGTTTCATTCCGCATGGTGCAAGACAGAAAGCGGGCATGTAAGTTGAAAGATGAGAGATACTATGATGGTCAAGATGGGGCTGGAGTGGCATCTGTGCAATTTTGTGATGAAAATGTTTCTTTCTCACCTTGTGCAAAGAAGGCTTGTTGGTCAATCCCTGAACATGAAAGAGAGGGAATGAAAAAGAATGAGTGTGAGTGAATGAGCAGGTGTGTTATGCATGAAAATGGATGTGTGGGAGCATTATGTGTGGAGCTGTGGTCTTAAACCACTGAGTCTCTTGGGCTTGCTGAGCAGAAGGTTGGTGGTTCGAATCCCTGAGACAGGGTGAGCTCCTGTTGCTCTGTTCCAGCTTCTGCCAATCTCGCAGCTTGAAAGCATACCTGTGCAAGTGGATAAATAGGTACTGCTCCAGGGGGAAGGTAAACGGCGTTTCCATGCACTCTGGCTTCTATCACAGTGTCCCGGTGCACCAGAATGCTGGCCACATGACCCAGAAAGCTGTCTGCTCCTTCAGCCTGAAGTGAGATGAGCGCCACACCGCATAGACGCCTTTGACTATGTATGTAAGGTCCTTTACCTTACATTTACCTTTTACCTGCATGCATGTGGATTTGTGTATGAATGACAGAGAGCAGGGGTAGACTTTGGTAATACGGTTTTCTAAGTGAGGACAAAATTTGGCACTTCCCCCAATATATTTTATTTCCACAGTAATTCCTTTTGGTACAGTTGCTTTTTAATGGGGTTTCTCAGTAGGTACCCACATGAATATAAGTATTAATTATTATTATTATTATTATTATTATTATTATTATTATTATTATTATTACTACTATTATTATTGCTACTACCAATATTATTATTACTATTATTATTATTTTATGCCCCCTTGGCTCAGCACCCTGAGCAGGGGAACAGCCTGCACTGCCCTAGATCTGGCACTACAGAGAGAAGCATATGAAAAAGAGACAGGTGGCCTCACCCTCTTTTTTTATCAGCCACACTCACTGTTTGTCCCAGCCCCACTGGTTTGCAGGCCCTGGAAGGTTGACTGCATGGGAGTGTTGTCCATAGGCTGTAAAAGTTTATTCACTCTTTGATAAAAAAAATATTTCTGAGTAGGGGGTGTCAAGAACCAGACAGGAAAACCAGCTATGTACAGAGACCTTACCTAAGTGGGCTGTTTGATGTGGGAGATTGTCTGGGGTGATATCAAAGTGTAGTTTAAAAGTGTCTGTGACGCCCATCCATCCCTCCATTCATTCCATGTGAGTGTGTGATCCCTATTGCTTTCCAGCTATTGGCCTTGACCGAGTGGGGCTGCTCTGGATAAAGGGGCATTCAAGGAACTGGGGGAAATATAGTTTTCCTGATTGGTGTTCCACCAAGTCAACTGGGTTGAAAAACACTTTTTACCATTAGGGTGTCTAAGTGTCCTACTTTACAGAGGGCAATCCTCTAGGCAAAGGGTTCTTCCATGTGCTATATATATCAATAGTAACACCTTGAACCTGGCCTGGTAGCAAATCAGCAGCCAGTGCAGATCTTTGAGCACAGGTGTTATATGCTGACAAGGTCTCACTCCTGCCAGCAATCATGTTGCAGCATTCTGGTCAATCACGCTGGAAGTCTCATCTTCCTGATGCCAAGGGACCATAAGATGTTGAGCATGTGGCTGATGAACGGACAGAAAGGAGAGCCACCAAAAACAGCATAAGGGAAAACAAGAGGGTCATGTTGCTTTAGAGTCATAATCTAGGAAGTAGTCTGGAGGGTACCTATGGAATTAACAGTAAATGACAGTGAATTGCAAGGGAAGATGTCATGGAAGAGATTAATAGCACTGCACTCTTAACTCCACAGGTGATGAACTTAGTTGGAAAGGCTGCTAGAAGAGGAGATTGGAGGACAATGCCATGATTTTTAAAAGTGGGGGGGATTTTCAGTCAAAGCAAGGAGGATAGTGCCTCTTCCTCCAACATCCTCAAAATCACAACAGTTTACAAATGATTCAGCTTAAGAACAAATAGAATTCTCAAATTTAGAGAGAGAAAGAGAGAGAGAATATGCAAGGCTTGTCATCTACAAGGAGGAGCAGAGTATTGTAGCAAATACATGGGGAATGCTTTTCCCTTTCGTTTGAGAAACATCAATGGAAGCTTGGGATCTACTAATAGATCAATAAGTGGGTTTTTTTTACTCCTAACATTAGCAAGTAAAACAGCAACTTAAAAAACAAACAAACCCTGCATGGCAGATTGCTCCTTCTCTTTAAGCCTCAATGTTTCTCACCTGTCAGATTTTACATCCATCATTCCTGCCTCCTCCTGTGCTCCTGTAGGATATGATGTATCTGTTACAATATAGAAGCAATGCGGCCGCGAGCTGGTAGCTTGAAAGCAAAACATAATGGGAATGTTGGGACTGTTCCTTTTTTTTTTATAATAATTTTTATTACTTTTTTTACAACAGAAAAAAGAAAGAACATAGAAAATAGAAAGAAAAAAGAACAGAAAATTCAAACCATTTCAACAACTTATTTCAAATTTCCAACGGACTTCCCCGCATCTCCCGCCCGGTGCATTCTTAACAATAAAAATTATCAGCAAGTTATACCCTTGTTTCTTGTGTTTCTTTGTACTTTCAATTGCAATTTTAAGTTTAAATCCCTTATTTTCCATTTACTCTAAAAATATAGCATATTGTCGTTTTTACCCATTTAAACTTTGATTCTTTCATGAATATTATCCAATTTCTTATATAATCCACTCTCATTGCTGGGGCTGACCTTCCAAATCATACGGCACCTCACAGTTCATATAACTTATAATACTTTTGCAAATAGTCCTTAAATTTTTTCCAGTCCTCTTCCATCGCTTCTTCTCCCAAATCTCGGATCCTGGCAGTCATCTCAGCTAGTTCCATGTAGTTCATCAATTGCGTCTGCCAGTCCTCCAGTGTGGGCAAATGTTGAGTCTTCCAATATTTGGCGATAAGGATCCTTGCTGCTGTAGTGGCATACATGAAAAAAGTTCTATCCTTCTTTAACACCTTCTGGCCGACAATGCCCAGGAGGAATGCCTCTGGTTTCTTAGGAAAGGTGTATTTAAACACCTTTTTTAACTCGTTGTAAATCATTTCCCAGAAGGCCTTCACTCTTGGGCAAGTCCACCAGAGATGAAAGAACGTCCCTTCAGCCTCCTTACATTTCCAACATTTATTATCGGACAGATGGTAAATCTTAGCAAGCTTGACTGGGGTCATGTACCACCTGTATACCATTTTCATAATGTTTTCTTTCAAGGCATTACATGCCGTAAACTTCATACCGGTGGTCCATAACCTTTCCCAGTCCTCAGACATGATGTTGTAACCAATGTCCTGAGCCCATTTTATCATGGCTGATTTAACTGTCTCATCCTGAGTGTTCCATTTAAGTAGCAAGTTATACATTCTCGATAATAGCTTGGTCTTTGGTTCTAACAATTCTGTCTCAAGTTTCGATTTTTCCACCTGGAATCCTGTTTTTTTATCTAGCTTAAAAACCTCATTAATTTGGGCATAATGAAGCCAGTCTTGCACTTTACCCTTTAATTTTTCAAAGCTCTGCAACCTCCAGTTGTCTCCAATGTTTTCTATTATTTCCCAATATTTCGGCCAACCGGCCTCCATATTAGGTTTTTTCCGAGCCTTGGCCTCTATTGGTGATACCCACCTCGGAGTTTTGCTTTCTAACAAGTCTTTGTATTTTTTCCAGACCATAAATATTGCTTTTCTGACAATATGGTTTTTAAACATTCCATATGTTTTTGCCTTGTCATACCACAAATACGCATGCCAACCTAGCGAATTATTAAAGCCTTCCAGATCTAGGACATCAGTGTTTTCTAACAAAATCCAATCTTTCAACCAGCAGAAGGCCGCAGCTTCATAATATAACCTTAAGTCTGGCAGGGCAAACCCCCCCTCTCTCCTTTGCATCAGTTAATATTTTAAACTTTATTCGGGGCT
This sequence comes from Podarcis bocagei, assembly GCF_964188305.1. Lineage (NCBI taxonomy): Eukaryota > Metazoa > Chordata > Lepidosauria > Squamata > Lacertidae > Podarcis > Podarcis bocagei. Next base: position 67,447,171 of record NC_138131.1, read on the forward strand.
TTTTGCCCTGCCAAACAAATTTAGAAATATCCCTCTGCCACTTTCCAAAACATTCCACTCTGTCCACAATCTGCAAGGCTTGAAACAAAAACAACATTTTTGGCAAAACGTTCATTTTTATAGCTGCAATTCGGCCTAACAAGGATAATTTCAATCTTGACCAAATTTCTAGATCTTTTTTAACTTCTGACCAACATTTCTCATAATTATCTTTGAATAAATTCAAGTTCTTGGAAGAGAGATTGACCCCCAGGTATTTCACTTTTTTAACAATATTTAGTTCTGTTTCCTTCTGAAACCCCTCTGTTTCAATGGTTGTCAAGTTTTTCCCTAACACCTTAGTTTTTTGTTTGTTCAACTTAAAGCCCGCCACCCGACCAAATTTCTGGATCAATTCCAAAACTCTTTTTGTACTAGATTCTGGCTCCTGTAATGTTAAAACCAAGTCATCTGCAAATGCTTTCAGTTTATATTGTTTCACTCCGACCCGTATTCCTTGTACCTGCCGATCCTTCCTTATCATATTCAGCAAGACCTCCAGGACTGAAATAAACAATAAAGGGGAAAGGGGGCACCCCTGACGTGTTCCTTTTTCAATCTGAAGTTCTTCTGTCACCACATTGTTCACTATCAACTTAGCTTTTTGTTCAGAATAGATTGCTTCTATTCCGTTCTCAAACCCCCTTCCCACTCCCATCCCTTCCAAGTTTTTCTTCATAAATTTCCAAGAAATATTGTCAAAGGCCTTCTCCGCATCAATAAAAATTAACACTGCTTTAGTGTTAATATTTGTTTGTAAAAGTTCCAGAATATCGATAATATTCCTAGTGTTATCAAACAAATGTCTACCTGGGAGAAAACCTGCTTGGTCCTTATGAATTACTTCATTTAATACTTTTTAAAATCTGTTTGCCAGAATATCTGCAAATATTTTGTAATCCACGTTTAGGAGTGAGATGGGACGGTAGTTCTTAAGTTGAGTCTTTTCAGTTTCCACTTTGGGTATCAATGTGATGAATGCTTCTTTCCACGTTTCTGGTGCCCTCCCTCCCCCCATAATCTGGTTACAAACCTCCAGTAATGGTTGTATCAAGTAGTCCTTTAACATCCTGTAGTACTTGGAGGTAAGTCCATCAGGGCCTGGAGATTTGCCTAGCTGCATATTCTGGATGGCAACCTCAATTTCCTGTTGTGTTATTTTACAATTCAAGATTGATCTCTTCTCTTGAGATAGTTCTGGTAGGCCATTGTCTTTCAAGAATTGTTCTATCTCAGTCAGTTCCTCGGGCCCTTGGGTGTACAGTTTTTTAAAATATTTCTGGAAGCACTTTCTAATTTCTCCCGGTTTCTGAATACTTTTTCCTTCAACTTCTAAATTGGTGACATAATTTAGTTTTTGTCTCTTTTTCAACTGCCAAGCTAGCAGTTTCCCACATTTATTCGCAGATTCGAAAGATCTTTGTTTCATTTGTTTGATTTTCCATTCCACTTCTTGGTTAATCAATTTCGTATATTGTGACTGATGGAATTTAATTTCTCTTAGAGTCTCTTTTGATTTTGGATTCAATCTTAATTTTTTCTCTCCATCTCTTATCTTCTCTAATATCTTGTCCTTTTTCCCATTCCAGAATTTTTTCTTGATCGTGTTTTGTTGTATCAGAAACCCTCTCATAACAGCTTTACTTGCGTCCCAGATTATTCTTTTTTCCACCGAGGTGTTGAGGTTAATTTCAAAGTAGTCCTTTAAAGCTTTTTGGGCCTTCTTTACAATCTCTTGGTCTCTTAGCAGGTTGTCATTCATTTTCCATCTGAAGGAGTCGGCAGTGGTAAATCTCATTTCCATTTTCAGAGTGTTGTGGTCGGAGCAGGTCTTTGGGCAGATTTCTACTCTTGTGGTCTGGTGCCAGCCCTCTAGTTGTCCAAATTTGGTCAATTCTTGTCCATGACAGGTGAGCCTCAGAGAAGAAAGTTCCTTCTTTACCTAGGGGGTTTCTCGTCCTCCATAGGTCAATCAAATCCATATTGTCAGTTAGTTCGAAAAAAGTTTTTGGTAGTCTTCCATCTTTAGTCAGATTCTGGTTCTGTGACTTGTCCATATAGGTAGAGACCACCCCATTCATGTCTCCCATCATGATGATGTTAGAATAGTCCAGATAGTCCAGTAATGTCTCATGAAGCTTCTTGTAGAATTCTGATTTCCCCTCATTTGGTGCGTAGATTCCTAAGATCAAAACTTTTTCTCCTTGGATTTGTATTTCAATTGCCAGGATTCTTCCTTGTTCATCTTTAAACAGAAATTTTGGTGATAAATTCTCTTTTGCATAGATCACCACTCCTCTCTTTTTAACTCTGTCTGATGAGATAAATTCTTGGCCTAATCTTTTGTTTATTAACACTTTCCTGTGAAGCCTAGTCACATGAGTTTCTTGCAGACAGATTATATCCAAATGTTCCTTCTTCAAAATATGAAAAATCCTTTTGCGTTTTTCCGGGGAATTTGCACCATTAATGTTCCAACTATACAGCTGCAGAGACATCCTGTAACAATCTGTTGTTGCTCTTTATGGGGCGTCTTCTTTCTTGTCCAAATCCGAGGGTGCTGGCTCTTTTCCAGAGTCAGGTGGTGGCCAAGGAGCAGCTACTCCTTTCTGCAGGTCTTCTCCGTGGTCGTGTAGAAACTTCTGGCTGTCCTCTTTCGTCCTGATTTTAATCTTCTTTCCTGTGTAGTTGAATGATAGGCCTTGTGGAAACTCCCACCTGTAAGGTATTCCGTTGCTTCTCAGAAGTCCAGCTAGATCAGTATAGTTAGATCTGAGATCTAGTAGTTGTTTAGGAATATCCTTGTAGATTTGTGCTCTTCTGTCCTGGATCTCAAGTGCTTTATTAAAATGTAGGTCAAGTAGTTTGTCTCTCTCCTGCTTGGTCCTTAAGATGATCAAGCAATCTCTAGGCCTGTCTTTCTTGACAACTCTTCCCAATCTGAATGCAGTTGTTATTTTAAAGTCTGTATCTTCCTCTATACCCCAGAATTTAGAGAATTCTGCTGTCAAAAAGCCGGTCAAATCCTCTTTCTCAATCTCTGGGATAGAGCGTAATCTTAAATTATTTTCCCTGTTTCTCAGTTCCACCATAGACAGGTAGGCCTGCTGGTCGGTGATGTGTTTATGTAGCGGCCTTACCTCTCCTTTCAATTCATCCACTTTCTGAATTGCTTGACTTGCTTTTTCGTTTGCAGCCTCGGCCAATTTCCGGTCAGATGTTGCGTCTTTTAAATTCCCAATTTCTTGTGAATGCTTAGCCACTTGTTCAGATAGTTTAGTAATTGAGGATGTGGCTAAGTCGATTTTTGCTGTTTGGTCATCAACCTTCTTATTCAAAATTGCAAATTGTTGTAGCATTTGATCTAGAAGAGTGTCAGATCCCCCTGCTGCCATATCCTTGCTTGAAAGCAAAACATAATGGGAATGTTGGGACTGTTCCGTGGGAAACAGAGGGACAGTCAATTAACAGTGCAGAGAGCACCGGAATTAGCTGAGAGCGTAATATGAGCTGTACAGGAAGTACAGGTGGAGTTTGTCTCTCGGCTGTTGGAGTTTGAAGAGAGCAGTCGTGTTTTTCTGTAACGCTGCAAAGACAGAAATAAAGGCATGTAAATACGTTTCTGTCTATCTCTTTCCCCTGCCTGGGGGGGGGCAGGAAAGAGGGGGGGTGTTCTTCTCACGCTGAGAAGGATCGCCTATCACGACCTAGCCTGTATCCTGCTGGGGAATGCAGACAGGGAGGTCATCAGGAGATCAAGCCGGGTGCCTAGAGAGTTGCCAGTTTCTCCTAATAAAGGCTTGATTCCCAACATCTGGTAGCAGAGGATGGTTTTGATCCATGAAAGCAACAAGAGAGGTTGATGGAGCGTACTTCATCCTCTGCAAGGAGATAAGGAAGATATGGTAGCGTGCGGATGGAAGCACCGGAGGAGGTGTTTTTGCTGAGCAACGGAACCCCTAAGGTATGCTAATTTTATGGCTGTGAGAGTGAACGCGAATTGAGACATTCTTCGGTTCACTGAGTGTCTGCTTTTGGATGAAACCAGCACTGAAAGAGAGCCACATATTTCGCATACCTGAGTCTTGATAAGCCTGGAATGTCCAGTTGCTAAGCAACGAAACGTCAGTAAAGTGGAAAGTTACCGGCCAACAACGGAAGAGGGGCTGGGACTGTGAGAGGCTGGTAAACAGCGTTTGTTTTGTCTAATATCTCACTGCTCTTGAAAGGACTTTCAAAACAGCCTGTGTTTAACTGCCAAGTGAGGCAGTAAACAGCCAATAGACTCTTGGAATTTTACAGGCTCGAGAGTGAGAGCTGAGGCTTGGATTCAAAATGGATGCCAAGAAGGGAGGAGGCTTACCTTACCCACCTCCACTGACTAATGACAATTATTCCTCATGGTCTGTAAAGATGAAAGCCCTGCTTCAGAATCAGAGGATTTTTGGGGTGATTGAAAACCCCATCCCTGCTGCACCAACGCCAGGTTGGAATTCACAGAATGTGAGAGCCAGGACGGCCATAATTCTGTGTATCTCAGATGATCAACTCGTGCATATTCAGAATTTGCAATGCGCGCGTGAGATTTGGCAAACGCTGCTGTCAGGGGTTCAGGAGCAGAGGCACAGGAAAGGGAGGAAACAGAGAGCGAGGGGGAGGAATCCGGAGGTAATATGAGCGATGACAGCGGCCCGAGATCTCCGAGTCTTTCCAGTGAGTCGGAAGATTCACAGAAAGGGGCGCCAGTGGTCAGAGCAAGGGGGGCGCCTAGGGGGACACCCCAGGTAGAAGGGACCAGAGGGGACTCAGGGAGCAGAAGTTGGAAATCGGGACCAGCTTCCCCACCAGAGCGCAGTAGGGGGGAGGGGTCCCAGGTATCGGGATCTGGCGGCTCGCCGCAAGCGGGAGGGCAGGAGTTAGGATTGGCCACACCTCCATCGGGGAGCGAGGAAACGGTCAAGAGGAAGGTTGAAGGCTGCGCGCGCGCGCCAAGTTCAAATGCACAGGAAGGCGGCACAGTAAGCAGCCCGGATAGGGAGCCAGGTCCTAAAGCCCGCTGCAAGGAGGGAGAAGAGTCGGGGGGGTCAGCGTCAGAAGAGTCCAGGAAGGAAGAGACCACGGGGGGTAGAGGGACCCAGAGGAGAAAGGAAAGACGGAAGAGGTGGAGTAAGGCTAGAGTATTAAGTTGGTGTACAGGAGGCGGAGACTCAGACGGAGCTTCGCCGGTCTAGCTTCTAAGACGTAGAGCTGCGCGCTGCGGCTTGAAAATGGAAACTGTAGCTCAATAAAGAAGTTTGTACAATACTGCCGGCTAGCGTGGTCCTCTGTGAGCTGGGACCTGGAAGCGGCTCTGACAGCTGCGTAGAATACATCAAAGAGATGCTGGTTCTTCAGCGTTGCTGCATTTTGAAAAGCTGACCAATCTAAGGCTAGTGCCAGATGGAGATGTACAAGCGCATCTGACAGAGATGAAATTCTTACGCCAGCAGATGGCGGAATGCAATTTCCCTCTACAGGAAGAGATATTCTGCTTCATGATTATTAACAGCCTTAATGGGACTTATGCTGCTGCATCGTGAGTGTCGGAGAAGGCCTCTCCCTCCTCAGGCTCACTCCATCCGGCCTAGGGGGCGGGGCCCAGGCTCACCTTCGCCACAGCTTTAAGAGGCCTCATTGGGGTCTGGGACATCGCTGCTGCTGCATCGGAGTGTCGGAGAAGGCCTCTCCCTCCTCAGGCTCACTCCATCCGGCCTAGGGGGCGGGGCCCAGGCTCACCTTCGCCACAGCTTTAAGAGGCCTCATTGGGGTCTGGGACATTGCTGCTGCTGCATCGGAGTGTCGGAGAAGGCCTCTCCCTCCTCAGGCTCACTCCATCCGGCCTAGGGGGCGGGGCCCAGGCTCACCCCCGTAATAGCTTTAAGGACACTGGTGCTGCTGCAGCAAATGTTGAAGATGTTTATATATATTTTAAGGTGTTTTTATTGTTTACTTTGTTGTACCACCGTGAATGGTGGTTTTTATCTATGTATTTTTGTTTGTTCCGTCTTGTTTTGTTTTTGGGGTTGGACATCAAGTGGGGTGGGGATTGGTTTTGTTTGGGCATAATTGTTTTGGTTGTTTTGTTTTCTAATTTGTAAATGGAGGTTAGTATGAGGCTTGGGATTGCTACCGTGGAGGGGCGAGGGAGGTATGGAGGTGGGGGCAGATGTTATAGGCGAAGGGGATTGAGATACGGATATGCTCGTACCCCTTCCAATCTGCGCCCCATCCCGAGGGACGAGGGTAGGGTGAGCAAGGATTACTCACCTCCTTCACTGGTGTTGTGCAATGCCAGGTCTATAGGCAACAAAAGCGCTACCCTGCGAGATTTCTTTACCTCGCAGGGGGTTGACCTGGCTTGTGTGATGGAGACCTGGGTGCGTGAAGGGGTAACTGTTACCTTACGAGAGATGCCGCCCCCGGGTTTCTCCGTCCTCCACCAGTCACGGACTGTGGGCCGGGGGGGAGGGGTGGCAGTATTAATCCGGGAAGATTGTTCTTTCAGGGCTCTACCATCGCCATTGATCCCCGGCATTGAATGTGTTGGCCTAGTGTGGGGCTCCGAGGAGAGCTTGGCTGTCTGGCTGGTGTACCAACCACCTAGCGTACCAGCAGCCACCCTGTCAGGCCTGTTGGAGGCGGTGGCCGGCTGGGCCTTGGAGTTCCCTAACCTATTGGTATTGGGAGACTTCAACTTCCACGCTGATGCCACTCCCTCCTCACAGGCTCTGGACCTGGTGTCTTCCATGGCGACACTAGGGCTCTCCCAGTTTGTTTCGGGCCCCACACATCAAGCAGGCCACACGCTGGATTTGATCTTTGGCGCCGGTATAGATGTGATCATGTCTCCTTCGATGAAGGTGCCATGGTCTGATCACTATGCTCTGAAAGCCAGGATTGATGTTCCACCCCCACCCTGCTTAGGTGGCGAGCCGATTTGGGCTCGCCCGCAGAGGCTGATGGACCCTGATAGATTCCGTCAAGCCTTGCGGGACCTTTCTCCCCCTGGCGACTCATTGACTGAGCTTGTTGAGGGCTGGAATACCCAGCTCCTGGCAGCCATCGATGAGATTGCACCTAAGCGCCCTCTACGACCCCGCAGAAACCGGGCTCCCTGGTTTACCGAGGAGCTTCGGAAAATGAAGCGGGACCTCAGACGGCTAGAGCGAGTATGGCGGGGTGCCCGTGACGGAGCCTCAAGAACATCTTATAGGGTTTTTATGAAAACCTATGAGATGGCAGTGAAGGCCGCTAAGAAGTCTTACTTCTCGGCTTGCATTGCATCCGCTAGCTCTCGCCCGGCGCAATTATTTAGTATAATTCGGTCTTTAACATCCCTTGAAGGACAGCCAAATTTAAATAACAATCTGACAAACAGCTGTGAGGCATTTGCGAGCTTTTTTGCGGAGAAGGTCCTGTTGCTCCGCCATGACCTCCCTGCCAATTTGGATACAATAAAGGAACTGGAGGCCCCTCGACTGTCCTCGGGTCCAGTATTGGACCACTTTGACCGGATATCTCCAGCCGATGTGGACAGATTCCTCCAAGCTGGAAAGCCCACCACCTGTCCTCTTGACCCGTGCCCGTCATGGCTGATTAGAGCGTGTCCAGACGAGGTGCGGGCCCCCCTGGGGGATATCATCAATTTGTCCCTTGGCACCGGGATATTCCCAGGGGAACTGAAGGAGGCGGTGGTGCGTCCGCTCTTAAAGAAAACATCATTAGATCCCTCAAATCTATCCAATTACCGCCCGGTCTCGAATCTTCCATTCCTGGGTAAGGTGATTGAGAGAGCGGTTGCTGAACAGCTTGGTAGGTTTCTGGATGAAACATCTGCTTTGGATCCATTCCAGTCCGGCTTCCGCGCTGGTCATGGGACCAAGACGGCTCTGGTCGCCCTAACAGATGATCTCCGCAGGCAGCTGGATCGAGGCGGGTCGGGGCTGCTGATTCTTCTAGATCTGTCAGCAGCCTTTGACATGGTCGATCACGAACTCCTGGACCACCGCCTTGCCGACGTGGGGATCCAGGGCACAGTCCTTCAATGGCTGCGCTCGTTTCTCTCTGGTCGGGGACAGAGGGTGGCGCTTGGGGGGGAATTGTCATCGCGCCACTCCTTGGTGTGTGGAGTGCCTCAGGGTGCGATTCTCTCCCCGATGCTTTTTAACATCTTTATGCGCCCCCTCGCCCAGCTTGTCCGGAGTTTTGGGCTGGGTTGCCATCAGTATGCTGATGACACCCAACTCTATCTGTTGATGGATGGCCATCCTGACTCGGCCCCAGACACACTGACCAGATGTCTGGAAGCTGTCGCTGGATGGTTACGTGGGAGCCGGTTGAAGTTAAATCCTTCGAAGACAGAGATCCTCTGGCTGGGGCGGGACGATATGGGATTGAGGGGGCAACTCCCATCTCTTGCGGGGGTGCAATTAGTGCCAGCACCGTCCGTTAAGAGTTTGGGTGTAATCTTCGATACCTCCCTCTCCATGGAGGCGCAGATTACAGCTATAACAAAGGCGGCATTTTTTCATCTCCGCCAAGCTAAGCAGTTGGCCCCTTATCTCTCTCGCCCTGACCTAGCCACTGTGATCCATGCGACGGTCACCTCCAGACTGGATTATTGTAACTCGCTCTACGTGGGGCTGCCCTTGAGACTGACCCAGAAACTCCAGCGGGTGCAGAATGCCGTGGCGAGACTCCTTATGGGGTCTTCGCTGCGAGATCACATTCACCCGGTACTATACCAGCTGCACTGGCTCCCGGTGGAGTACAGGAGAAAGATACAGTGTTTATAGAGTGCTGGTTTTAACCTTTAAAGCCCTATACGGCCTAGGACCCTCGTACCTACGGGACCGCCTCTCCTGGTATGCCCCACAGAGAAACCTACAGTCTGCCAATAATAACATCCTCAAGGTCCCAGGCCTCAGAGAGGTTAGGCTGGCCTCAACTAGAGCCAGGGCCTTCTCGGCTGTGGCCCCAATCTGGTGGAATGCTCTGTCACAAGAGACTAGGGCCCTGCGGGACCTGACATCTTTCCGCAGGGCCTGCAAGACAGAGTTGTTCCACCAGGCCTTTGGTCAGGGCGCAGCCTGACTCCCTCCTCTGGCAACCTGCACATAATTTTGCTTAATTGGTTGCCTTCAATTTGATTTAATTAATTTTTATAATGAAATATTTTTAGATTGTGTAACTATTTTACTGTTTGATTATTTGATTGTTGTTAGCCGCCCTGAGCCCGGCTTCGGCTGGGGAGGGCGGGATATAAATAAAAATAATTATTATTATTATTATTATTATTATTATTATTATTATTATTATTATTATTATTATAAAACGGTTGCAAGTCAGCTTGGTTCTCTACTTGCCGCAGAACTCACGACGGAGAGAATCTGCGCCGTGATTCTCAATGAGAAAGATCGCCTTGCTGCAATAGATGTCAAAGACAGGGGGAGAGAAGCTCGGAGTTCTGACACCCCCACTGCTATTGCTAGTGAAGAACAGGCTGTTGCTTTGAATGTTGTCCATTGTTTCAATTGTGGACAGACTAGGCATCTTCAGCGGAATTGTAAGAAGCCATGTCAACACAAAGGAACTAAGGGGAACTCTGCAAAGCCTGAAGCGTCAGGCAAAAGTCGTACCAAGTCCCAGGTGAAACCTGCAAAAGACTTCCGGTCAGCACCAGCGACAAATGGCGGATTCCCTCTGAGCTCCGGAGGGAATCGGCTCCACGGGGACAGGGTCTGACTGCTGCGGCGAAGCGGGACCCGAAGAAATCTCAGGCGGGGAAGCCTGAGAACTTGGAGACTCGGCGGGCTCCGTTTGCGCCCCCCTTTTTAAAGGCTCTGGAACGGAAAGGGAGAGCGCTGATTTCTTTCTGGACAATTGGAAGCTAAAGCAACTACCCGTGAGTAGGAGTAAGCAAGTAATTGGAAGAAAAATTTAGTTAATTTGGCACCGAAACGGGAAAGGCACAAACAGGAAGTCTGCCTCTTCCGACTTGTAAATAGATTAAAGTAAAGAGACTGTAAAGCTGTAACCCTGAAAGACGACTTTTAAAGGTCAAATCCAGCACCAAAAAAGACGACTCCCCTCCGGTTTGCAGGAGTGGAGGGGGGAGAACCGAGCATTATTTTACCTGCAAGAAAAGAGGGTGTAAATATATTTCTGCTGTCTCGGAAATCTGGGAACGGACTGCCTATGACAGGGAAGGTCGACCAGTGGGAAGAATTGTCTGCATGTTAAGGGTAAAGAATATTGACACTTTGAGAAAGATACAGTGTTTATAGATCTGCCTTTGACTATAAAGTAACTTTTTAGAGACACTGAAACTTTTCTAAAAGCATTGAAACTCTGGCTTTTGAGGGATATTGGAACTTTTAAGAACTATACTTGTTTTTAACAGTTGCATAGTGAAGTTGGAAGGGTGTCCCCCTAGAGGAGACTACGTTGTAACAACTATTTTGTCATCAAGTTACCAAGCTCTGGAAAATTACTTTGCAAAACAAACTCACCAAGCGTGTGACTGACCTTGGGCTTGTTATGGCAGATGGGAAAGGGAAGATAGAGCTGGTGAGTGGCATACAGGATAAAACTACCAGATCCGGCAGACAATACAAGACTGATATTACTTTTCAGAGAAGGGCCTCAACATCTGGAGCGGCAGGCACAGTAGGAGCTGCTGCTTCGCAAGTAAAATCAAAAGCTATGTCATCTGAAGAGCTATTGGCTCAGGCACTTGGCAAAATTGATGCATCTTTGGAAAAATTAGCCAAACAGGTTGCAGAGACAAATAAACAAGTAGCTGGGGCCTCAGAAAAAATAGATTTGAACACTCCAAGTATTAATGAACTGGGGAACAAGGTGAACTCCAATACACAGTCCATTGAAAAACTATTAGAGGAATCAGCCTCGACTCGACAGATTGCAGAGGAAGCTAAGGATATTGCAACTGCTGTTCAAGAGAAGATACCACCGGTATATAAGAAATTAGAGGATCACGACCTGACACTCTCTATGATTGAATTACAAAGAAAGGAGAGAAACCTAAGAATTAGAGCAGTACCTGAAAGTGAGAAAGACAACTTGATAGACTTCCTTACAAAGGAATTCACAGACTTTTGACTACAAGACCTGGGGAAAGATGAATTCAAGATAGTGAGTGCATTTAGACTCAGCAAAAGACAAGGAAAGAACAGAGCAAGAGATTGTTTGATCACCTTAAGAACAAAAGAAGAAAGAGATAAAATCTTGAATCTGCACTACCAAAGAACCTTGGAAATTGAAGACTCATTTGTTGAGTCCTTCAAGGATATACCTAAACACATTTTGGATATAAGGGCTTATTATAAAGATCTTGTCGGCCTACTTAGAAGAAATAAAATACTCTTCAGGTGGGAATTTCCCCAAGGTTTATCTTTTAAATACAAAGGAAGGAAAATAAGAATAAGGACAGTGAATGATAAAGACAAGTTTCTGAAAGATCACGAGGAGGACTTACAGAAGGAAGTGGAATCAGGAGAGGAGCTGACTGCATCAGGAAAAGGAATTCTAGACATAGCAAACTTGTCATTTGGATTCCCGGGCCCAGGGAAAGACACACCACCGACAGAAGAACAACAACAACTCGGTGCAGTTGGAGGGAAAGCTAAGTAACTTACCATGGCTCTGCAACTTTTAACCTGGAATTGTAATGGACTGAATTCCCCTTGGAAGAGGAAATCTGTTTTTCATGTATTAAGGAAAGAACAATTGGACTTGATTTGTTTAAAAGAAACACATGTAATGAGGCTACACAGGAAAATGCTTATTAATAAGAGATTGGGACAAGAATTTATTTCGTATGACAAAGTTAAAAAGAGAGGCTTGGTGATATATGCAAAGGAGAAATTGCTACCAAAATTTCATAGAATCATAGAATCATAGAGTTGGAAGAGACCACAAGGGCCATTGAGTCCAACCCCCTGCCAAGCAGGAAACACCATCAGAGCACTCCTGACATATGGTTGTCAAGCCTCTGCTTAAAGACCTCCAAAGTAGGAGACTCCACCACACTCCTTGGCAGCAAATTCCACTGTCGAACAGCTCTTACTGTCAGGAAGTTCTTCCTAATGTTTAGGTGGAATCTTCTTTCTTGTAGTTTGGATCCATTGCCCCGTGTCCGCTTCTCTGGAGCAGCAGAAAACAACCTTTCTCCCTCCTCTATGTGACATCCTTTTATATATTTGAACATGGCTATCATATCACCCCTTAACCTCCTCTTCTCCAGGCTAAACATGCCCAGCTCCCTTAGCCGTTCCTCATAAGGCATCGTTTCCAGGCCTTTGACCATTTTGGTTGCCCTCCTCTGGACACGTTCCAGTTTGTCAGTGTCCTTCTTGAATTGTGGTGCCCAGAACTGGACACAGTACTCCAGGTGTGGTCTGACCAGAGCAGAATACAGTGGCACTATTACTTCCCTTGATCTAGATGCCATACTCCTATTGATGCAGCCCAGAATTGCATTGGCTTTTTTAGCTGTCGCGTCACACTGTTGGCTCATGTCAAGTTTGTGGTCAACCAAGACTCCTAGATCCTTTTCACATGTACTGCTCTCAAGCCAGGTGTCACCCATCTTGTATTTGTGCCTCTCATTTTTTTTTTGCCCAAGTGCAATACTTTACATTTCTCCCTGTTAAAGTTCATCTTGTTTGTTTTGGCCCAGTTCTCTAATCTGTCAAGGTCATTTTGAAGTGTGATCCTGTCCTCTGGGGTGTTAGCCACCCCTCCCAGTTTGGTGTCATCTGCAAATTTGATCAGGATGCCCTTGAGTCCATCATCCAAGTCGTTGATAAAGATGTTGAATAAGACCGGGCCCAAGACAGAACCCTGTGGCACCCCACTAGTCACTCTTCTCCAGGATGAAGAGGAACCACTTATACCGAAAACAGAGACTGAAAAGACTCAACTTAAGAACTACCGTCCCATATCCTTATTAAATGTGGATTACAAAATTTTTGCTGATATTTTGGCTAAGAGGCTGAAAAAAGTACTGATTGAAGAGATTTAGATAAATTTATTGTCATTGTCCGTATATACACAGTATACACAACAACGAAAATCAAACACCCACCCAAAGACCGGGTTCACATATACATTTGCACGTATCTCCGACACTCTCATCCTATTCAAACATAATCTATAAAAACATAAAATCCAGAATATAACATGACCTATTAAGGCATAACATAACCTAAAACATAACCTAAAACCTATCTCATTCCTTCCTACTCTCTGCTTGCTAAACCTTGCAGCTGGCCCTGAGATCATTATTTAGTGCAGTCAGAGCTCTTGGATAGAAACTATTCAGAAGGCGTGTGGTTCGTGTTTTCATTGTCCTATATCTTGTGCCCGAAGGCAATAGTTCAAAGAAGTTGTGAGCAGGGTGGGTGGGATCTCTCAGGATATTATGTGACTTCTTCAAAATGCGAGACGTGAAGATCTCATCCAGGGTTGGTAGTCGGAGCCCAATAACATTCTGGGCAATTTTAATTGTTCTCTGTAAAGCTTTTTTATCCGTTTCAGAGCTGCTCCCATACCACGATAATATACTATAGGTTAAGACACTCTCAATGGTACTATGATAATAGGACAGAAGTAGGTGCTGGGATAGATTCAGTCCCCTGAGCATTCTCAGGAAATACAACCTCCCCTGCACCTTCCTCACAACCATATTAATATTTGCAGTCCATGAGAGGTCCTCCGAGATATAAATGCCCAGGTATTTAAAACTACCAACCCTCTCCACTTCCTCGCCATTTATGTGCAATGGTAAAAATACACTTTTCTTTCTCCTAAAGTCAATTATGAGTTCTTTGGTTTTTTTGGTGTTAAGCATGAGATTATTTTCTTTACACCATTTCATAAGGACCAAGCGGGTTTTCTGCCGGGAAGACATTTATCTGATAATCTGAGGAACGTAATTGACATTTTGGAAAAGTTAGAAGTGAATATAAACACTAAAGCAGTTTTGATATTCGTGGATGCAGAGAAAGCCTTTGATAATATATCTTGGAGTTTTATGAAAAAGAACTTGCAGGGTATGGGGGTAGGCCAAGGTTTTGAAAATGGTATAGGTGCAATATATTCTGAACAAAAGGCTAAATTAATTGTAAATAATGTGGTTACGGAACAATTTAAGATAGAAAAAGGAACACGACAGGGGTGCCCAATTTCCCCATTGCTTTTTATATCGGTCCTGGAGGTTCTGCTCAATATGATCAGAAGAGACCGGCAGGTTAAAGGTATACAGGTCGGAGCTAAACAATATAAATTGAGAGCATTTGCAGGTAACCTAGTTTTGACGTTACAGGAGCCAGAGTCTAGTACCAAAAGAGTATTAGAATTAATTCAAGAGTTTGGTCAGGTGGCAGGATTTAAATTGAACAAATTAAAAACTAAGGTTTTGGAGAAAAACTTAACATCATTGGAAAGAGAGAAGTTCCAGAATGAAACAGGTTTGACTGTGGTTAAGAAAGTGAAATACTTGGGGATTAATATGACAGCTAAAAATGGAAATTTGTTTAAAGATAACTATGAAAAATGCTGGACGGAAGTTAAAAAAGATTTAGAAATTTGGTCAAACTTGAAGCTTTCCTTGTTAGGTCGAATTGCTGTTATAAAGATGAATGTATTGCCAAGAATGTTATTTTTGTTTCAATCATTGCAAATTTTGGACAAAATGGACTGTTTCAAGAAGTGGCAGAGAGACATTTCTAGATTTGTCTGGCAGGGCAAGAAGCCCAGAATAAAATTTAAAATATTAACTGATGCAAAGGATAGAGGTGGATTTGCCCTGCCAGACTTTAAACTCTACTATGAATCAGCGGCATTTTGCTGGCTGAAAGAATGGCTGCTTCTTGAGAACACAGACATTTTGGATTTAGAAGGTTTTAATAACGTTTTTGGGTGGCATGCATACTTGTGGTATGACAAGGTTAAAGCACATAAAGCATTTAAAAATCATATTGTCAGAAGAGCATTGTTTAATGTCTGGATAAGATATAAAGATTTACTTGAAAATAAAACCCCAAGGTGGTTGTCACCGATGGAAGCAAAGGCCCAGAAAAAGCTCAATATGGAGGCCAAATGGCCGAAATATTGGGAAATTTCGGAACAAGAAGGAGATAAACTGAAATTACAGAGTTTCGAGAAATTAAAAAGTAAAGTGAGAGATTGGCTCCATTATTATCAGATAATGGAGGCCTACAATTTGGATAAAAAAGTTGGCTTCCAGGTGGAAAATACTAAACTGGAAACAGAACTGTTAGAACCCAAAACCAAGATTTTGTCAAAAATGTATAACTTGCTGTTGAAATGGAATACTCAGGATGAAACGGTTAAATCTGTCATGATTAAATGGGCACAAGATGTTGGACATAATATTAATTTTGCTGACTGGGAACAGTTGTGGACCACCGGAATGAAATTTACGGCATGTAATGTCTTAAGAGAAAATATTATGAAAATGATTTACAGGTGGTACATGACCCCAGTCAAGCTCGCAAAAATCTATCTATCATTTGCCCGATAACAAATGTTGGAAATGTAAAGAAATGGAAGGTACATTCTTTCACCTTTGGTGGACGTGCCCAAAGATTAAGGCTTTCTGGGAGATGATATATAATGAACTGAAAAAGGTATTTAAGTATACCTTCCTGAAAAAACCAGAGGCCTTTCTCCTGGCCAATTGGTGCCAAAGAAGGACAGAACTTTTTTTATGTATGCAACGACAGCAGCAAGAATACTTATTGCAAAGTATTAGAAGACGCAAGATTTGCCCACTTTGGGAGAATGGCAGATGAAGCTGATTGACTGTATGGGACTGGCAGAAATGGCTGGCAGAATCCGTGACCAGGGAGAAGAGTCGGCAGAGGAAGATTGGGAAAAATTTAAGGACTATTTACAAAAATATTGCAAAATTAAGGAATGTTGAATGATGTTGGATTGAAATTAAGCGGTTTTCAGCTGTAATGGTAAAAGGAATTTGATAAAATGGTTTTCTATTATTCAAAGTTATAATAATCTAAGAAAATAAGGTTTTTTTTCTTCTTTTTCTTTTTAAGCTGTAATGCTTTGAGATAAGGATTTGCTGTATGAATAATCTGAATTGGATATACAAGAAGGGGAGGTATGAGGAGGTCGGGGAAAGATGTTATGAGAAAATAAGCTGTGAAATTTATGTGTTTTGGGTTTTTTTGTTCTTTTTTCTTTTTGTTTGTAAAAAATGGAAACTCTAATAATTTTTTTTTTAAAAAAAGAAAGAAACCTGCAAAAGCATTGCTGTCAACAAAAGCCGCATTTTCAACGGAGAACGCTTTTGTTCTTGACACGGGATGCACACAGCACATGACATCGCACAGAGATCTGTTTTCAACATTTAAGAAGCAAAGCTTCACTGTGAAACAGGCCAATGGCCAGGAGCTGAAAGCGACCGGGTTTGGAACTGTGCATCTTGAAAGTCTGAACTTGACTATAAACAATGTGTATTTGGTTCCTGATGTAAAGTTCAATCTGCTGAGTGTTTCGCAGATCACAAAGAAAGGACTGACTTTGTCCTATGATAGAGAAAGCTGCAAAATCTTCAAAGATGGAGAGCTGTATCTTTCTGCCAGAGAGAAAGATGGGCTGTATTTGTTGACTTTTAATCAAAATGATTGCATAAATTGTAATGCATCTGAATCTAACATGATTTCTTTCGCAGGTGTGTAGAATCATAGAATCATAGAATCATAGAATCATAGAGTTGGAAGAGACCACAAGGGCCATCGAGTCCAACCCCCTGCCAAGCAGGAAACACCATCAGAGCACTCCTGACATATGGTTGTCAAGCCTCTGCTTAAAGACCTCCAAAGAAGGAGACTCCACCACACTCCTTGGCAGCAAATTCCACTGTCGAACAGCTCTTACTGTCAGGAAGTTCTTCCTAATGTTTAGGTGGAATCTTCTTTCTTGTAGTTTGGATCCATTGCTCCGTGTCCGCTTCTCTGGAGCAGCAGAAAACAACCTTTCTCCCTCCTCTATGTGACATCCTTTTATATATTTGAACATGGCTATCATATCACCCCTTAACCTCCTCTTCTCCAGGCTAAACATGCCCAGCTCCCTTAGCCGTTCCTCATAAGGCATCGTTTCCAGGCCTTTGACCATTTTGGTTGCCCTCCTCTGGACACGTTCCAGTTTGTCAGTGTCCTTCTTGAATTGTGGTGCCCAGAACTGGACACAGTACTCCAGGTGTGGTCTGACCAGAGCAGAATACAGTGGCACTATTACTTCCCTTGATCTAGATGCTATACTCCTATTGATGCAGCCCAGAATTGCATTGGCTTTTTTAGCTGCCGCGTCACACTGTTGGCTCATGTCAAGTTTGTGGTCAACCAAGACTCCTAGATCCTTTTCACATGTACTGCTCTCAAGCCAGGTGTCACCCATCTTGTATTTGTGCCTCTCATTTTTTTTGCCCAAGTGCAATACTTTACATTTCTCCCTGTTAAAATTCATCTTGTTTGTTTTTGCCCAGTTCTCTAATCTGTCAAGGTCGTTTTGAAGTGTGATCCTGTCCTCTGGGGTGTTAGCCACCCCTCCCAGTTTGGTGTCATCTGCAAATTTGATCAGGATGCCCTTGAGTCCATCATCCAAGTCGTTGATAAAGATGTTGAATAAGACCGGGCCCAAGACAGAACCCTGTGGCACCCCACTAGTCACTCTTCTCCAGGATGAAGAGGAACCATTGATGAGCACCCTTTGGGTTCGGTCAGTCAGCCAGTTACAAATCCACTGAGTGGTAGCATAGTCAAGACCGCATTTTACCAGCTTCTTTACAAGAATATCATGGGGCACCTTGTCAAATGCCTTGCTGAAATCAAGGTAGGCTACATC
The DNA here is from genome assembly GCF_964188305.1 of Podarcis bocagei. Taxonomy (NCBI): domain Eukaryota; kingdom Metazoa; phylum Chordata; class Lepidosauria; order Squamata; family Lacertidae; genus Podarcis; species Podarcis bocagei. The sequence continues at coordinate 67,465,162 of NC_138131.1, forward strand.
CACTGCGTTCCCTTCATCTACCAGGCTTGTAATTCTGTCAAAAAACGAGATCAGGTTAGTCTGACATGACTTATTTTTCAGAAATCCATGCTGACTATTGGTGATCACAGCATTCCTTTCTAGGTGCTCACAGACTGTTTGCTTAATGATCTGCTCCAGAATCTTCCCTGCTATTGATGTCAGACTGACTGGGCGGTAATTATTTGGGTCCTCTCTTTTCCCCTTTTTGAAAATAGGGACAACATTTGCCCTCCTCCAGTCTGCCGGGACTTCGCCTGTTCTCCAGGAATTCTCAAAGATGACTGCCAGTGGTTCTGAGATCACATCTGCTAGTTCTTTTAATACTCTTGGATGCAGTTCATCTGGCCCTGGAGACTTGAATACATCTAAACTAGCCAAGTATTCTTGTACTATCTCCTTAGTTATTCTGGGCTGTGTTTCCTTTGCTGAATCATTTGCTCCAAATTCTTCAGGTCGGGCATTGTTTTCTTTATCGGAGAAGACTGAGGCAAAGAAGGCATTGAGGAGTTCAGCCCTTTCTGTGTCCCCTGTTTGCATTTCACCATCTTCTCCTCTGAGTGACCCCACTGTTTCTTTGTTCTTCCTTTTGCTACGAACATACCCATAAAAGCCTTTTTTGTTGCTTTTAACCTCTCTAGCAAGCCTGAGTTCATTCTGTGCTTTAGCTTTTCTGACTTTGTGTCTACACGTGCTGGCTATTTGTTTGAATTCCTCTTTGGTGGTTTCCCCCCTTTTCCATTTTTTGTACACATGCTTTTTTAATCTTAATTCAGTTAAAAGTTCTTTTGATAGCCACCCTGGCTTCTTTAGGCACCTTCCATGTTTCCGTCTCATTGGTATTGCCTGACGTTGTGCTTTTACTATCTCCCTCTTAACAAACTCCCAGCCATCATGAACTCCCTTTCCTTTTAGTATTGCTGTCCATGAGATCTCACCCAGCACTTCCCTAATTTTATGAAGTCGGCTTTCTTAAAGTCAAGAAATTGAGTCCTAGTATGCTTGGCTGCTCCTTTCCGCTGTATAGTAAACTTCAGAAGAGCATGATCACTCGCGCCTAATGATCCATCCACATCTACCCCACTAACCAGGTCATCAACATTGGTTAGGACCAGATCTAAAATGGCTGTTCCTCTTGTTGCTTCTCCCACTTTCTGGACAATGAAGTTGTCTGCAAGGCCAGTGAGGAATCTGTTTGACCTTATGCTCTTGGCTGAGTTTGACGTCCAACAAATATCCGGGTAATTGAAGTCCCCCATTACTACTATCTCCCTTCCTTTTGCATGCTTGGCCATCTGTTCCAGGAAGGCATCATCTATGTCCTCCGTTTGGCTTGGGGATCTATAGTAAACTCCCACAATGAGGTCTCTGTTATTCTTCTCTCCCTTAATTTTGACCCAAATGCTCTCACTTTGGCTTTGAGGATCTAAATCTTGGATCTCTTCACAGGTATACACATCCCTGACATATAACGCCACTCCTCCTCCTTTCTTGTCTGGTCTGTTTCTCTGAAATAGATTGTATCCCCCCATTATTACATTCCAATCGTGGGACTTATCCCACCAGGTTTCAGTGATGCCTATTATGTCATATTTAGTTTGCTGTACCAAGAGCTCAAGCTCATCTTGTTTATTTCCCATGCTTTGCGCATTAGTGTACAGACATTGAAGTCCATTAATCATTCCCCCGTGTCTCTTATTTAAGGATTTTTTCCTCCCACCACTAGGTCCACGTGCTGTTTGCTCCATTTGGTCTATGACATTTGGATGATCATCTTCATTCATTGATAGTCTCCTACCTTCAGGAGCACTGTCTCCCTCCCCCACATTAGTCAGTTTAAAGCCCTCCTGATGAGGTTTCTGAGATTTTTGGCCAAAACATTTCTCCCAACCGTTGTGAGGTGCAGCCCATCACTTGCCAGAAGTCCATCTTCAAGAAACTGCAGTCCGTGATCTAAGAATCCAAACCGTTCCTGTTTACACCATTTGCGAAGCCAGCTGTTCACTTCCACTATTTTCCCCTCTCTCCCTGGGCCACGTCGTTCAACTGGGAGGACAGACGAGATGACAATTTGTGCATTTAGTTGCTTCAATTTCCTGCCGAGAGCCTCGTAGTCTCTTTTGATCTTCTGGAGGCTATTGCTTGCAGTGTCATTGGTTCCCACATGAACCAAGAGGAAGGGGTATTTGTCAGTGGGTTTTATGATTCCTTGCAGTCGTTCAGTTACATCTTGGATCTTAGCCCCGGGGAGACAGCACACTTCCCGAGACATCTTGTCAGGCCCACAGATCACTGCTTCTGTTCCCCTCAGTAGGGAATCCCCTATCACCACTACACGCCTCCTCTTGGGTTTGGTCGGGGTTCTTCCGTGAGCTGTCCGTTCCAAGGTCGCCTGTGTTGGGAAACTGCCAGGGAGATAACGTCCATCACGGCCCCCAAGCCGGAGTTCGGAGATTCCATCGGCCTCCCGTAGTCACGCAGATCCAACAGTTAGGGGCACAAAGCCTTTGGAATTCCTAGCCACATTCCAGGGCTTGGTGCACCCTCTTTCAGCAGAAAGCACAGTCAAAAGCTTGCACCGCAGAAGAGCAGAAGAGCATTTTTACAGACTTTATTTAGAACATGAACAGAACAAAAGAAAACACGTCCATTCTCAGTCAGCGTCTCTGACCATCTGACAAAAACGAAAGGAATATCTCAACAAAAACATCCTGTGATCAGGACATGCGCAGACTCTGTGACTCCCCAAAGCCTGCTCCCTTTAAGGTGGAACGGAAATATCCTAACATCCTCCCCCTTTCCGTGTAACCTGTTGTACCTGTGGTTCACCCAATTGCAACCTTTGTACATAAACCTTAAGTTGTTCTTTGTTAACAACCTTAGACAACAGATCAGCAGGAATTTCATTTCCTGCCATGTAGGACACCCGAATCAGTCCTTTCTGAATACACTCTCTTGCACGATGTAGCTTAATCTGCAAGTACTTGGTTCTCTGCTTGCAACTCTCCGAGTTCAGCAAAGCCAAACAAGATCTATTGTCTTGATACACTTGTACAGGACATTTCACAGACACTCTGATGTCCTTAAACAGTTGCATCAACCATTCACAATCCATGAGTGAAAATGACAGAGCATTGAGTTCTGCTTCACAGGAACTTAGGCTCACTGTTGTCTGCTTCCTGCACAACCAGTCAAACAGGCAGTGGTTGTACATGTAGCATACTCCAGAAGTGCTTGTACCATCCGTGGTGTCACTTCCAAAACTTGCATCTGCAAAGATTTCAAGACCTCCAGTCTTCTGACTGGTGAACCTCAGCCTGTAGTGCATAGTCCCTTTCAAATAGCGGGCTATGCGCTTCAGAGCTTTCCAATCCTGAACCGTAGGATTGTTGGCATGTCTGCTAAGCAGATTACAGCTTACAGCTATGTCAGGTCTTGAACATCTGGCAATGAAATTTAGCTTGCCTAGAATGCATCTGTATAGCGTTGTGTCAGAAAACGCTTCAGCAGTACTGTCTACCTGGTAACCTGTCACCATCGGTGTGTCTGCTGGGTTTGCATCAACCAAATTCAACCTGGTTAATACATCAGCAATTTTCTGTGTTTGGTGTACCAGAAAATTACCTGCTTGGTCCTTCTCCACCTGCAGAGAAAGATAGTTGGATACCTCACCAAGATCCTTCATGTCAAAGTGCTCCTTCAGTTGAGCTAGGGTGCTTTGGTAAAATGCCTGATTCTTCCAAAACATCAGAAGATCATCAACAAAACATAAACAATACAGTTTGTTTTGCCCCTCCTCCTTGACAAACACACATGGATCAGCTTTGCCCTGGTGAAAACCTAGAGAAAGCAATGTCTCAGTGAGTTTTGTGTTCCAACACCTGGCACTCTGCTTGAGACCATATAAGGATTTCCGCAGTTTACAGACCATTCCCTTCTGTATCTCCATCCCATCAGGTGGAAGCATGAGACCATATAAGGATTTCCGCAGTTTACAGACCATTCCCTTCTGTATCTCCATCCCATCAGGTGGAAGCATGTACAGCTCCTCCCCCAAAACCCCGTACAAAAAAGCTGTATTAATGTCATGATGGGTAACATGCAGTTTCTCCTCCGCAGCGATCTTGAGCATTAGCCGAATGCTCTCATATTTGACTGTGGGAGAGTAGGTCTCGTGGTAATCCTGTCCTGGTACCTGTGAAAAACCTCTGGCGACCAATCTGGCTTTGTGTCTGACTACCTTGCCATTCTGGTCTGTCTTGGCCTTGAAGACCCATTTGCTGCCAACCAGTCTCATTCCTGGGACTACCGGTACCAGTTCCCAAGTTTGGTTCCTGTTCAAGGAATCAACTTCAGCCTTCATGGCATTAAGCCAAGGCTCAGCATCTTTAGAGGTTAACTTCTGAACCTCTTTGAAGCTTGAAGGTTCCCATACCTTCTCTGAGCTACCAAGAACAGCAGTTGCTGTCTTAGCAAACTCATCAGCATACCTCTTTGGAGGTCTGCCCTTGGTCGCCCTTTCAGACCTATGTACTAGACGCAAGTCTTCTGGACTCATCTCCTCTTTCTTAGGAGAAAAGTGACCAATGGTGAACAGTGGTTCTTCCAGTTCATTGTCAGACGCATCAGATGGTCTGACTGAGGCCTTTGCGCTCTGGTAGTCTGCTGTGTCATCACTTTCACTGACATCAGCAGCAGCGCCGCCCACTGAACTGGAATCCGAACTCTGATCATCATCATCATCATCATCATCTTCATCCTCATCATCATCAGCAGCAGCTTTCTCATCTTTAGCTGCTTGCTTGACATCACCTTCATCCTCCTCTGGGTAACTCTGGAAAATTCCCACATTTTCCCCCCACTTAGGATTGTACTCAACACTCCTTGTGAACTTAATGGACTTAGAGTCAGTCATCCATACCCTGTATGCACCTTTTTCGTACCCCATGAACAAACCATGTGCCCCACGCTTCCCAAGCTTGTTGGTTTGTTGTGTGCGTACCCACATGTCCGAACCAAAGATTTTCATGTGTTTGGTGTTGGGTTTCTTGCCAAACATCTTCTCATAGGGGGTACAACCAATGGGTGATGACAATCTGCGATTAAACGCGTAAACAAAATTCCCCAGAGCCTCCCCCAAAACTTATCAGGGAGATTGGCATCATGCAACAAGGTTTTTATTCCTTGCAGCAATGTTTGATTTGCTCTCTCCGCAAGACCATTCATCCATGGCGATCTGGGCGTTGACATGTCATGCTGGATTCCCTTCTCAGTCAGGAAAGCTTCAAACTGCTGAGAAGTGAACTCCCCGCCCCGATCAGTAAACAAAGAAGAAATACGTTTACCGTGCACATTCTCCAACCAAGCACAGAATGCCTTAAACTTCGGAAACGCTTGCGATTTCTGTTCGAGCAAATACACATGAATGTACCTGGAAAAAGAATCAATCAGAATCATGAAGTACCTTGCTCCTCCTAAAGAGGGCGCAAGTGGACCAACCAGGTCCGCATGTACTAGCTGGTAGGGTTTGGAAGCCTGCCTGCTAGACTCCTTGCCTTTTGGAGCAACCTTCACCTTGTTCTCTGCACAAGATACACACTTCATGTGAAATTTACAGGGTTTGATGTTCAAACCCTCAACCACCTCTGGCATCTTGGCCAGTGCCTTCCAAGAGAGGTGACCAAATCTTCGATGCGCATCGTGAATGCAACCTGCATGAAGAACTTTGTTAGTTTGTGCAACACAACAAGAATCAGCCTTAGATACAACAGCAGTGTCATAATAAGATATATGGAACAAACCATCCATAAACTTTGCATGCAAATAGTCCTCTTTTCCTTTACTGATGACACAGACGCTCCTCTTGAAGGAAATCTGAAAACCACGCCCAGTAAGCTGTGGGACGCTCAGCAAGTTGCTTGCAGCTCCTGGAACAAAAAGTACATTACTGATGGTAGTGTGCAGACTTGCAAGTTTCACAGTCCCTTCTCCTGCAATTTGCAACGTCCTTCCATCAGCCAGGTGGATCTCACCTTCCTGAGGCTTGAAGGAGATAAAGAGATGGCGATCCTTCGAAATGTGGCGCGTACAGCCTGAATCAACAACAAAGCTGCCTTTGGCTGTTGGAGCAGTCCTTACAGCAAGCAAACCCTTGTTTTCTACTGGTGTGGGCTTTTGCAGCTTGCCCCCCTGCTTCTGGTCAGCAGACGTGCCTTTAGCCTTTGGTGAAGCTGAGCCAGCAAACAACGCTTTGTTTTTCCCTTGCGCGGGCTCTTCACCCTCCCTCTGCTCCTGGCCATCTGCAGGCGGCTGCCTGTGTTTACCTTTGCCTTTCCGGCCTCTGCAAAGGCGATGGCCTTGGTTCTCACGAGAACCAGAGCTCTCAGCTGCCGACTCCTTGGCTCCCCCTGGAGGCTGGAATGCTGCCTGGGATGACGTGACGGTCAGCTCCCCCTGCAGCTTGCAACCGGTGCCCTCAGCATCCCTACATTCATTCGCATTCTGGGAAACAGCTAGGACCTCCGATGCAGTCAAACTCTGGGCTGGGATTATTGGCTTGTGAGCTTTCATCAAAGCAGTCCACATCCCACGTGCAGTGGTGTTGCCAGCCAGCGTCTTAATTTCCTCAAGAGATACGGATAGGACTATTACGTCTATCGCTTTCGAATCATGCGATTTCCATCTCTCTGTCAGAGGAACCGGAGGGGGCTCAGAAACGACATGCCACACCCCAAACTGACGCAGCAAACTCTCACACCATTTTGCCCAGGTTTCATAATTCTGCCCATCCAACTTAGGGCATTCAGCATTTGCCTTTGGGCACTGAGTGGCCTCTGAAGCTTCAAAAGCGTGGAAAAACTCCATTCCAGCTTTTACAATTAGCCGTGAGTCTATTTTAACTCGAGAGACTCCTTATCTTGGCAGCCATTAATCACGAAGCCTTTTTGGCTCAGCTCGCAGGCCAATTAGGCCTTGCCGGAGATCAAAGGCTCCTTGCGAGGTAAAACAGAAAAGCGTCCCTTTCCTTTCGCTTTTCCCCCAACATACCTCAAACGCAGTCTGTTGCAGCTTTACTCTCCTGTAGGTGCTATGAATCTGGGCCCGAAACCTTGTTGTTGGGAAACTGCCAGGGAGATAACGTCCATCACGGCCCCCAAGCCGGAGTTCGGAGATTCCATCGGCCTCCCGTAGTCACGCAGATCCAACAGTTAGGGGCACAAAGCCTTTGGAATTCCTAGCCACATTCCAGGGCTTGGTGCACCCTCTTTCAGCAGAAAGCACAGTCAAAAGCTTGCACCGCAGAAGAGCAGAAGAGCATTTTTACAGACTTTATGCTTTTCTGCTCTTCTGCGGTGCAAGCTTTTGACTGTGCTTTCTGCTGAAAGAGGGTGCACCAGCCTAGGAATGCAGCCTGAATTTCCAAAGGCTTTTGTGCCCCTAACTGTTGGATCTGCGTGACTACGGGAGGCCGATGGACGTCCAGAACTCCGGCTTGGGGGCTCATGATGGACACTAATGGATCCAACAGTTAGGGGCACAAAGCCTTTGGAATTCCTAGCCACATTCCAGGGCTTGGTGCACCCTCTTTCAGCAGAAAGCACAGTCAAAAGCTTGCACCGCAGAAGAGCAGAAGAGCATTTTTACAGACTTTATTTAGAACATGAACAGAACAAAAGAAAACACGTCCATTCTCAGTCAGCGTCTCTGACCATCTGACAAAAACGAAAGGAATATCTGAACAAAAACATCCTGTGATCAGGACATGCGCAGACTCTGTGACTCCCCAAAGCCTGCTCCCTTTAAGGTGGAACGGAAATATCCTAACATCCTGCACATTCTCTGAGGACTGACTTTGCTCCTCGTCTTCATATACCTGATCGACTGTAATGAGGGAGAGATCCTCAAATGGAGTCTGCTCTTCGTCTTCCATGCTAGGGGAGAGGACCTCAAAGTGATTGTGTATTTCTAAACAATCAGAGTGAACCCTGGGCCTCCTACTTCTTTGAGTCACGTTTCTCCATATATCTGGCTCCTGTGTTGGTGAACTAGCCTCCTTCTCAGGGGGAGTCCCCTGTCTCCTCCTTGGTGGAGACGGTGTGCTCTGTTGCTTCCAAGAAGAGCTCCAGCTCTCTAATTCTTTGGAGCGTAGCTACATGTTCCTCCAGTTGCTGGACTTTGTCTTTTAAAAGGGCAATCAACATGCAATTACTGCAGGTAAAGCTGCCTGCAACCTTTGGCAAGATGGCAAACATTGCGCAGGAATTGCAGGCGACTGCAGCTGTTCCCTCCCCTTCCATCTTGAGATCGTGTCGTTGGGGGTGGCTACAGAGGTCCTCCATCATAAAAAGCTTGAAGACAGGACAAATAACTCCCCCCCCAAAAAAAAACGTCCAGAAGACGACGCAAGTAATCAAAGCTTTTCAGCGAGTGTATGCTGATGTGATTGGTCTTCTAGCACCATCTAGAGGCAATGCAAGATATTATCTTGTGTGTGTGGATTATTTCTCTCATTATGTGTGGGTATATATATTGCAGAAACCACAAGAAGCCTTAGAAAGGTTTAAAGAATTTTGTGACAAGGTTAAGAATGTTCATAATGCTAACATTGATTGTCTTTTCACAGATGAAAAGCCAGTTTTTCTTTTACAGGATTTTCAGGATTTCCTGGATAAGAAAGGGATAAGGCACAAGACACAAGACTGCTGTTTCTGCAAGGTTTCTAGCCAAGGTCATGCAGATGCACTCATTCCTTGGAAGTCAGACTACCAGAGAGGTACACTGGGGAAACCAGTGGCGGGTAGTTCCAAGGGTGGAACTGAAACAACAGGGGAGTGTTATATGTATAACAACTGTTTGTTTTCTTCTCTGGATCACGCTTTGCTCGCAGCGCACATTGATTCATATGGGGGAGTATGTTACGATATAGAAGCAATGCGGCCGCGAGCTGGTAGCTTGAAAGCAAAACATAATGGGAATGTTGGGACTGTTCCATGGGAAACAGAGGGACAGTCAATTCACAGTGCAGAGGGCGCCGGAATTAGCTGAGAGTGTAATATGAGCTGTACAGGAAGTACAGGTGGAGTTTGTCTCTCGGCTGTTGGAGTTTGAAGAGAGCAGTCGTGTTTTTCTGTAACGCTGCAAAGACAGAAATAAAGGCATGTAAATAAGTTTCTGTCTATCTCTTTCCCCTGCCGGGGGGGGGGCAGGAAAGAGGGGTGTGTTCTTCTCACGCTGAGAAGGATCGCCTATCGCGAGCCCCACAGTTCAGTCTTGGGATTCGTCACTCTGAGTATTCTCATGGCACACCTCCAGTTTGTTTACTCAAAGAGTGAGGGTGGACTCACAGGCCACAGAGGTGACTTGCCCCTTTGGGTAGACCCACCTCCAAATAATTCCATTGTGACACAGTGTCAGGAAGCAGGTGTAAATAGCTTGTTTCAGAGGGAGAGATTCTGATGAACTTTGAACACGTTTGGGCTATGCCAGGGTCAGGTAATTGGGGAGGGGGACTAGATAGCCCTCCTTTGTGAGACAGGGGTCTGCCTTGGTTCTTGGCAAAATCATTTCTCTATCCTTCCTCCTTCCAGTGTGCATTACTAGTGAAGTGTTTCTCACCCCACCACTTAATTCGCTTTCTGTTACAGAAGATTATTGGGAAGAAGGCTAAGATGCTCTTTTTGCTCATATAAGAAATAGTTTTATAATTTTATAAGTATTACCTTTTTTTTTTTTACAAAGCTCCATAAATATTTATTTTCCTTGCTACTATTCTATTTACACTGAGAATGAAATGCAAAATGAGAGAGCTGTTTTTAATATTGTGTTTTACCAGTGTATATTGAAGAGCCTTCCAAAGAGTGAATTTATAGGGCAGTCTATGTAACTTGTTTACATGTTACTTGCTTTGCGTAAGTAAGTAAATAAATAAATCCAATTTAGATCGCAGTTTTGGATTTTGTCAGCTTGGGATGACTAATGTACCTTCTAACATGCCATCAAACCACATTCATTATGCTCTCAATTGATAAATGTAGGCTACATTGATTATGTTTATGAGCTCTGTGCATCCCTTCCCCCTCCATACCCAGGTGATTCAATGTATGAAAGGGAGAGTGAGACTGGGCTGCTTAGGTATCGTTTTCTATCCTAACCTCTTATTTGTTGCATGCAGCACCATTTCTGTTCTGCTACAGTTTGTCTCCTGCCAGCAAATATGTTATTTGTCATCCAACAAATATGTGGGTAATTGAAGTCCCCCATTACTACTATCTCCCTTCCTTTTGCATGCTTGGCCATCTGTTCCAGGAAGGCATCATCTATGTCCTCCGTTTGGCTTGGGGATCTATAGTAAACTCCCACAATGAGGTCCCTGTTATTCTTCTCTCCCTTAATTTTGACCCAAATGCTCTCACTTTGGCTTTGAGGTTCTAAATCTTGGATCTCTTCACAGGTATACACATCCCTGACATATAACGCCACTCCTCCTCCTTTCTTGTCTGGTCTGTTTCTCTGAAATAGATTGTATCCCCCCATTATTACATTCCAATCGTGGGACTTATCCCACCAGGTTTCAGTGGTGCTTATTATGTCATATTTAGTTTGCTGTACCAAGAGCTCAAGCTCATCTTGTTTATTTCCCATGCTTTGCGCATTAGTGTACAGACATTGAAGTCCATTAATCATTCCCCCGTGTCTCTTATTTAAGGATTTTTTCCTCCCACCACTAGGTCTGCGTGCTGTTTGCTCCATTTGGTCTATGACATTTGGATGATCATCTTCATCAATTGATAGACTCCTACCTTCAGGAGCACTGTCTCCCTCCCCCACATTAGTCAGTTTAAAGCCCTCCTGATGAGGTTTCTGAGATTCTTGGCAAAAACATTTCTCCCAACCGTTGTGAGGTGCAGCCCATCACTTGCCAGAAGTCCATCTTCAAGAAACTGCAGTCCGTGATCTAAGAATCCAAACCGTTCCTGTTTACACCATTTGCGAAGCCAGCTGTTCACTTCCACTATTTTTCCCTCTCTCCCTGGGCCACGTCGTTCAACTGGGAGGACAGATGAGATGACAATTTGTGCATTTAGTTGCTTCAATTTCCTGCCGAGGGCCTCGTAGTCTCTTTTGATCTTCTGGAGGCTATTGCTTGCAGTGTCATTGGTTCCCACATGAACCAAGAGGAAGGGGTATTTGTCAGTGGGTTTTATGATTCCTTGCAGTCGTTCAGTTACATCTTGGATCTTAGCCCCGGGGAATCAGCACACTTCCCGAGACATCTTGTCAGGCCTACAGATCACTGCTTCTGTTCCCCTCAGTAGGGAATCCCCTATCACCACTACACGCCTCCTCTTAGGTTTGGTCGGGGTTCTTCCGTGAGCTGTCCGTTCCAAGGTCGCCTGCACATTCCCTGAGGACTGACTTTGCTGCTCGTCTTCATATACCTGATCGACTGTAATGAGGGAGAGATCCTCAAATGGAGTCTGCTCTTCGTCTTCCATGCTAGGGGAGAGGACCTCAAAGCGATTGTGTATTTCTAAACAATCAGAGCGAACCCTGGGCCTCCTACTTCTTTGAGTCACGTTTCTCCATATATCTGGCTCCTGTGTTGGTGAACTAGCCTCCTTCTCAGGGGAGTCCCCTGTCTCCTCCTTGGTGGAGACGGTGTGCTCTGTTGCTTCCAAGAAGAGCTCCAGCTCTCTAATTCTTTGGAGCGTAGCTACACGTTCTTCCAGTTGCTGGACTTTGTCTTTTAAGAGGGCAATCAACATGCAATTGCTACAGGTAAAGCTGCCTGCAACCTTTGGCAAGATGGCAAACATTGCGCAGGAACCGCAGGCGACTGCAGCTGTTCCCTCCCCCTCCATCTTGAGAATGTGTCATTGGGGGTGGCTACAGCGGTCCTCCATCATAAAAAGCGTGAAGACAGGACAAATAACTCCTCCCACAAAAAAAACCCTAGGTCTCCCCCAACGAACGTTTGAGACTAGCTCCCCTAAATCTACACGATGGATCAAACTGCGTGCGCTGCTGCCCTGCAAGCTCTGATAAGCTCTTCCCACAGCTAATCACCTGCCTCAACAGAAACCCTGCCCCCTCTGACCTTTGCACAGGGAGAACAGCTAATCAGCCACAAAGAAACACACACACACAAGAAAACCCTTTTTGCTCTTCCTTCAACTGCTGCCCTGCGAACGGCGATCTGGCACTTCTCCCTCTTTACCTTGAGCGCGGCCTCCTGGAACCTGGTCAGTACGGTGTGGAGGCGCTCGAACAGCTGCTGGTGTGAGTCTGCGGACACCAAGACATCATCAAAATATGGTACCATGCCCGGAAGCCCTTGCAGGAGACGCTCCATAAGGCTTTGGAAGATCCCAGGAGCCACATTTACTCCGAACTACAAACGGCGGCAACAGAATGCCCCTCGGTGGGTGACGATTGTCGGGGCTTCAGCGGTGGCATCATCGACGGGCAGTTGTTGATGGGCTTGGGCAAGGTTCAGCTTAGCAAAGACCTTACCCTCATCCAAGGAACGCAGCAGGTGTTGAACAATAGGAACCGGGTAAGCGTGCTGCTGAAGTGCCTTGTTGATTGTGCACTTGTAGTCGGCACAGATTCTCACCAACCCATCCGGCTTGACAGGCGTGATGATGGGGGTTTCCCACTTGGCGTGGTCAACTGGCTCCAAAACTCCTTGGGCGATTAGCTTGTCCAATTGTTCATCCACCTTAGCCTTGAGAGCAAAGGGAACCCGGCGTGGCTTTAGCTTGATGGGGGCGACTTGTGGATCAAGGCTAAAGGAGATGGGCGTACCTGTATATTGCCCCAAGTGCCGTCAAAAACCTCAGCAAAGTCTTTGACCAGATCCTCAGTCTCTGCGTTAGAGATGCGGTTGATGCTGGTGACTTCCATCAAACCAGTCTAGCCCTAGGAGGCTTGGCCGCTGACCTTCGACCACCACCAGTCAGAGCAGGCCTGAAAAATCCTTGAAGGTGATCTGGAACCGGCCAACGCCTACCACGGGAATGTTGTTTCCCTGGTAGTCTCTCAGGTGTACACGGTGAGAGTCGAGTTGCCTTTTAGACACTCTGGGTACCAGTCTTTTGATGGTGCTCCAAGACACGATGGACAGGGCAGACCCAGTGTCAATCTCCATGTCACATGGAGCTCCTTCAATGAGCACCGTGACGTTTAGCTTGCGTCGCGTAGGCGAGTCGGTTTGGCTAATAGTGGTTCCAGACGGGCAGTGGCAGTTGGTGAGAGCGAAACAGCTTTCCTTGGCGGACTGGAGTGAAGACTTGGACTTGTGAGGCAGTGAAGGGGGGGTGCCGGACGGAGCCAATCGGCAGACCTTAGCAATGTGGCCCCTTCTGGAACACTTCCGACAGATGGCATCTCTGAATCGACACTTGGCACGGGAATGGTTGCCTCCGCAGCCGGCATATTCCAATTGACCTTTGGACTTCTGTTGGAACTTCCTGCGCTCCCGCTTTATCTGGTGCACGTCATCGTCTTCACTGGAGGATGCCTCATCACTGCTGGCCTCTTCATGATGCACTGGAACTGGCTTCCTAGCAAGACGTGGGCTGCTGGCTTGAGGATCAGCAGCTTCCGAGGCCACGGCCTCCTCAATGGCTTTCTGCAGCGTGAGGTCTGGTTTGGCGAGGAGACACCGTTGCAGACAGATGTCCCGGACCCCGCAGGCGAATCGATCCATCAGGGCATCGTCTAAGTCTCAGAACTTGCAGTGCATTGCAGCCTGTCGCAGGGTGGTGGTGTAGTTGTTGATTGACTCCCCCGCTGCCTGGTTCCGGTGGTAAAACGCATGGCGGGCAGCAATCTTGGATGGCTTTGGCGCGTAGTGGTTGCGGAGCTTCTCTTGAATCGTGTCCCACGGAGCTGCCTGGACTGCTTCAGGTGCAAGCTGCTTCAGGTGCAAGCAATGCTCAGGCCATCTCAAACACCTCAGGCCCACAGAGGATTCTTCTTTCTATGTAGATGGAACCCAAAACAACCTGTTTTGCTTTGTTTAGCCTTTTTACACTTCGCTTTGCTATTTGTGGGTGAATGAACAATTTGTTCAGGACCTGAGACAGTGGTGGGCAACCCAAATTCCCTTCTAAATTCCCTTCCTGGCAGGAACTACATGGTACAGCGCTGCAGATCTATGCTATGCATTCTTCAGTCTCCCTCTAGCCCCTGAGAGTCAATTCCTCTTCGCCTTCACCTGGGGACCTAGTTAACTAACCTGGACCAGACTACCCCAGGGTTATGCGGAATCACCCGCTATATTTTCTGCAATATTACACCAGGATTTACAGGATGTACATCTGTCTGGTCTACCTATCTGCTCTATGTAGATAACATTTTAATATGTTCTACCAGCGAGGAGGCGTGTAAATTAGACACAAAACACCTCCTTCTCGAGCTAGCATATAAAGGACACAAGGTGTCCCCTAAGAAGCTCCTTCAATGAGCACCGTGACTGTGTATCTGAAGAAGTGTGCATGCACACGAAAGCTCATACCAAGAACTAACTTAGTTGGTCTTTAAGGTGCTACTGGAAGGAATTTTTTTATTTTGCCTAAGAAGCTGCAATACTGCAAGCAGGAAGTAAAATACCTCGGACATATCCTGGGGATAGGCACCCAAAGCCTAGCAACTGACAGAATAGAGACAGTCACCAAAATCCCCCTCCCCAAAACAAAGAGACAATTGCCAGGCTTCCTTGGTATGGCAGGCTTCTGCCAAGCTTGGATTGCCGGCTACAGCGAAATAACTAAACCCCAGTCCACTATGACCCGCCAAGATCATCCTGATGAACTGATTTGGGGAGAGGAAGCCTATAACACCTTTGAAAGCCTTAAGAGGGAATTACGATCTGCCCCCGCCTTGGGCCTCCTGGACTATCGCATCCCTTTCAACCTATTCATTCATGAACAAATGGGGGTAGCCTCAGGAGTTCTTACCCAGCCCTTCCGAGATCAAGAAAGGCCAGTGGCATATTACAGTCTATAACTCAATACTGCAAAGGGAGCAGTGAGTTGCTTGAGAGCCATTGCTGCCACTGCACTCCTCCTTCAAAAGGCTCAAGAGACAGTGTTGGGACATAAGATCACAATACACGTTCCCCACGCAGTCTCAACCCTTCTAGCTCTAAGGGGCTGCCACCACTTCTCAAACCCACGTCTAAACCGTTATGAAGCCCTCCTGTTAACTCCATACAATGTCACTATTAAACGGGTCAACTCCCTAAACCCAGCAACCCTACTACCCCTCCTGTTGCGTTCGCAAAGTAAAGGAAGGATTGAACTCTGATTAATAAGAATACACACAGAGGCTTGAACCAGCAAGACTCTGGGAAGGGTGCATATAAATCGTCTCTCTCTCTCTCTGTGCCTGTCCATGTGCAGCCCCTGGCCCAGGCCGTTTTATTCACAAAAGAACTTTTTACAGAGTGTTCGTAAGAACCAATCAGATTTCTTCTGAGCATTTCCACAAACCCACGTGGGGACAAGTTAAACTACTAAAACTAATTAAGCACAAATATTTCTGGGGTAAACAAAGAACAGAACTACAAAGAGCATATGGCAACCCCGGAGGTAATAAACAATCAGTACATATGATAAGAAGGATGACCAGGAGGACAGCGGATCATTATCACCTTCATGTGAGATCTGTTTCCTGGCCCTAAGATTAACATCCTAAGATTAATATATAAGAAACTGCTTCAAAGAAACTTGCCCACTATCTTTATGGCCCATGATGCCTGCCTGGTGAAGCAACTGCTGTGTACGTGACATGTGAGGAAGAGAGGAATGGAACAGGGATGCAGGGGTGTAGATTGATCAAGAATCATATCAAAATATGATATGTCAGGAAAAAAGCAGCAATGTGAGAGCGAGCTGCAGGTGGCTGCAAAGCAAAACAGGATGTTGATGTTTGGGACTGTACCATGGGAACGAAGGGGCAGTCTATTCACTGTTCTGAGCACCGGATGTTAGCTCAGAGTGTCATCTGACCTGGACTGGAAGTACAGGGGTGGAGTTTTTTCTCTCTACTGTTGGAGTCTGATGAGTGCAGACGCGTTTCTCTGTACTGCTGCAAAGACAGAAATAAAGCGATGTAAATAGAATTCTGTCTGTCTCTTTCCCCCTCCCTGAGGGAGGCAGGGAGGAGGGAGGAGTGGTGTGTCCCTCTCACGCTGAGTGGGATCGCCGATAGTGACCTAGCCTGTATCCTGCCGGGAGACGCAGACGGGGAGGTCAACAAGGATCTTAAGCCGAGTGCCTGGAGAGTGGCCAGTTTTCCCTCTGATAAGGCTTAAGAATCCAACATAAACCCAGTCAACGCAATGCTTTCATTGCTGACACAGATGGCTTACCCTATATCTGTTATAATTCCTCATAGCAATCCCACCTGATCACTACATCTCTGGATATTTGCACTCCTACACCCTCCCAGATGATGGCACCCTGCACCATGATTGTACAAAGATAGTCCAACAAGCTGAGAAACCCCGAGAAGATTTAGACCACCTCCCTCTAGAAAACCCTGATCTAATACTCTACACAGACGGCAGTTCCAAAGTCATAAACGGGGAAAGGAAGACTGGATATGCCGTAGTCTCTGACTTCAAAGTCTTAGAAGCCAACCCTATATATATATATTTTTTTATAATAATTTTTATTACATTTTTTTACAACAGAAAAAAGAAAGAACATAGAAAATAGAAAGAAAAAAGAACAGAAAGGTCAAACCATTTCAACAACTTATTTCAAATTTCCATCGGACTTCCCCACATCTCCCGCCCAGTGCATTCTTAACAATAAAAATTATCAGCAAGTTATACCCTTGTTTCTTGTGTTTCTTTGTACTTTCAATTGCAATTTTAAGTTTAAATCCCTTATTTTCCATTTACTCTAAAAATATAGCATATTATCGTTTTTACCCATTTAAACTTTGATTCTTTCATGAATATTATCCAATTTCTTATATAATCCACTCTCATTGCTGGGGCTGACCTTCCAAATCATACGGCATCTCACAGTTCATATAACTTATAATACTTTTGCAAATAGTCCTTAAATTTTTTCCAGTCCTCTTCCATTGCTTCTTCTCCCAAATCTCGGATCCTGGCAGTCATCTCAGCTAGTTCCATGTAGTTCATCAATTGCGTCTGCCAATCCTCCAGTGTGGGCAAATCTTGAGTCTTCCAATATTTGGCGATAAGGATCCTTGCTGCTGTGGTGGCATACATGAAAAAAGTTCTGTCCTTCTTTAACACCTTCTGGCCGACAATGCCCAGGAGGAATGCCTCTGGTTTCTTAGGAAAGGTGTATTTAAACACCTTTTTTAACTCGTTGTAAATCATTTCCCAGAAGGCCTTCACTCTTGGGCAAGTCCACCAGAGATGAAAGAATGTCCCTTCAGCCTCCTTACATTTCCAACATTTATTATCGGACAAATGGTAAATCTTAGCAAGCTTGACTGGGGTCATGTACCACCTGTATACCATTTTCATAATGTTTTCTTTCAAGGCATTACATGCCGTAAACTTCATACCGGTGGTCCATAACCTTTCCCAGTCCTCAGACATGATGTTGTAATCAATGTCCTGAGCCCATTTTATCATGGCTGATTTAACTGTCTCATCCTGAGTGTTCCATTTAAGTAGCAAGTTATACATTCTCGATAATAACTTGGTCTTTGGTTCTAACAATTCTGTCTCAAGTTTCGATTTTTCCACCTGGAATCCTGTTTTTTTATCTAGCTTAAAAACCTCATTAATTTGGGCATAATGAAGCCAGTCTTGCACTTTACCCTTTAATTTTTCAAAGCTCTGCAACCTCCAGTTGTCTCCAATGTTTTCTATTATTTCCCAATATTTCGGCCAACCGGCCTCCATATTAGGTTTTTTCCGAGCCTTGGCCTCTATTGGTGATACCCACCTCGGAGTTTTGCTTTCTAACAAGTCTTTGTATTTTTTCCAGACCATAAATATTGCTTTTCTGACAATATGGTTTTTAAACATTCCATATGTTTTTGCCTTGTCATACCACAAATACGCATGCCAACCTAGCGAATTATTGAAGCCTTCCAGATCTAGGACATCAGTGTTTTCTAACAAAATCCAATCTTTCAACCAGCAGAAGGCCGCAGCTTCATAATATAACCTTAAGTCTGGCAGGGCAAACCCCCCTCTCTCCTTTGCATCAGTTAATATTTTAAACTTTATTCGGGGCTTTTTGCCCTGCCAAACAAATTTAGAAATATCCCTCTGCCACTTTCCAAAACATTCCACTCTGTCCACAATCTGCAAGGCTTGAAACAAAAACAACATTTTTGGCAAAACGTTCATTTTTATAGCTGCAATTCGGCCTAACAAGGATAATTTCAGTCTTGACCAAATTTCTAGATCTTTTTTAACTTCTGACCAACATTTCTCATAATTATCTTTGAATAAATTCAAGTTCTTGGAAGAGAGATTGACCCCCAGGTATTTCACTTTTTTAACAATATTTAGTTCTGTTTCCTTCTGAAACCCCTCTGTTTCAATAGTTGTCAAGTTTTTCCCTAACACCTTAGTTTTTTGTTTGTTCAACTTAAAGCCCGCCACCCGACCAAATTTCTGGATCAATTCCAGAACTCTTTTTGTACTAGATTCTGGCTCCTGTAATGTTAAAACCAAATCATCTGCAAATGCTTTCAGTTTATATTGTTTCACTCCGACCCGTATTCCTTGTACCTGCCGATCCTTCCTTATCATATTCAGCAAAACCTCCAGGACTGAAATAAACAATAAAGGGGAGAGGGGGCACCCCTGGTGTGTTCCTTTTTCAATCTGAAGTTCTTCTGTCACCACATTGTTCACTATCAACTTAGCTTTTTGTTCAGAATAGATTGCTTCTATTCCGTTCTCAAACCCCCTTCCCACTCCCATCCCTTCCAAGTTTTTCTTCATAAATTTCCAAGAAATATTGTCAAAGGCCTTCTCCGCATCAATAAAAATTAACACTGCTTTAGTGTTGATATTTGTTTGTAAAAGTTCCAGAATATCGATAATATTCCTAGTGTTATCAAACAAATGTCTACCTGGGAGAAAACCTGCTTGGTCCTTATGAATTACTTCATTTAATACTTTTTAAAATCTGTTTGCCAAAATATCTGCAAATATTTTGTAATCCACGTTTAGGAGTGAGATGGGACGGTAGTTCTTAAGTTGAGTCTTTTCAGTTTCCACTTTGGGTATCAATGTGATGAATGCTTCTTTCCACGTTTCTGGTGCCCTCCCTCCCCCCATAATCTGGTTACAAACCTCCAGTAATGGTTGTATCAAGTAGTCCTTTAACATCCTGTAGTACTTGGAGGTAAGTCCATCAGGGCCTGGAGATTTGCCTAGCTGCATATTCTGGATGGCAACCTCAATTTCCTGTTGTGTTATTTTACAATTCAAGATTGATCTCTTCTCTTGGGATAGTTCTGGTAGGCCATTGTCTTTCAAGAATTGTTCTATCTCAGTCAGTTCCTCGGGCCCTTGGGTGTACAGTTTTTTAAAATATTTCTGGAAGCACTTTCTAATTTCTCCCGGTTTCTGAATACTTTTTCCTTCAACTTCTAAGTTGGTAACATAATTTAGTTTTTGTCTCTTTTTCAACTGCCAAGCTAGCAGTTTCCCACATTTATTCGCAGATTCAAAAGATCTTTGTTTCATTTGTTTGATTTTCCATTCCACTTCTTGGTTGATCAATTTCATATATTGTGACTGATGGAATTTAATTTCTCTTAGAGTCTCTTTTGATTTTGGATTCAATCTTAATTTTTTCTCTCCATCTCTTATCTTCTCTAATATCTTGTCCTTTTTCCCATTCCAGAATTTTTTCTTGATCGTGTTTTGTTGTATCAGAAACCCTCTCATAACAGCTTTACTTGCGTCCCAGATTATTCTTTTTTCCACCGAGGTGTTGAGGTTAATTTCAAAGCAGTCCTTTAAAGCTTTTTGGGCCTTCTTTACAATCTCTTGATCTCTTAGCAGGTTGTCATTCATTTTCCATCTGAAGGAGTCGGCAGTAGTAAATCTCATTTCCATTTTCAGAGCGTTGTGGTCGGAGCAGGTCTTTGGGCAGATTTCTACTCTTGTGGTCTTAGGTGCCAGCCCTCTAGTTGTCCAAATTTGGTCGATTCTTGTCCATGACAGGTGGGCCTCAGAGAAGAAAGTTCCTTCTTTACCTAGGGGGTTTCTCGTCCTCCATAGGTCAATCAAATCCATATTGTCAGTTAGTTCGAAAAAAGTTTTTGGTAGTCTTCCATCTTTAGTCAGATTCTGGTTCTGTGACTTGTCCATATAGGTAGAGACCACCCCATTCATGTCTCCCATCATGATGATGTTAGAATAGTCCAGATAGTCCAGTAATGTCTCATGAAGCTTCTTGTAGAATTCTGATTTCCCCTCATTTGGTGCGTAGATTCCTAAGATCAAAACTTTTTCTCCTTGGATTTGTATTTCAATTGCCAGGATTCTTCCTTGTTCATCTTTAAACAGAAATTTTGGTGATAAATTCTCTTTTGCATAAATCACCACTCCTCTCTTTTTAACTCTGTCTGATGAGATAAATTCTTGGCCTAGTCTTTTGTTTATTAACACTTTCCTGTGAAGCCTAGTCACATGAGTTTCTTGCAGACAGATTATATCCAAATGTTCCTTCTTCAAAATATGAAAAATCCTTTTGCGTTTTTCCAGGGAATTTGCGCCATTAATATTCCAACTATACAGCTGCAGAGACATCCTGTAACAATCTGTTGTTGCTCTTTATGGGGCGTCTTCTTTCTTGTCCAAATCCGAGGGTGCTGGCTCTTTTCCAGACTCAGGTGGAGGCCAAGGAGCAGCTACTCCTTTCTGCAGGTCTTCTCCGTGGTCGTGTAGAAACTTCTGGCTGTCCTCTTTCGTCCTGATTTTAATCTTCTTTCCTGTGTAGTTGAATGATAGGCCTTGTGGAAACTCCCACCTGTAAGGTATTCCGTTGCTTCTCAGAAGTCCAGCTAGATCAGTATAGTTAGATCTGAGATCTAGTAGTTGTTTAGGAATATCCTTGTAGATTTGTGCTCTTCTGTCCTGGATCTCAAGTGCTTTATTAAAATGTAGGTCAAGTAGTTTGTCTCTCTCCTGCTTGGTCCTTAAGATGATCAAGCAATCTCTAGGCCTGTCTTTCTTGACAACTCTTCCCAATCTGAATGCAGTTGTTATTTTAAAGTCTGTATCTTCCTCTATACCCCAGAATTTAGAGAATTCTGCTGTCAAAAAGCCGGTCAAATCCTCTTTCTCAATCTCTGGGATAGAGCGTAATCTTAAATTATTTTCCCTGTTTCTCAGTTCCACCATAGACAGGTAGGCCTGCTGGTCGGTGATGTGTTTGTGTAGCGGCCTTACCTCTCCTTTCAATTCATCCACTTTCTGAATTGCTTGACTTGCTTTTTCGTTTGCAGCCTCGGCCAATTTCCGGTTCTCAGATGTTGCGTCTTTTAAATTCCCAATTTCTTGTGAATGCTTAGCCACTTGTTCAGATAGTTTAGTAATTGAGGATGTGGCTAAGTCGATTTTTGCTGTTTGGTCATCAACCTTCTTATTCAAAATTGCAAATTGTTGTAGCATTTGATCTAGAAGAGTGCCAGATCCCCCTGCTGCCATATCCTCAGTCGTTGGCTGGTCAGCTGCCTTAGATGGGGCTGTTGTTGGAGGTGCAGCTCCCTGTAGAACAGCAGGGACCGAAGATCTGCGAGACTGGGAAATCAAAGTTGTTTGTACAAATTGGCCTTTCCCTGCTTTCGACGCAGCTCTTGTTTTTGGAGGGCCGCTCATTCCCCACCTGTCTTTGGATTCAAGGTCAAACTGTCAAATGTTCCATGGGAAAGACAG